>NW_006913063.1:332800-640239 GCF_000271625.1 Coniophora puteana RWD-64-598 SS2
CTTACCATCGTTCGCCTTTGTATGTACATCTACCCTTGTGTTCCATACGCGCATTTGTCCTCGTTCTTTACATTTCTCACTTGTGGTTTGGATCTCGATAACAACAAAATCGACTGCTCACATTGGACTTTGTCTTCACATCTGATTCCCTCACAATTTCCTTACCATCGTTCGCCTTTGTATGTACACCTACCCTTGTGTTCCATACGCGCATTTGTCCTCGTTCTTTACATTTCTCACTTGTGGTTTGGATCTCGATAACAACAAAATCGACTGCTCACCACATTGGACTTTGTCTTCACATCTGATTCCCTCACAATATCCTTACCATTGTTCGCCTTTGTATGTACAACTACTCTTTTGCTCGTTACAATGTACTGGATCACGCTTGCTCGATGCAAACATGGTTGCTCCGCAAATATGACCCCTTCCTTCGTCGATATATTTTTACATTCGTTTTGCTTAGTTAGATTGCACGACAACTCATGCATTCGGTTGTCGCCATTTTTTACTTCCATCTTACGCGCCCACTTTGTACCCGTACTAAAGGTTACGGACCCGGAACAATATTATTATGGTTATGAAGTGCATGGAAGTCATGTATCTTGCCTGCATGTAAGTAGACTATGTATATGATCATGAGGAATTCGAATGGTCATTCGCTAAATATTCCTGGAAAATCTCCTCAATCATAGGCCCAAAATCCAGCTCCTCCCTGTTTATCCTGCCGACCGCCATCCTGCGATCGCCTGATGCTGCGCTTGTGCCCATTCCAAGACGCTCCCGGAAGACCTGATGAATCATAGGTTCAAAATCGACTCCCTCCGCGTTTCTTCTACCCGCTACCGCGGTACCATCGTCGGCCGCCACAATGCTCTCTCGGACGCTTGCCATCAAGAGTACAATGTCAAGACCGAGGCGATCAGCATCTTCCATGGTCAGTGGCTGAGGCCGTCTTGCGAGAGCTATTAACGCGGTCTTCAGCAAGGGCTTGTTATCCAACTCGATTGCCAAGATGATTTGATTGAGGACATCCTTGTCATACACATTGGGGTTGATCAATGGTCGATAAGTGTACGCGCGCTGACCAGCTTCGACGTGTTTGTTTTCTTCGGCCACGAACGTATCATGAACTCCGTGACTCGGCGGGACCAGTGGTTGACGGAGTGTTACCAGCTCCGGATGATTGGGGGGTGGTGACATTGCGAGACTGATCCACAGGCACGTTTTGAACAAGAGGAAGCTTGAAATCTAGAGCGTTGACTGACTCGAAGTCGCTTCCTTTCTTATAGAAGTTATCCGTATACGTACAACCTCCGAGGACCAGCCTTCTTCGCTTTTCTTACATAAGTCACCGGCATTGGCTGATCCGTATGCAGGAGTAGTGTCACGCCGGGTGCGGTGCGTGGAAACCGAAGAGCGGCGGAACAGCATCAGGAAAATGACAGGTGGATTTCCCGACATTTCCCAGTGGGAAAGTGAAAAATTCTGGAAAAGAGCAGAGACGTTGTTAGAGTAGGTTCAAAATCTGGTAAAGTCGCTCCTTAATCTACGAGCTAGTCTCCTCGACTCTCCTAGCATCGGAAAGGATCATTTTCGACATTCCTGGCTCTATTGAAGCGGGAAATTCACGGTTCACTCGTGAGAAAGCAAAATAAATCTATTCATCACCGGGATAAAATGGGGGAAGGTTGTGCAGAGTCTAGCAGTGCTACGGAAATCAGGTCGTAATGTCATGAAATGCGTAAGAAAAAGTCGTGAAGAGGCGTTCTCAGCAGTCGTTGCTAGTCGTAAGAAGCATCAGGGTTCATCAGTAATCATGAAGAGGAGAAAACAATGTACAGGCTCGACGACCGAGAAGTATATGCGAGAATGCTGATGATTACGAATGCTAGGGTCGAAAGAAGAGCTTGCGAGACAAGAAAAGAGATAGATGACGAAGATGATGGTGGCCGCGACGTTGTCAGGCGAGCTCAATCTAAGGTGATTGTTAGCGTGAGACGGCACAAGCGATTGGGGGACCTACACCTGATGCGGCGGAAAGCGCGCGCATCGAGTTGAAGCCCGGTAGTGTTTGTGACTACTTCGCTCGCCGAGACCTTGCTTCGGCGAGAGGACAGAGCAAACCGGGCCGAGCAAGCCAATGCCTCGGCGACACTAACCCTTGAGCAACGCTCGGTAATGAGATGGCCGTAGTTGAGGGTAGGGGCCTTGTTGTGATCCTTCGAGAAAGGCGGGGCTGAGGGGAAGTCAACGTCGTTGTCCGCGTTGTCCTCGTCGTCCTCGTCCATGTGCTCGTCGAGGGGTTCTGCGTCCTCGGTGGCCCTATCTTTTGAGGCAGCAGCCTTCTAAGTTCTCTCTTGCCCTCTCCCGCTCCTCCCGCTCCTTCTTGATGCGCTGTCGCTCCTTCGTCTTGTAGTTACTAATCGTCTTCTTCGTCTTATTGACGTTACTTAGGTTCATCAGAAGGTTGGCGTCAATGCCCTTGAGCGCGGGATTAAAATCTTCGAGGTCGCCATTGTCAGCAAGCTTGAGGGCACGGTAGCACTGGTTTAATGGACGGGTAACCGTAGTCAGTAGGTAATTTGAATGGAATGATGAGCGGGTGCTTACTGCAGATGCCGCGAGAACCGCCGCGGCGTACGGAGCATAGACAGGCTTTACGATAGCATCGAACTCCGGGACATGGACCCGGCCGGTAATCGCGGCTTGGTGACACGAAAGGACGATGGTAAAAAAACTCGCCTTTGAGCATTCCGTATGGGCCTTCGTCGTCCCAGCCTTCGTTCAGGAAATACTAAATAGTCTTCTTCGAGTAAATCCTGGACAAAGTCTTGCTGCGCTTCGAGCGTCGTCAGCCCTTGCTGCGTGAAGGATAACATGAGGGCAGCGATGGCGGTGGTGCCGAATGTGCTCCTCCATTCGATGAGTTTCTTCTTGAGCTAGAAGAAGATGGTCAGAAGCGACAAAGATAGCAGAGGATACAGTGAGCTTACCAAAGCAAAGGCAGCACCATTGATGTTCCTCTCGCTTTCCGGCAAGGCAGAACCATAGACGGCGTGCCAGCAACTCGCGAGGGTGTTCATGAACGCATGATTTCTGTGTCCGACCAGTTCCAGATCCGATTCTTCGCACTGCCAAAATAGTGCATTGCCGTCGGAATGAGTGTTGACTTCCAGCGATCACCATCGTTAGCACCGTTCGGAAGGTCGTCGATTTTCCAGATCTGGCGCTTTGAGGAACTGTCGTCACTGGACGAGCAGCCGGTCTTGATATGCTTAGCTTGTGGCTCGATTGATACGCTTAGCTTGTGGCTCGATAGTCGAGACTGTAGTGTTCATCTAGATAATTAATGTGAGTAAGGAGTAGCAGGACAAAATGTCACTTACCGTCTGAGTTGTGGTGGCAGGCAACGCCCGCCAGCAGCGCGGGACGCTTACATAAGCCAAAAACCCCTATCTTGTCTGAAAACCTGTCACGAACTCACTCTCGACATATACCGAATTACACAGACGCGATCCGCTTAGAAACCACATAGGAGCGTCTTTTATGTGCGTATATAGATGGACAACTCAGATATATAAGCAAAAAATAAGTAACTGTGCGAGATAAGAGCATTATATCTTGGCAAGTATCTTAGCGTCTAATACCTGGCTTTGGCAGCACAAAGGTCGCGAGACAGCACATCTACACGTCTGGAAAGGAATCAGACTTAAGCTGGGGGAGTTTTTGAAAGTTATGAAGAGCCCATGAGGTAGTTCACATCCTCGTCTCGTGTCTCACGGGCCAACATAAGCTGCTGCATTTGCGGGATCTTGATGTTGCAATCTATCGGCCCATACATGAAAGTAAAATCGTCTAAACCCTTCTTATTTATTCTTTCTGAGCTGATTCAGGTTAAAACATAGGTATATAACCAATGCCGGGCCTATCGTACCACGTTTGCCTCCGTCCTGAGGCTGTTACTGCTGTCGCGATGACTCCGACGCGCTCATTTGTGATCACGTGATCTTAATTTTGCGCGTTGGGACCGAGATCTCTGGTGCATATTCCGGCTCAGCAACTTCAATTATTACCTCGCGTTCTCGAGTGAAGTCAAGCTAATTGGCGTTTCAAAGTTTGTTACAGAAGGGGTTTGCGAATTTCCGAGTTTTAAGTATAGATATTGACTCAGCAGTAGGCATATCTCATGAACAGACGATGGGATTGCCTCAAGCTTCTGACAAAGTATTATATAGCACTTTTAGATCATTTAGTCTCACCCAAGTATGAAGCCAAAACGCCTGGTTCCCTCTGTATATTTTGTGGTCGTCTGTCGGGCATGGTCAGGGGCTACTTGCTTATGTCAGCGCTCCGCGCTGCTGGCGGGCGTTGCCCGCCACCATGAGTTGTGCGACCTGCATTGCCTACTCCGGTTGCTCCGGTTGCTCAACTGCCGGTTCTGGCACTGTATCCTTTCCCGCATCCTTACCGCCCTCGGTCAGGTAATCGCAAGAAATTGCCATGACTTACCGTGCGGCTGGGCAACAGATGTCATGACGATAAGGAGTGAGAATTTATAAGTAATGTCCGAGCCTTTTTCCCTAAACTAATCATACAAACTGAACATTGCGAGCTTGGCGTCCACCTCTGCTCATGCCTCTGCTCCAGGTCCTCGAGCCTCACATGGTGGACAGTCCGGATGGGGTAAACACAAATCACACGCCACCCGCGAGCCTACGGTCGAAAAGGTACAGTAATAGTACATATCGCCCGTGGTGTAGTGATCAGAGATAAGATGAGATAAAAGATTAGTAATGCTGTGCGGCATCCGGTTCGGGCCGGAACGCTGCCGTCACAAGTAGACTGCCAGGCATGCCTGGATCCGAAGTAACGCCCTAGAGCTCTCACATGCGTGCTGACCTGCCTCTCAACCATGTCATTGTGAGTTCCCACTAGTTTGCGTAACGGCGTCAACTCCCAGTCGCTCGGCGTTCACGTTGGGTTCACCCGTGCTCGACCTGCGTTGTTTTATCCGCAGTAGCAGCCAAGGCTACTGCGCTAACGTGGGTAGGAGTATCATTGTGGACGCATCGAAGGCAAGTTCCGCTGCGCAAAAATGCTCTCTACAGCTGACGGAAGAGACATAGGAACTCTATAACCTCCTGCTTCCTCTACAAGGCGAAGTGCTTAAGGAGATGAAGAATGGGGTAACGGCCCGAGAGATTTATCAGACATCCATTGACTTTGTCCGTTCGAAATCGTAGGAACGCCAAAGAAGTTTGTCAAGAACACCGGTGCTAAGGTATGTCATACTCCATCCGAACGAGCCAATGTGATCACAGTTTTAGGCTAATATTCGTTTATGCACGTAGACGGTGATTGGGTTCGTAGCCCTGCACACTTGCTCTCACTCTCAAGGAATCTCATACTCTCCGGACCAATGATGTTTAACCTCACGTTAGGCTTTTTCGACCTTGTTGATGAGGGCGGAAAGAAGTGAGTTAACCAGTCCGTCCTTCAATGTGCCTGATTTTGACGGCGAATAGATACGCTCCTCATTTGGTCGACACCGTCCGAGTGAATGCTAACAAGGCTTGGTCGATGACGGAGGGCGTGCGACCCCCAAGGGCACGCTTCTCTTCCTCAGCCTGAGCATGAGGATGTGTATGAAGAAGAGCTCTCGCCTAAAGCCAAGGGTAACGCTCCTACCGAGTCGTATGCCAATGGGTCGCCTGTGAAAAACAAGACGGCCGGTGGCAAGGTTCTTCACCACAAGACTCGCAATACTGCGCAAGAAGAAGTCCTTCCCAATTTCAACAGGGATGTGCGCACCTTCCCTGTATTGAGGTAAGCAATTCTGAGTTTCTTCAATTACTATTCTAATTCAAGTGTCTGGTCTACAGAGTTTCATGGCGAGATCGAGCTTTGTGATCAAGGCCCTGTCGTTCGCCGACGATCGACGGTGCCTCTACTTGTCGCTTATTCTTGTGACATGGATTCAGGGCATAGCGACACGGAACCCCGACGAGCAGGTGATCGGGAGGCCTGTCACCCGTGGCCCTGAGAACATTAGGGAAGCGGCCTACACTTTCGGCATTTACTATGAGCTGCCTCATCGCACTTTTCCACATCTTTTCCCTCCTCTTTTCTTTCCCTCATCTTTGTCGTTTCCACGTCGTTTATGCTGCTTGCTGCAAGCCACTCCTGTCGCATCGCCATTGCACGTACTTGCAAGCTATAAGTTTCGTCGTATGTCTGCTTGTTATAAGCCGCCTTGACGCCGCTTTAGACGATCCCGCTTTCCATGGGCACCCGGAATATCAAGTTGAAGGTTAAAGATACGTCTTTAGTCCGTAAACGCTTGACATAATATTAGGCATACAATGTACCGGGTGTTGTTGGTATCGAGTTGGCTCTGCCAGTGTGTCATCAAACAATCTGATCATGAACTTTCCCAGACCATTCCTTCAAGTGTCGGTCAGGCTATGCACGGCGGGTATCTTGTCGGTCTTGCCGTTCGACCACCAGACTTTTGGTCCAAGCATCCTTGCAAGTTCACGCCCTCAAGTTGTTGAGGCCAGCGAACTTCGTTACCCATCTACTCGTGACGAATATTCTCGAGATGTTCGTTCAGCAGGATCATGCAAAAGCGGTGCCCAACGAGGTGGGCTGCTCTCCGTTCATGTTCACGAATGAAGGACCGGCTAACACTGGCGTTTATCCGCTCAGTATCATGCTTTTGCAGCCTCGATAAATCTCATTGCACGTACGTAAAACCCCTCCTTCTCCCGCTCAGCAATTCAGCATTTTCAAATACTTACTTTCATCAATCCTATCCCATGTTCATGAACAAGCATTCGGCCATCGGTGCTGTATCATGCTCTCACTGAGGGCCCCATTTCGACAATAGTTCCGAGAGAGATGAAGGGGTGGTCATAAATTGTGTTTCCAACGCAAGCGGTAACGCCGACCTTTTGCCTTTTCTCTGTTTAGAACTCGAACCCCGGACTCCTGGATAGGGACCGAGGTCTGAATGTCAACCCTGCAACTGTCGATGAAGACTTCGAGTAGGTAAGTCTTCCCAGAAGCTACACCTCTGTATACGTATCATCTTGTTTGGATCATCCAACAACGGGTTCGTAGACTTGGCGCGATTAACATGCCCATGCAACCTGGCCGACCTCACGGCGCTTTTCCTTCAGGCAAGTTCAGCGAACACCGCAAATGGCCAAGTTAATAATGTATGTACAAATTCATGATCATGAGTGCTTCTAGTAGCCACGAACTGATCCGCGTTCATTCGGCAAATGTATACGGAAAAATGAGGTGGTGACTGGTAAGTTTTAGTGATCGATCTTCCATCGCCACGCTTAAAAATAATATGCTGGTCAGGGATGTCGGCCAAGTTACTTCAATGACTCCGAAGAATTCGAAGCATCCCCAGGGATCAACAGGATCATCAGCGAAATATGGAGGAATACCGCAGGATGTTAGCGAGCACGTTGGTGCTGGCGACCCTGTGAAGGTTAGTTGGACGATCAGTGTATCACTCGTTATGTGCGCGAATCCTGACATCCTCTCTTTATTGAGGTCGTTAATATCAGACCTATTTTTGAGGTTGCTTGGAAGAGGTCGGCGAGGGTCGCTGACAGGCGCTTCGACTGGACCATAGACGACGTTTGTCATGTTCGTAGCATGTAGGTTAAATGAATGCTTGCCAGGTTTCCTCTAATTCGGTGCTGTGGCCGAGGGTGTCTGGCGATTTCGAAAGCTCGCACATCCTTGTAGCTCAGTCAAATGTCGTGTCGTCTCACACCTGTCCACTTTTACGGATGACTTGCTCCCCATTTTGTCCTTGGCCTCGACTGCATCTGCCAGTCGAGATTCTAATCACGATAATACCCAGGCGGTCTCAGGCATCAATCAGTGCTCATGTAATGTAGAGACAGTCGGTGTAGCATAATAAGCCCTGGAAACGTAAATTTAAACAAGCATTCATCTCGTGCTCCTGCTGCGCTCCTCTCTTTATACCTACCTACCTCCTTGCATACAGATCGTGGACCGCCATGTACTGCAAGTTCTTCCACAGTAATGCAACCTGCATTGTTAGCAGCGCCGCGGCGGCACGCGCCACCCGATGTTCTGCATCGCTGATCTTTTACCCCAAGTCCTCTGTACTTCGGTAGAATTGTTTTTTAAATTTTAAAATGCAATTATGTAAACATTGGGAGTGAAGAAGCCAGGAGCCGTGGTTTCTAATAACAAGGGTAAAACAAAGGAGGCAAATCGAGGTGATTTTTGGGCAGTATCAAGGGCAAGATCAAGGGTGATTCGCAGTAACAGACGTTAATTTGTTTCGTACATTGACCTCTAGCGCTCGCCGTGGAGTGTGCATGACTTCCCAGGAGTTATTTGTATGCGAATTCATCAAGAGAATCCACAAGACGTAAAGGATGTGAATGATTTTTGCGCATCCTAGAGCTAGGAGGGGTCCGAGAATTGCTCGGCGTGGCAGGTAATTACCGAGTTCTACGATGCCAACCCACTAATCTTGGTGAGTATGCTAATACATAGTAAAGCAAAGCAAGGCCTCACCTGCTTGAATCTACCCTCTGTTTCCGTGAAAGGTTTCATCAATTGGGGGAACACTGGATTACCGTCTGATGACGCTAGAATAAACTCATCCATCAAGGTCCTCTGTATCCGGACCTTTTTCGAAACTGACTCCGCAGCCAGGCCCGAGAGGAAGATTTCTTGTTTGGCTAGGCCATTTTCTGGTGGGCGCACTTGTGGGCTTAATGCCCGTCCTTGATCACAGTCTTCCCGGCATTCCTGATAGAACTCATGCAAAACAGGTAATGAGCTGGTTAAGGTAACAGACTTAGAAGTAGGAAATGTACCGGTGTGTCCGTTTGAAGTTGATGACAAGTTGTACATGCTACGGGAAGGGGAGAGTGGAGATGGGTTTGGCGAAGAGAGGCAGCATGGGGTGGCTGGCCCAGACACCAGTAGAGATCCTCAGATAGATACCAGAATCGACAAGCAGGACATGGAGCCAGCCTGTGTACAGGTGCTACCGTCTCTAGAACAACAGCCTGAGAATCTTTGTACGCTGCAAAGAGTGCCATAAGTTCCTATTACAATTACAGGCTAAACGCAGAGTCACTGATTCTGTTGTCTTCTACATCTTGCAGGCGACTGCGGAAAGCCTTGGCTCGGAGTCGCTCCTCAAGCAGTTCCATTCTGTGTTTCAGGTCAAAGACTTCTTGCTCTACATCTTGCAATCTCTCTCGGTTAGAAGTCTCGTGAAGAGGGATTAGCCCCCAGTATAACGACCTTGCCTGTCTCATTTCTCTCACCTCGTCACTTCGAATGATAGCAGTTTGCTTCGCTACATTTGCTATTTCTGCCTTTAGCTCCTGTGTGCGTTCGGAGCATAGTGACTCATGCTTCCACACTGTCACCTCAAGGTGGGTCAAGTCGTCGGGTCGATGAACCATCGGCTCAGGGATTGAATCGGACCTAAAACATTTGAAACCTTGCATGTAAATACATTTACCAATCGTCGACCACCGTTGTTGTAATCGTATGGACAAAGCGATGAGCAATGACCACTTACCCTAGATGTAAGAGTTGCTGCGTTTTATAACCCAAGAATATAGTAACGTTAACATGAATAGACTGATCTCTATATATAACGTTTCTGAGTTACATTCTCCCACGATATCATGATCAATATTAATCGCGTGCTCGGCCCAGTCACGAGCTTCTGCTATATTTGTGGACCTCAGAATCTTGTCAGAATCTATCAAGCCACATCTACATTGACTATCTCCCTTGTCGTCTCCCTTTTAGCAATCCATAGTCCCAGAAAACGAGCAGCACAAGGATTCAATCCATAGCGCGTATAGCGCATGGGCATATTTTCTTCTGGCTTGGCTCCCTTACTAGTAGGGCGACAAGCTTCTTACGGTCTGAGTACTCTCGCGTTTGCCCTCCCTCGAGTCGCCGATGGCGACGATAATCCTCGCATCTTCTCTCTTCGATTCTCCTATACGCAGGTCTAAGACAGGTCTCATTGCTCTCTCGATAAAAAGTTTGACATCCTTGCTCGTCATCCGTCCCGTTATAGGCAGGTGTTTGGGTGATGGTAGTACGCCATGACTCCCATAGTAAGTATCACCCATGGACCTCGCTTCATCACTGAGAATTAGCTTGCAGGTTTCCTGTGTTGAGCTTTGTCTTCCGCCGTCAATCGCTTTCTATACTGACCCTACCAGGTGCTTTGGTCGAGACCTAATCAGGAACTCCCCTTCAGCGTCATCACCGAGCATATGATCGACTACGCCCTCCCCCGGGACGTTTACCATATTGCCGTGGTCATTTATAAAACATACAGCCATGACTAAAACTTAGCCGCTTTAAGGAGGTATCGCTGCTTGTCATGTTAATTATCAGGCGGCTGCAACTGCTGTCATGGTAAGCATCACTCAATTTCTTGTCGTAGTTTCCCTCAACTCTCCATTTTTGCATAAATGTCTGCTGGGGTGCTCCCGTCACGTCCGGACTTCCCGTGAATCCTTTGTATGATTGCGTGCTGCTTACAAAAACACTCGATCCTTCTGTGTAATACATCGGCCAAAGCATTTAGCGGTAATCGTCGATGCTGGTAAGTACTTGGTGTTCCCAGCCAGCCGACACGACCAATATCGTTCGTGTTTGCATTTTAGAATCCAAATATTCAAGTACAATGTTCCACCCGGATATAGCACCTTATACGGGCCGAATAACAGCAACATAATATCGGTAGGAATGTGCGTACGGAAATATCGATAACTATCTGGCCATCTTACACCAAGTTGGATTGTAAGAGAGTGAGAGAAATAAATAATATAAACGGAGCCAAAGCTGCATAGTCTAGCTATAAGGAATGCAATTCATGTTACATCGAGCTAGCCTATTAGACTATTGACCTCCAGGTCTCGTAGTCATCTGCCTTTGTATGATTATTACCCTTCAAACTCTCTGAACGAGGCGAGTAACTTGACCGCCTGGTTACATGAGATGTTCACGGATACCGTGGTCATAATCCTGTGTAGGCTTGGTGCAAGCGCGAACAACATCGTGAACGTCTCGTTCTAAAAGTGCATCTTCCTTGGGACACCTTCAAGTTTAACACACGGCGCAGCGTCAAGCCTGACGACTCGGATGACTCAGCGACCCGGGAACAATGGGTAAAGCCTGAGGAAGCCCGTTTCCTGTACCGATTGTTAAGTGACCCTACTTGCTGTCCTATAAGAGTGACCATGGACTCGGAATCCTTCGGCCATCAGGCCTCAGGCCTCAGACCCAGGGCCGGTATAGCGCAGCTCATTTGGGTAAGAGATCGAGAACAAAGGAATGACCCGGCGACAAGGACAGATGGGCGAGGGGGCTACGGGCCGGTAGACGAGGCAAGTCCATAGGAACTAAAAGGCTTGTAACCGTTTCAGTAAATATACTACGCGTGGTGCGGCTCTTGGCAGAGGTTGGAGTAGTGTGTAGTAATCGGTGAAAGACAGTTAATACTGCCACTCTAATATTACAGATACCAACAAGAAAACATGAACGAAAGCAAGCGACCCAAGTCTGACCATCCAAAGAGAGAATGATAATAGTGAAGGTGACGAAAGCAGAACAGTGTAAAGAGCATAGCAGATTGCGAAAGTCTTCATGCAGATAATAGACCAACTATGTCCCCATTGCGTCACGAGTCAACAGAATCGCCGGAATCGCTACCACTGTGAGATGGCTTGAGTTTAAAAACACGCGACGGTCCCGTCAAGGTGGGCATGGGCTCGCTGCACTCGGCAGCAGTAGAAACAGCTCTGAGGCAGGTGCTGGCGCTACAATCGATGGTGTCAGGAACGTCGGTCAGATCATTTGCTGAGGGGTCTGGCGAAGCTGCCGCAAGAGGACGAGGCGAATGGGTAGATAGAGGAATATTCCCTGCTGTCCCATTGACGGACCAATCAACTATAGGAATAGAATCATCCCTCTCGACGGCCAGGACGGTGTCTACATCTCGTCGAGGAGCTGTAGTCGCTTTGATATCACGGAAATCTGACGGTACGGCCTCAGGGCTGTCTTGGCCCGGTACAAACGAATATCTTGAGCCGAATATTTGCCTTGAAGAGTCAGATACTTATGCATCTGTATTAATCAGACTTTACTCACTCATTCCACCATTCCATGGTCTCGCGAACCCATGGATCACCTTCGTTCTCAAAGAGCGATATGATCAGGCCAAAAAACGTGTCTAAATTGAAAGCGCCCATAACTCCATCTGTCCACATTTCGGCCGTACTCAGGGTATAGTATATCTTTATTCGAGTAAGCCAAGTTAAGTAGAGAAGGTCTTGGAATCAGGAAAATACCGCTTACCACAACGGCTACCCAAGCAATACTTCGATGGCTGACATTAGTCAGCCCATATGCGATGTTCTTTGCAGGTTTCGCTTGCGACCCCACAAAAGCTCCAGTTGCAGCTGCTTTCGGTCCAACAAAAAGGTGACGGTAGAACTTTGAGGAAGGTCATCGTCGCAGCCCCAATGAGCGCATTCTTGACCAGATGGAAAACGGAAAGAAACACACCCGAATGAGAATTTCACTTCGAAAGAGCCCAGCCCTTTTATTATCTGGATCGTAGATGTGCTCTGGATACAGAAATGAGGGCATTCGCTCATGTGTCGCAGGAATTTTTCTTGATAATAATAGCTGCCGTACTCTCGAGGAGCGTCATCATCACGAGCACCAGCTAGTCCAAACATTGCTTACTGTTCAGGATTGGCGTCATATCTATCCCGTTCGCTCCGAGGACACAGTAAGCGAGCGGTAAGGGGATGGTTGAAGCCGCGATCCGACTTTGACTTCATTCCTCCTCCTCCAAAAGGAGGAATGATAGGGGCATTTATAGTGGTCGTAATGTAGCTGAGGCCGACATACTTAACGGAACCAAAGTCTTGAGATCTCCCTGAGCAGGTGCCAGTCCAAATCTGAATGCTAAGTAGTCAGCTAACGGTGAGAACATTCGGCATCACTTCCAGCTCACCAAGCCACAGATACGCTTTAGCTCGCCCGATTTCTCTAAGCATTCAAGGCGGTCGCGAAGTCCAGGAATGAAACCCAAGATGCCTTCGTACACAGCCAAATGGCGTTTGAGGGCATCGGGCGTCCTTGATAATAACTTGAGACACAGCCTACAATAACAACGAAGAGCTTACGGTTTATTGGTGTGTGGACTAGTCACGCCGTTATCCAACATCATCCCTTGTTTGAATGCAATGTAAGGGTGTACGAAGGGGTCAAGTAACCAAACCGCGCGCTTTCCTGCTTCTAGGTAGACTTGATCATCAACAACATTGCGTCTACTTCTACATATAGATTGATCAGTATAGACACGCTCAGATTAACGTCAGGCAGGGTTGCGTACCTTCTCGGTCGCTTTGTGGGAGGCTCGGGGCTAGGTGGTGAAGTCGATAGCTCATCGTGGCTGCGTTTCAGAAAGTTCGAGGAGCGCCTTGGCAACAGCCCAGAGGAAGAGCTTCGAGGCATCGTCGACACCTGTGGTGGAGAGAAGTAACTCTTCGGTAAGCGGACGGCGCGGAACAATCGGAGTTATCCGAAAGGCTGTGATTTTTGCGCCCTATATATATGGGCTCCGCCGCTCTAACTCATTGCACCATTCCCTACGGCCCATAGAAGCAGTAAGCAATATCTATCGATATCCCATATTGTGAGTATTCAACTGAATACTATCACAGGACTTTCTCACCCGACGGAGATATTGATAGTCCCAGCCTGAGACATGACTCTCAGCGAGGGTTGGAATCAGCATAGGTATTTATCAGCTTGCAGCGAGAGACAAACTCAAACGAGCGAGAATTCCTTATCCAGGTCACCCTCTCTGCATTCGCCCTCGATGTCGGATCTCGCGTTCTCCCTACACACTATCAGCGCTTTTGTAGCTCACTGGACCATGGGCTACAGAGGACCCGACAGCAACTTCAAGTTCCAGGAGGATCGAATGCGTGCCCGTGCGCAGCCTAACTCTTCGAAGGCCTTACACACATTATATGGAGACATGGCGCTTCAGGTGGTTATGGGTAAGGAGATTATCAAGAAGATACGGTCCCTGCCTTCACCACTCAAACGAACATTATCATCGGACTTTCAGCTCACCTTCGAGCATACTGTTGATTTGGTTGGGGTAATTACGGAAGAGGTCCAGTTTTGCGAGGCTATGATTAAAGAGTATGCACCACTCACCCCGTTCCCTGATGAACAGCAAGCGTGTGATCTCTTGTCATTTGATACTCAGTAGCATACCCGGCCTCGGCCCTCATTTTACATATTTTTTCCTTACTTTCAATGGAACATCTAGCGGCGTCTCTGGCCCTCGTGAAACCCTTCCCTTCCCCTAGCTGTATTTGCCTCGCATGCACCTACATACAACCGATGTCCTTAAGAGTAAACGCGCCCTGTGCAGCTATCCAGTTGTTCGTACCCTTCAAGTTACCTTTCGCGCCAGCACACCGAACGAGCTCGCCCCCACTAACGCCATCTTCCTCGCTGACCTGGTCACTACTTCGCCATTAGACCTACATCAGAATGAAAAGAGACGATATAACGAAAGGACGCACATCAAACGCCTCCTCAGATCCGGCGTGGGCCGCCAGGCAGCTTCTTCGGCACCTTGCCCAGGTCCTGTCGCCTTGTGGAACAGGATCAGGTGTTCGGTAGAGTTGTACTTGCGAGAGCGTCATGTTCATTGCAGCCGGGATCTTCCTGAGCACGAGCTCACCCTTGTCCTTCCCGGCGCCGAGCTCGATGATCGTGTTCCAGTCCTCACGCGAGACGTAGTGTTCTTCTATGCGCTTGATGACACCGTCCACTGCGTTCTGCATTCCCGGAATACGTCAACTAAGCTCATTTCACATCATGCGAAGCATAATATGTTCAACGCAGCCATCGACTTGCCGTTACCTCTGACAAATCAATTACCAGAATTCCCAAAGACAGGAAAGTGCGAGAACGTATCGGTACCACAGAGAAGATCTCAGACATGCTACGCAAGCTCGAGTGGGTCAGAGTAAAGATGCTTTATTAGTATAAGCGAAGCACAACAAAATCCATGAGGCGAACCATGACGTCTAAGCTTCTCCGCGCACGCGAGCTCATGCACATTGCCGCCATCCTCGACGGGCGTTGCATGCAGAATGGGATCACACCAGAGTGTGAATGGCTCGTTTACTGCTCATTGCCGCGCAAATAATAACACATATGACCCATCAGGTAGAAAACCTCGTCAGCGATGCGGCCCACGCGAAAAGGAACCCCACCTGGCCTGAACCCACCCATATGCGTCGACCACGCCAGATGCTTACAGTGCTCCGATTTTTGCGCATCGTACACAGGCTCCAAGGAACCAACGTCCTCGTGAATGTGCGAATAATCGCCTCCAGCTTAGGTACGTCCCGTTCGTCTGATTCTGCATGAGCTGTCCTCGCCGCTGCTACTCTCTCTTGTAGGTCTTTGTAGAGTGGAATGTTCACAGACCCAAGTGCACCGCGCATCCGATCCAAAATGTTCCGCATGAGCCTCGCGGGCCCAGGCTGTTTTCCGATCTAGTATTCCGCCGTGGACATGGGGCTTGCGCCATGACGTAACGCGCCTGCGCGACGGAGAGGAGGAAGCGTACATGCGTCAGGTCGTCGAGATGCTCAGCAAATCGGGTAAACGAGAACGGGAGCACGCTTTTCCTGCCTGAATGAGAAAGCGCACAAACTCAACGCACGTTCGGAAAGGGTTGGGCGGGGGCCGTTAACTTACGCATTCGCCAGTCACTAGTCATACGCGGACAGGGTTATGCGCATGACGTGATATGAGCCTACGATGTAATGAATTTAAAGAGCACTGCAGGATTGAAAAAAAAAAACACCCTAAAGGTCTGACCAGATTCGTGAATCCCTGAGTGTCCCGCCACTGCACATCCTCAATGATTACCTGCGCAACCAGCTCACGGAGTGAAGGTGGAGGAGGACCGCACAGCAGCGCCTCGTCCTGAAGCGTACTTTGAACGTTCGTCAATACCATCACACGTGTAGATCATACGCAACGCTAATCGTACTTACTAATCGCACACTTGCTCTTGCCATACGGACGTGATGGCGTCCTCCATCAGGCACCAGGGGGTTAACACATCTTGTTGTGACATGACAAATGACAACAGCCACCCACCGGCTGCATGCTCCAGCGGAGCCTCATCTCTTCAAGTCCGGGAATGTTCTCGGGCGGTGGATTAGAACCATGCAAGCCTAACAGAGCTGGGGCTCGTGGAGGAGGTGCTAATGTTGTTGATACGAAGGAGAATCTACAGGCCGTGTCTCAGCTGGACCTTGCAGTTGAAACACGAACGGCTCCGGATCCTGAAACATCTTTGAATCCGGAGGGGACCACGACATCATCGAGCGCATAGAGGTAAAGAATACAAATGTGGACGACTCGGAGTTCAGGAAGTCGTCGAAGCCGACTTCACGATAAAGCATGAGGTTTTGGCGGAGGTGGGAGATGATGAACGCCGACTTCCAGATGGTTCGAGCCTAATCCTCTTGTTCCTGCCTGCGCGCGCGTCAAAGGATCGAGCTGTCAGACAGAGACGAAAGGGGCAAAGGGGCAAATGACGTACGACGCTCCAGAAACTGTAGCAAAGAGCATGCCGCTATCGCCTCGTCACTGTCAATATGTTGAGAACCTTTCCCTTCCGCGCGTGCTCGAGCGCCATGTCCGTCTACTTCTCGCACGCAGCCTGTCTCCGCTTCCCGAATTCGTACGTGAGTGTCGATACGACAGGCATGGGGGTAATCAGGAATGTAGGATGGAGGCGGGGGTGGCACAGGGCCAAAGAGGACAGGATGCAATGGAATGCGGGAGCCAATCGCGGCGACTGCGACTGTGATGGTCTGCGCGGAAGAAGGGAGAAAGGCGAGACGTCTACCGGACGATTCGAAGCCGTAGATGCAGGGGAAGAGCCGCGCGCGGGGTAGGCGTGAGTACACTAGGCAGTGGGGCGACGTGGGTATAAGGTGTAAGACAACGGGAGAGATGAAAAGAACGTACGTTGCAGCAGGTGTGCGATGACTTCACCAGAGAACTCGAGGGCGACTATGTAACGCGTCATCTCGTCAGCAAGAGGCAACAGGGAGAATATAGTAGTTATACGTGCTCACCTGCTGGTCAATAAGTCGCCATCTTCGCACTCTTTACATTGCATGGGACCTTGCCGAAACGCTTGACGTACGCGACGAGCGTGTCGGGGTGGTTTGACATGTGTATGGAGTATATGGGAAGGCCCTGCCTGAGGCAGCATTCGGATATTCGGATCGAATATCGCACCGCGGTGCCGGTGCTGCGGCGACACCCGGACGCTGGTGGCTGTGCACCATCGCGACGCGACATTATGGATTTGGCCGAAGCCCCTATCGACCCATTCGCTTCGACATCCGCCTCACCAGTAGCTCATAACCATGGCCGTCGTTCCTCTACTTGACCAAGAACTTTTCGATAAATGGGTCGACGGAGAAATTGGAGACGACGCGATTCTCGAGGCGCTGGGGATGGGACAGGGGACCTGGACGTCAATGAAGGTGAGTACCGCACCCTATATAGGTTCGACGATCGCGATCTGTCGCGACGATCGTGCCTTGTGCCTGGAAACGGTGACGTTACTTCATTCTATAGGCGTTCATTGACCAGGAGATCCACGGATACCTCGACGTCAACGCCCCCTTGTTTCAACAAGATACCAATGGAGTCCTTTCGTCGGTACGTATACGTCACGCGAGCCTTTCAGCTATTGATGCTCCCTCAGGTGGTTCGTGTCTGGCCTTGGATGGCCGATTGGGAGCATCAGTGGCCGGTGACTATGTACGTGATGCGATTCTTCCGTGAGCTTGGCTTGCTGGTACGTGTTATACTCAGCATGTTGCGCCGCTTGACGAGTTCGTTCACAGCGTTAAATCGGCAGCGTGATGATCCCCCAATCTGAAGTAGGCGATCCAGATCAAAGTTTCTGAGGTTCGAGAGTCTGCATGTACGACTAAAAAGCATTCAGTGTACTTTTACCGTTACTACAATCAAAAGCTTGGAATCAGCTAGAAATTGAATCGGGTTTGAGCTCGTTTATTCGAGTCTAGTCGGCCCCCCTGGTACACGCACGAGCACGGACATGCCGCAGACTTCCGTTGAAGTCTTGCCTGCCGTGCCCTCGCTTCACGATGTGACCGCAAGAATACGGCTGCTCGCGTTCGACAGGCGAGTACGGCATGCCCGAGAGCACCGATGCAAGGTACGGCGACGTGGCGGCGCGCGTGGGCGTCGCCTTGATGGATGGTGCGCCTCCTGCTTTGCCAGCATGCGCGGGTGGCGGAGGATGGAGTCCATGAGGATCTTGCGCTGGATGAGCATCGAGTCGAGCGAGGACAGGTACGAGTTGTACATCCAGGACACCGCGAGCGAGCCGACGAACAGGATCTGCCCGAAGAGCGTGCCGCCGACCCTCCGACGACATCAACCTTGGACGACGACGCGGCGGTGGATGTCAACCCTCGTGCGTCCTTGCTCCCCACATTCCCCGCCGGGTCCGTGCCAGCATCCACAGCCAGACGCGCCGCCGATGTATTAGCATCCACCAGACGGGGGTGCTTACCTACAACACCGATCCGGTAAGTCGACAGCTCGTTGGACAGGAGGCACACCTCTTGTTTGTGTCGGGCTCCCGGGTTGCCTCCTGGACGTCGCAGCGGATCTATCATAATCACAGCGTGATCAATCGCGCAGGCGAGGGACCGAACAGATAATTGCAAGATGCTCGCTGAGGCAGAGGCCGAGGCTTCACGATAGGGGCAAGGTAGCGATGTATAGGGCGCGGTGTTAATGACCATATCTCCTAGCTCAACTAAATAAACGATCCGCTAACTGATAGGTTTAGGCTCCCAATGCCGTGACCTATCAAAATATCGATCAGTCCATCATTAGGGCAGAGAAAACGGACCAAAACCTAGGACGTACCGAACCCGCTCTCCTTAACACCCCCAAACGGAATCAAACAAACGCTGACCAGCCTTAAGCGCCTCCGCGACACACCCGCCCCATATCCCGGCTGAAGTAGCCCGCGACCGACATCTGTGTCATTCGCGAGCGCAACCTCGTTCTCCGTCTCGAGCCTGGTGGACGCCACGACGGGCCCGAACGTATCCCCAGCATTGAGCGGTGCGCCCACGGCCACTGTCGCTCATCAACATGAGCGCCCAGAGCGTGCCAGCAGAGGGAAAGCGTTGACCGACGACAAGGGCCTGCACGCCACCCACGATATGCCGATGGACTTTCTGGAGAATGATCGTAGATCAGGGTTTTTATATTCGACAAGAGGAGCTGTAAAATCGCTGACCGAATTGACATCCTCTTGACGATCCTATTCTCGCACAACCCACGACCGATGTTGCCCGCGTTCTTGTATGTTGTCACGACGTTGATCAGCTAGTCCAGCACGGCCGGGCACTTAGCAGCCGTAGACGAATCTCAATAGACGCGAATCGCCTCCTCGATCACGATATGTCTACACACATTCATGATATTCCAAACTCTCAAATAGACCCACGAAATCACTAGATACACAGCTCATTCAGCATAGCCTGATGCAATGACATGACAGAAGCGCTCACCTCGACGAACAGCGAAAGAGTATACAGAGGCGTAGGGAGAAGATAGAACTGTAGATTTGCCCAAAACATACCTCCCACTCAGCGAGGGTGTTGCCGACTCCCAGCGGCTTTGCGACGGCGGCAAGAATGAGTGAGTGATATCACGACCCACGATCATCCTGTCTAGGTCGTCGCAGTGCTCTTCCATGAGCGAGTGTCATGACGGTGGTGTGGTTATAAAGGAAACGTGTTGCAGGAGGAAACAGGAAACAGACAGCGAGGGAGCCATCTCACACGCCGCAGGGATGAATATAAGGATCCAGATGTTTCAGGTTCAGATAGCAAGCCGAATGTCGCTGTGCCCAGGACGTATGTTCCAAGCCATATGAGTCCGGTTGGGCAGTGGGGACATAATCAAGCGATGAGAGTAGGCTCGAAGAGGAGGTTCCAGGGCCATCGATTGCGAGCAAAAGTGATTACAACTCCGGAAGTATTCGGCTTATAGTTACGTAATCGTGACATGAACGGAACAGGCCCCAACGGTGCAAAAGAATGGATCGAACACGGGGCGTGGAGAAGGCCTCATGATCACCCAGATGTCCCTCTTTAGTTCGGCTCTGCGGTCCATCGCGCTGCTCACGCTTCTCCCCAATTTTAGAGGTGTTCAGAAAGCGGACTTATCGCACACAACGCTAGTGTCGACCCTCTACTGTACTAAACTATCGTAGTTAGGATCCCGAAACTTCAGACTGACACTAGGCTGTATGTACCTCCATGTTCTGCTCACCCCCTTATACATCTGACACGGAGGACCCAGTCCTCCTCGCGCACCTTGCCCCTGCCGCGAAAACGCTTCGTAATCCCTACCGTCTGCCTCTACCGCTGCACTTCCTACTTTTGCGAAGCTCTTACTCCATTCTGGTACGGGAAACCGTTTCACACCCATCCTTGGAGACCCTTGGGCGAAGACCCGATACGACCGGGACAAGCCAGCAAATGTACATGCACCCCTCTTGCCCAATCAGGCCGACCGGCATCCGCGAGCCCATCGCGGACATGTTTACCATCCAAGTGCAATGGTTCTTTTGCACTGGTTCCACACCCATTCTGGCCAACGCGCCTATCCTAGCGAGCACCTGTCTATACCACGCCCCCGGTTCTTCAACTTCTGCGGCCAAATAGGCGCGCGTCTGGATGCCGACCAGACGGTGTACTACAGGGACAAGCGGCGGCGCTCCATCCTGCTGCGCATCATGTCGCCGTTCCTATTCGGCGCGCCGGACGTGCACATGAAGGCGCTCAAGACGATCTGGATGGACCAGCTCGTGAACCACATCCCGTGGAAGAAGTTCGTGGACAAGCTGAACGACGAGTGGATGGGGTACACTTTGTATGTGCGTACCCATGTTCCCCTCTTGTCTGTTCTGAGTGTATGGCGGGTGCTGATGTGGTGTGAACGGTGGTAGTCGACAGTCATCTTGAACTCGAACGTGGCTTTTTTGGCGCTTATGAACGTGAGTCCACAAGCGGACCAGAATGCGCCGGCAAACGCGCCGTATCCCCAGACCCCAGCGCAGATTGCAAGCTACGTCTCGACGGTCGCGAGCATGGGCTCGGTCATCGTTGGCCTGCTGCTGCTCAGGCAGAACCGGACGAAAGGGCGTGCAGTCTGCCGAGGATGCTGTAAGTCGCGTTGTCTGCTCTTGGGTTATTCGGGACAAGTGAATGTTGACGTGTAGCGATAATAGGTGTACTTCATGACGACGGTGACGAACACGATGTTCGGAACTGAGACTCTTGCGATCATATACAGCCTCCCGTTCGGTCTTTTGCTCTGGGGGTATGTGCCCTCTCCCACCGAGTATACCCCAGTGTGCTGAAAAAAACTTATCAGTATGGTCTTCTTCATCGTCGCCTTCTGCTTCCTCGCGCTGCAGTAGACGTCGCTCACCACGCGGGGCACCGTCGGTGCTGCGGGCGTGCTCGTCCTCATCTTCGTCCTCTGGTCCGTCACTGCGGCGTGGGAGTGGCCCCCGTTGGCTCACCGCGCACTACGGGTGGGATCTCGTGTCCGAGTGGATCAAGACGATCGCGAAGCTGCTCGGTATCGATGCGAAAGCACGGTCCAGCAGAGGGCGCAGTAGAAGTCGGAGAAGAAGTAGGAGTCAAGCCAGGAAGGCCGGGCCGGTGGCGGCGTCGAGTGCAGGGGCTAGTGGAAGTGCTGGTACTTCTGGGAGTGATCAGGGGGATACCACGACGCCCCGGCCTTGAAGGTGAGGAAGGGGGCAGGTTGAACGGGACGGCGATCCCCGCATTCCACAGTTTCAGTCACGCGGTCCAGGTGTATGCGCCTCTCGAGCGTTTCGATCTTCTTCAAGGAGGGGCCTTTATCGCTGCGACGCGTCCTAAACTGAGGGACGGTTTGTGGATGGGCTGCATAATGGGAACCCTGATGCTACAATTGAGGTTAGATTCTTATCATGTCCAGCGGCACGCTCAGGCTAATGACGGCAAATTTGTGTCTGATGCCGGGCGTTTTCTCGATGACAACCTGTTGAGCTACTCAACTTCGACACCCTCATTGACGACGCAGAGATAGACGATTGGATGAACGAGAACGGACACAGAAAGATTGGAGTTCGGTGTTGTTTGATCTAAAAGTAATTGGTGTCGACACAGCCTTCAACGGCCCGCGACCCCTTCTATGGGCACGAGAACGCGGCGCGCCTCTGTGCGCGGTTCATCACCCACCTCTTCGCTTGCCCCGAGTACCCTCCCTCGTCGTCGGGCTCTACTGTGAAGCTACCGTACTTCATCGCCTACGCCCTCCACCAGACGAAACTCCACGCATCGGTTACCTTTGCCGCCCTCGTCCTCCTCCAGCGTCTCAAGGCCCGTTTTCCCACTGCTCGCGGCTCATCTGGCCACCGTCTTTTCGTATCCGCGTTCATGATCGCCTCTAAGGTGATCTGGGACGACACATACTCCAATAAGAGTTGGAGCATCGTCGCACAGAGTATGTTCCAGTTGGGCGAGATCAACCAGATGGAGAGGGAGATGTGTCAGTACTTGGATTGGGAGCTCAATGTCGACCCCGTCACACTGCAGGAGTTCGAGGCGATGATCCGCAAGGACTTCGCGGGCCCTGGACCCTATCCCACCTACATCCTCCCATCTCCTTCGAAGGCGACTCCTCCACCCCCCTCCACTCGTCGACGCCCACTCCCGGGCCCACATCGTCGAACTCGTCGACACCATCTCCCTCCCCTTATGCCTCTCAGTGGTATCCCTCGCCTCCGAAGCCGGTGCGCCCATCACCCCCACCAGCGGCCCCTCTCGCGCACCCGCCTGCTCCCTCGTACTCGCCTCCAGATACTCCGGAGACCCCCTCCCCTTCGTACTCCACCTCGTCGTCCCCTGCCTCGACAGCGTCTCCCAAGACGCCTCACGGCATCGAGGACCACACGGCGCGGATCGTATCGGCCGAGTCGTCGCCTGTGTCAAAACACAACGCGATGCCGGTCCAGCAGCAGCAGCATCAGGTGTCGATCGGCAAGTCGAAAATGTTCGCGTTCGCCATACCGTCGGTATGGTAATTTATTTACTTCTTTGCTCCTACTCCTTCGCTCCTCTCTTCGCATCTACTCTCTCCCTGATCGTATTATGGGCTGGATCTCGACGGCGACGCGGCTAACTCTGCACATGCATATCTATCGGACGAAAATAACTTTATACCCGTTGCTTTCATACCTCAGGGTGTCGATGATGTGCACTCGTTTGCCGCCCTCGTCCTGCTCCAGCGTCTCAAAGCCCGCTTCCCCACTGCTCGCGGCTCTTCGCCGGCCCTGGACCCTATCCCACCTACATCCTCCCATCTCCATCGAAAGCGACGCCCTCTCCCCCCTCCACTGTCTTCCCCTCGTCGACGCCATCCCCAGGCCCACGTCATCAAGTTTGTCGACACCATCTCCCTCCCCTTATGCCCCTCAGTGGTATCCCTCGCCTCCGAAGCCTGTGCGCCCATCACCACCACCAGCGGCCCCTCTCGCGCACCCGCCTGCTCCCTCGTATTCACACCCATACACCCTGGAGACCCCCTCCCCTTCGTATTTGACGTCATCGTCCCCCGCCTTGACAGCGTCTCCCAAGACGCCTCACGGCATCGAGGATCACACGGCGCGGATTGTATTGGCGGAGTTGTCGCCGGTGTCGCCGATATCCTCCATCCTCTTGCCCAGCGGCAACATTAGCCGCAGCCTCGGGTGAGGGCAGCAGCGCGACACTGTCAACGCGCTCCTTATCCTCTCCTCTCCGGACACAAAGCCTGTTTTGATAGGAGCATGGACCACACGGCCCCGATCTCAGCAGCCACATTCAAGAATCGCCAACGCGCCGTTCTCCAGACAGCAAACGTGGTCTTTCCTGTCGTGGATTGGCATCGACTCAGCTTGGGTAGCAAAGGGATGTGCGGAGACAAAATCACTGTGATTCGGCTTATGCACCTAAGTACAACTACTGTATGTTCACTACAACATTTACGATAGTATGATTATGCACTTTTTACTGCTTTTTGATTGGTTTCGTGCCTTGTTTCTGTCGATTAGTCTTTTTCGCGCTTTTGGGGCCATTAGGCTTGTTACAACCCACGGTTGCCACTAGGCCCCACATCGGAGCTGGTGTGGGCTTCCAAAGCGGCTTAAAGCGGCTTACTGTAAAGCGGGGAGAAGCGGCCCAGCTAGCCAAAATCGCTGAAAAGTCGCCTGTCGATTTCCTGATGTGGAACCTGTCCTGCGTAACCACCGGTACCAACATATGAACATGCGCATTTTGTATGACGCTGTTGAAACTCTCTAGTGCTTAGCGTCTGTCACCATCTCAATGGGTGCCACTTACCTCCCTTACGTCAGTCCGGTCTTACAGGTGACTGCACAAACATCGTCCACCGGTCTATGCTGTAGTATCAAGAATATCAACAGAACCCCGACCTTTGCAAGCTCGACATATCCTTAAGCTTCCACTTGGGTGATTTTTAAGATACCGACGAGGACGACGAAGAGCTCGACGAGAGCCGACGTTGGGTCAGACCGGCTGTTTGAGAACTTGAGACTAAAAAAAGGCTCTTTGAGAACCCAGCGCTGCGGCTGCCACGCCGGTCCCAACAAGCGCCGAGATTGTGTTATTGCTTTGCGGAACTCGTCTTTGAGCTCTGCACGGACGGTCTGTCAGCTTTTCAGCTTTTGTGAATTAAGGAAGCCGAAGTTATTATACCTTTCGTTGCCTCGTGGTCCTTATCACGAGCTTTCTTCCACTCAGTCTTGAGTTGGTCTCGGAGCTCATGGATCATGTCCGAGTCTGACGCCGACGTCTCCGTGGAAGAGGAGTCCACTTCGACCGCCTGAGCTTGAACGGCGCTCTCGTTCTCAGAAGAAAACGCACTCTTCGTCTATACATTTGGATGTTCAGCTCTCAGTCACAATTTGGTCACAATCCTCACGAGCGAATGGCGGCGATTTTACCTTCAGCAGTACCCCTCCCTTTCAGGTCCTCCGGACTCGGCAACTGCTCGATCTTCACTTTTCCCTCCACGGGAGCTGTCACGAGCGTATCACCAAACACAGATCGCCGCCATCTTGTTCTGCCGGAGCAGCGAGCAGTGTACCTCGGCGGAGATGATGATCGGATACGGCGAAGTAACGAATGCGTACTTCTTGATCGCCTCGCACACCTCGCGGAGCCCAACCTTGGGCGCGAGCGTCTTGCCGTGGAAGATCTGCGGCTCGTTGTCGCCATAATAGATGTCGAATGTGAGTTCCGGTTTGTTAGGTTTACATCGTCCAACAGCGATGTATGTAAAGTCACGTACTTTCGATGCTACGACAGCTATGTAGGAAGCTTAGCGCGGATGTACCCTTCGATGATACTTGCACCGATGAGCTGGTTCCCGATCAGATAGGTGTTGTTCGATGAGGAGGTCAGGTACTCCGAGAATGGGCGTGCCATGTCTTGATAGACCTTTGACTGCTGATCACAGAAAGCGGCGCTGTCGGCAGACATGAAGGAGGTAGATCCCTTTAGCGTGAACATATCAGGGTTGTCGGCTTTGGCTACGGAAGAAGCAGAGGCGGTAATGCAGCTATTGCATTCTAGAAGCATAGTTGTCGATAGACCCGGTGCGGAGGCAGAGGCAGAGGCAGCCTGAGTGGATGGCGTTGGTCCGGACACAGCTTGCACGGATGGTTCCGTAGATGAGCGCTCTGGAGCGGGCGTTGTCTGAGCAGGGGTCGGCAGCGCTGTTTTACCTTCGGCAGCAGATATCGGCCCTTGCGCACGTTCCACGCATACGCAGAAAGAGTTGTCGAGCCGTTTCTCTGCACATCTTTGCCTCATACATAGAACTGATGTCTCAGTCATCAATATCTGATTCACAGTTTCAAAAAGACAGCTCTCTCTATTTCCTGGATGGCACCATCGTCATTGCGGCTGCTGTCCAAGACTATGAGGATGGCCTTCTTTTTCGCGTGCATAAAACGCTGCTGGCCACGCATTCCCCTATATTCGCCACCATGTTCACTCTACCCACCATGCCGGATGAATATATGGACCCAAGCAACGTATTTGAAGGTGTACCTCTGGTGCGGATGTATGACAAGGCGGATGATGTCCGTGATTTGCTCAGGTTCTTTTACCATGCGCCGTGAGTGGCAGTTTCATTTATCCTGATTTCCTATTGGCTCATTTATATAGAACATTTACACTCACTCGTTACGATCCCGAGACCCCCAAAAAGGTCGGAGGAATTTTACGTCTGGCAAAGAAATACCAGATCGCCTCGTTGTGGGACAGATTAGTCAAGCAAATCGAAACGGACTGGCCGCAGACACTCTCGGGATGGGATCGCCTTGAAGGCGAGATAAACCTTTGGAATCAACATTGCGTAGAGGAAGGCGAGTCTCGCATTCCTTGCAGTGATATAGTATTCCCCGAACCGGGCTCGGCTGCACAACTCGCACGCGAATTTGACCTTCGCAAGATCACGCCTGCCGTTTTTTATCACCTTTCCCGCCTCGAGATATCCCGCAACCGTGGACACCTGTACGACAAGCAAGTTGCGGATCGCATTGCTGAAGTCCGATCACTCGGTGGCCGTACCGCAAACTGGTCGCTCCTGACCCTACCCGATCTCAAGTGTTTGTTGCTTGGTCGAGAGCGCATCCAACAATATCTGGAGAAGGAGTTTACTCGGTTCAGAAATTCACCCCAGTTCCACTATTGTGACCCCCAGTGCAACAGGAAGAGCTTCGAAGACGGACTCCGAGTGCTAATCCACTCGTCTGACATTTTGAGCGATCTGAAGATACTTGTCTCTGAAGATCTCGACAACTGCGGAACAGAAACACTTTGCAGTCCTTGTCAAGAAAAAGCAAAAGCGACAGTGCGGCAATTGCGTACGGAGATTTGGGATCGCCTCGCTGAGTTTTTTGAACTTCCAGTTCTTTCTGATAACGAAGACGATGATGGGGACGGTGATGAGGACGAGGGTGATGACGAATATCATGACAGTGAATGAGCATCGCTAGAACTCCTCGAAGACTGCTCGTTGTGTAGCAATATATAAATTCAATAAACATCTCTGCAATATCTCAACCAAGGTTGCACCCCTACCCGAGCTACTGTACACGTCTCTGCAAGCTCTAACAACTCAGGTACGACACAAGGACCCAGATAAACGTCGTCATTGAGAAACAGCTCAGGAGCCCAACGGAATGATCAGCCATACATTGCGGCACGTCCCACGAAAGTAAATAGCTGCGCTGCGGTTGCGTGGCAGTCATTATGGACTTCTGCAAAAGGAAAACAACCATCGAAAAGTCGGTATTTCCGGACCAGATCATCGTGACGGCTCGCTCACCTGTCTGCTAGTCGCTACCACCTAGAGCACCGTCGTGAGAGCATCAACTTGAGGGCTTATATTACGATTGCGAATTTGGGGTGCTGCGTTGAGGAGAGCTGTCGTGACAGCGACGGCGCGATCGAGTTCATAAGCGGACTCGGAACTAGCATCGGCTTGAGCATGTGCAAATAAGGTTCGGCACGACCAATGGGCGCGAGCGCGATATGAGCCATTCCGGGCTAGCGCGACAGGGCACGCATAGAACGGCTTGCCCGATGTTGACGGTCGGCATTTCGAGGCCGATGAGGCACGCCGCGCAGGTTGTCATCGTCGTAGAGCCCGGTGCCATTCGTACCTGGTCGCATTGTTAACCCGATGAATTTTGGATGTATGCACACGCACGCGTACGACGCATCTGGCCCCGTGATCGTTGCAGCGGGAGAGCTCGTATCGTCGATTCTGCGCTCGCAGTCGCTTGCGAACTTTTGCCTATGTCCACACTCGGCGTACATGTGCTCCCCACTCTTGTACGCATCGAAAAATAGAGGGCGAGAAGGAGTAGCGGCATTGAGGCGAACCATGGCTAGTTCCTTGGCGAAGTGATCTCGTTTGGACGGGGGTACTACGCATATCGTCATCTTTGGTTACCGTTCGCAGCCGAACCTACGCTCGAGCCCCTTGTCGTAGGGTGGTATGGTGATGATTCGCGAAGGGTAGTGAAGACAAGGAAGCCATGTCAGATCTGGCGAGGTAGGGAGCTTCTGCTATTGCGCAGAACATGGCTTATACCTAACATGGCGATGTACGGGTGGTTTTAACGCGAGAAACCGTGAGTTAAGCCTAGTAACAGAGCGCAAACATGAACTTACATGCTCACCTTTATCGAAACCCCTAGGCTGATATTCCCGTCCGGTCCAAAGTCGAGCGACAAAGCCGAGTAACATTTCGTCCGAGTTGCTCGCCCTCAAGTAGTTCAGCACCTGTCTGTGAGCCAACGTGATAGCAAAGAGCTCGCAGGACATGGGCTAGAGGGTAGAGGGCAGGCGAGCTCGCATCGCGATCAGCCCGGCGCGGGGCTGTGAAAATTCGCTGGCAGGTAAATGCGATGACAGCGACAAAGAAGTCCGCCCCACGAGCTCGTAGAGCTCCTTTTTCTCTCCGTCGGGCACCTCCCAGCTCTCACGCGGGACGAGATCGTCCCTCGGAGCATCCACCGCGCCTCCATCTCCGCTCGGTTCGCCTTCGGTAGTATCAACACACGCACCGGCGTCCTCGACCTGCTTGAGTCGCTTGTTGGGCGCCTTGTTCTCGTGCTTTAGCCAGTCCATCGCCTCCCGCCGCAATTCCGTCCGTTGCTGCGCCAGTTTGTCCCTCAGCGAGAGCACACGAGTTCAATGGTGTTGAGGTGCATCTGGGCTGTAGCGTGAGCTTCTTCGAGTTCTGCAGTGTGAACCAAGGAAAGTATCATGTAAGTGAAGGTGGATCACAGAGCAATGAAGTAAGAATGATGGATGTATCCAGACTTAAAGTAGTAGTAGCCTCGCGCTGACGTTCAAGCTGGTCGAGCTCTCGGGCCGGACACCACCATTCGGAACACGCCGATAGCGCTCGCGACAAGAATGACGGCGCCGGGAAGGGCGTGGGAGAACACCACCTGTACTATATATTAAAAATATATGATACATAGTTAACATAGTTAATCTATGTTTATTTTACCTCGTGGTGGGGCGCGCCGCCATCCGTCCTGATAGGAGGCGTTTGCTGGGTTGGTTTGGTTGACGGGCGCTTAATTGGCATTTGGCGAGCGTTTGATTGCCGTTTGGTTGGTGTTTGACAGACGTTTGATTGCTGGTTGACGGGTGTTTGATTGGCGTTTGATTGGCGTTTGACTGGCGTTTGACGGGCGTTTGACGGGCGTTTGATTGGCGTTTGACGGGCGTTTAACGGGCGTTTGATTGGCGTTTGACTGGCGTTTGACGGGCGTTTGACGGGCGTTTGATTGGCGTTTGATTGGCGTTTGATTGGCGTTTGATTGGCGTTTGACGGGCGTTTGACGGGCGTTTGATTGGCGTTTGATTGGCGTTTGACGGGCGTTTGATTGGTGTTTGACGGGCATTTGATTATCCAATGATATTGGGTTATTGTTGGCTCGTTTGTTATTGGCCTCGCTGGCTCGGCAAAATCGTGATTGGCTCGGGGATTGAGCCAAAATAGACAACCCGATCCGGTTCATGGCTCGGCTGCTATAGGCAGTGCCTGGAAATTATTTCAAATATCTGATCACAGGGTATGGAAAAAGTATTTAAATTTTTACTCAAAATACAATGGGTCCACTTCACCCACCTATTGCCCCCGCTTGACAAAATGTATTTTAAATACCTGTCACCATTGCCCGCAGAGTCATAAACATACTTTCCCAAAATTTATTTTGAATAAATCTCAGTGCCTGGATCGGATAATTTTCGGAAAGGTATGCAAAGGTTATTTAAACTACCCGGTGAAGGTATTTAAACTAAATTGTCAAAATTTATTGGAATATTTTTCCAGTGTCAGCGATCTCGATGAATTTTCTGCACCTCAGTGTAGGTCGGCTCATAAATTGATCATCGGTAAGCTGTGCATGTATATTGATTCTGATATAGACCTTGACGTTCGCCTCCGTAGTAACCTGTATGGATCATCGCGTCGAGTAATTCCTGATATCTTATTTAGCTGCCAAAACCTGACGATGTTTCTTAGCCCAATAAAGATATTCGGACTAAACCCCGGAGATGCCCACGTCATCCGTAACGCGGGTGGTCTGACGTGAGTCCCTTGCCATACGGTAGCTGGAAGTCTCAACTGAACTGATATCTTATCAGTAGGGAGGCTTTGCGCTCCATCATTATCTCCCAGCGCCGTCTCGGAACCAAGCATATCTACGTACTCCAGCACACCAAATGTGGAATGCTGGGGCTCTCCAACATTGATGTCAGTGCCCAGATCATAGATGAAAGTCCTGGGGATCCCTGTGTCGCCGCGGCCGCAGTAGAATTCGACTTCAAGCCGTTCCCAGACCTCGTCAAGAGTGTCAAGGACAACGTGCAGTTCTTGAAACATCATCCACTCGTCGAAACTCGTGGCAGAATTCAGGGATATGTGTACGACGTTGAGACACAGAGGAGGCCCCCAAAGTTAGTAGCCTGAGAGGTACTATGCGTAGTAAGGACTTGGAGTAAAATGAAACATTGATTGATTGTACGATGCTTCGTAATTCCCCTCGAAATACTCAACTAATGAAGCGAACTCTCCATACGATTCTCAAAGCTTACTAAAACACGACGCTCAAATCATACAATGTGCACCTGATTGTTACCCCTCGCCACTCATGCTGGTCCATACTTTACTCTACGGCGATATACTATAGTCTAAGTCGTACAATTAAAGTGAATTAAGTCGTAGTTAAAATCCCAATATTGCGAAAGTTGGTTTCGAACGCTACATACTCGAGAGACGCACTGCTGAAGATGACACAAGGTCAGAGTGGTATGTTGAACGGCGCCGTGTTTCTACCACTGATTTTTCTTCCACTGTGATGTACGAACCCATCAGCTCATGTACAGTATATGTGCTACATGCACATCTGAATGGCGCTGACCGAGTTCTCCAAGATACAATGGCTCGCGTCCCGTCAGTTTTCCAGGAATGCGGGGGCCTCTGGCGTGTGCGCTAGAGATTTATCAACTGATGTCATAGATTAAGTTATGAGCACATGCTGGAGTTGTACAATTACTATCCAAGGTATTCCTGCGGCGTGGATGATCCCATTTGCGCCCTCCTCCGAGTCGCACCGATGGATTGGGTTGGGAGAATGAGATAAAAATGGGGTTCTCGATGCCCTAGATTGGTCTCGATGCGTTGTCTGCTCCCCTAGGATGATCCAGAACCCCAGACACAGTTCCCCATGTGGTAGGAAGCATGTTATCCAACGCTTCTCTAAATTAGTGGAAGCGCATATCATTCACGGGGTGATCACATAATTAGACGTCAGCGCCACTATCTTTAGCGCATGAAGTTTCTAGTGATCATCGCAATCTAACGCGAACAAGGAAGCTGATGAGTGTGCCACTGAATACGTGCTAATTTTTTTTCAAATGATGTGATAAGGCGGTCCTTTAGGCGTCTGAGATACCTCGTACAGCAAGTCTAGGTGTACCTTGAATAACCAGAGTTTTGTATAAGCTATTGTAACCCAATCAGACCATGGCACGCGCTGACGGCGCGGCAGCTTCACTCAGTCTCAAGCCTGATCATAAGGTTTCATGGCGCTAAGAAAGAGGGGACTCTCATACTAAGGTTCAATCTGGGGACTCGAGCATCTGCTAAGTGCGGAATAGATCTGCGCTTCCTACCTTGGTAGGATGTGCGTAGGACACTGCAGCGATTCCGAAGCCATGGGTGAGGAGCTGAAGGGGTGAAATGCCCAAGGGTTTTCAATAGTGTTCGAGGGTTGTAAGCAGTAAAGTTGGACTTCCCTTACGGATATGTGCATTCACTTTACGCAACCTTTTCGACCCATAGCACCTATGCCAAAGATATGAGACACCCGCCCAGTGCACGCGTTCTTACAGATTTTCATAGTATCGCATATCAGAGTGGGGACCAGAGACAGATATTTGTATGATGATACAACAGAACTGTGCCCCATTCTCTGCCATTCTACCAAATCTCTTATAATAAAATGGGACTCTCGTTTGTGAGTGGTCATAACGATCACCTGAGAAATCACTCCGCTCCATGGATGTTGAGACATATTGTAGCGTTACACGTATTAGCATCGCTCACATGCGGGTAAGCCACAGCCCTGGAGATAATAATATCGTGTATGTTCACCAGACGTTAGCTGGCTTCTAGTCTTCACAAGATCAGCTTTGCTGCCTTTGATTTTGCATGACAGCTTGAATTATGATGCTTAGCGCTGAAGCGCTGAAACACGACCAATTGGTTAGAAAATTGTATTATTTGACATCTGAACCCGAGGCTTCTCCAACGTCAAGTCGACCCAAGTACTTTGACTTCAGCAGCCCATTATGACCTTGTGGTGGGAGTCTCTGTTGCCGTAGCTAGCACTGGGAGATTGGCCTGGGGATTTGAGATGCTCTACAGCCAGCTTAAACAAACATTGATATTATTACGCACATGCGCCCTGGCTAGAGTCCTGACGAGTGATGGACTTCGGTGAATCTCTAGGGAGTATCCAAGTTCTAGCCGCTAGTGGTGTACGGAAACTGCCGTCATTTTCTCATGGTCGGAGCCTTCTTGTGTTCCAAGGGATCTCAAAAGGATGCCTTCTAACGAAAAGGTACGTTCATTTGTTCTGACAGAAGCTGACATGCTTGTTGAGGTCTGGACAATGTAATATGGGCGCGGTAACGCCCACCCGCTAACAACGCGCTTCCCACCAGAGAACAAAAAGCCTTCCTCGGCGAACGCCGACCTCAACAATAGGCCCCTCCATGTCTCCAGCTCTACGCCCGACATGATGCTTGACAAAAAGCTCGAGCTGGATAGTGGGCTTACCTTGTCTCGCATCTTCCTTCCTTGCGTCCTGTACGGTTGTGCTTAGACCTGTTTCCCACTACATCGTTTCGCTGACGAAACCACGACAAGAGCATCGGTAGACGTGCGCTCTCACTTCATATTTCCTATCACTTCAAAGTCACCATCCTCTCGCTGGGCGAGCCCTCTCCTTTCATCACGTCATCACTCGTCTCTCTGCTCTTCTTCACCATCGCATCATCCTTTGCTGTATCCGTTATCCCCCATTGCATCTAATCAGCTCGTATACATCATGTTTCAATCTGCACGATTCCTGTCATTCAGTCACGACACGCCTTCCTCCCCATCGCCCTCCGCAATCGCCGTAGAAAACGAGGAGCGTCAGCAACACTCGAATACCAAAGCCAGCCGTCTCCTCGGTGCACGGCTCTCGCGATCAGCTTCACTTGGCCTCGTACGCGTGCGCGCGCATGTGCCTCCTCCGCTCACCCTTGTCCCCACTCCCCCTCTCCCGCAGTACGTGATTGCATCTGCGAAGGGATCTCCCCCACTCTCGCGCTCACGTCGTTTCACCCGGATGTTCAAGCGCTTCATTTCACGGACCTGCAGACGGAGTTCACCCAAACCCACCACGAACACGAACCAAAGTACGCACGTGACCGCGAATGCACCCAAGCGCCCAGAAATGGTGAACCGCACGCGTACACGTACAGAGGACATCACACACGCAGCGCTCGCAGGTTCGCTCGACTATGCCAACGTCAACGCGGACGTACTTAGCGTCACAGATGTCAACCTCGACAGCCCTCCCCCATCTGCTTTTACGTTCTCAACCTCTCTTCCTACTACCCCCGCCACTTCCGGAAGCATATGTGGTCCAGGCTTCGGATTTGACTTTGCACCCATGAGCGAGGTCCTCGACGAGATGCTTGGCTCTGTCGCAGGGCCAACCTCTAGTGCTAGCGACGGTCTTGGATTGGTATCTAGCATTACGTCCCCATCCTCCCCCGTTTTCGCTAAGACTCGGATGCGCCCTCCGAACAGTCGCTTTCAGTGGGACAACCCCGAGCCGTTCGCGTCCAGCGCCACTGCTCAAGCTCGCGTCGAGGTCGAAGAGGCGGTGGACCCAATGGCGCGTCATATATCGATGTACGCGTGCGTTGAGAACGCGGGTCTCAACCGCGAAGAGGATGATGACGAGGAGGCAGAATCCGAGGAGGACGCTGGGGACTATGCTTCGGCGTATGGTAGCATGGCGGGGAGTGTGCACACCTTCGCATGCGCGGCGGACTTCTTGCCTTCTCCATCGGCGGAGACGACCACCCCTTCCCACTACTCTCAGTCGTGCTCTCATTGCTGTCGCTCTGTCCTCGCGGACGATGTCGCATCGTTATCCGACGCCGCTTCCGACCTCTCCTTCAATTCAGAGTTCGGCTCTACTGATCATGCGTCTGACTTCGGCGCCGAGACGGACGCGACCACCCTCCCATCCTCGTCGTCATCTCCTTCATCGTGCCCTCCGACTCCAACTCTATCCACCACCGACCTTACTACTCCATTGTCTCTCGAGGAGTTTGGCGACGTCCATTCATACCTGAGAGGCCGACAGAGGAGCGACGCAGTGCGCTCGCAGCGCAAAACGATGCAGGTTCTCGGCGTCGAGGCGGCCGTCGTGCGCAACCGAGGACTAGTGTTCCGTCCTGTCGTCAACTAGGGTATTACCTTAGAGGTTCTCAGCGTCGAGATGCTGGGTCATCTTGGCGATCATGTCTCCATTTTCCGCTGGACATGAACCCTTACGCATACGCTTACATTGTAATACACGTTCATTTTCTTACACTGTTCCACTACCTATCTTTGTACCCGTCGTCACTGATCAAAACGCATACCATCGCATCATACCACACGCACGTCTCTTACATCCAATCTGTCACGTACGATGTACACTCACACACGGCAATGCAATTGTTCTCCATCCCGAAACACGTCAGAACGATCGAGACAACAGGAAAGCCGTAGAAAAGTACAATTGCCGGCATTCATAATTCTCACATAGAAGCCGGACAGCTACATTTATGTTTCTAGAGCTTCTATATCTATCCTTGTCTGCTTTATTCCTTCCTATCTCCCTCCTTGTCCTGGTCCAGGGTGATATACAAGTGCCTTCTCGTAGCGAGGGCCCGCGCACCAGGGACAACCACGATCGTCTGCGTATCGTCAATGATCATCGCTGGCCCCCTCACCTCGTCCCCAACATCCAGCTTATCCAGCAAAAACACCGGTGTATCCTCCACCCTCCCGATCTCATCAAAGTACGTGCTGTGCGTCGCGTCCGCCTTGTCCTTGCCCACCTCGCGCCGCTCAAACGACGGGTCCGAGACCTCGGCGAACACAGAGGGGCCGAGCGAGTCGAACGTCTTGCCGATCCCGCGCACTTTGACGTCGTCCACGAGCACGCGCACTCTGAGCAGGAACCCGAACTCGGCCTTGTACACGCGCTTGAAGGCTGCCTCGAAGTCCTCTTTCCCGTCGCCGTCGTTGGGGGTGGGGAGGACCATCAGGGCGGTGTCGGTGCCTTCGAAGCGCATGTTGAGCATCCGCTCGGTGGTGATTTTGTCAGAGGGGAAGCCTTGTGCTTGCAGCTCGTCGACGACGCACGATGCGAGCTTGTCGAGCCGGGCGGAGAGCTCGGGGAGTGTGGAGGAGGAGTAGAACGTCGAGGAAGGTTCTTGGAGCTCGGGAGCGCTGCAAGTGGTCGCAGCCGTACGATCAGTCTACGAGGTAGGCAATGGAGGAAGAAATGAGGGGACGTACCGGTCGGCAAGGGCGAGCCCATACGCACTCAAAATCGAACTATGCCGGTGCACGAGAATCGTCTTGATTCCCAGCAACCGCGCGATCTCGCACGCATGCTGCCCACCGGCGCCTCCGAAGCTCGCGAGCACGTGTTCAGAGGTAAAGTAGCCCCTGGCTTCAGTAAGCGCCCTGATGGGCCTACACATCGTCTCGTTCGCGACTTTGATGAATCTGGCAAGTCAAGGCGTAATTTGAGGGCTATCGGTGAGAACTACGAGGCCAAAGGAAGAGTAGAAGGTGAGACACACCCATAAACGATCTCATCAAGCCCCATCTCCGTCTCTCGCTCGCTCTGCTTATTGATATCCTTCGCCAGCTCCTCGAACGCCTTGCGCGACGCCTCGGCATCGAGGGGCTGGTCTTCGTTGGGTCCAAAGATCTTGTGGAAGAAGTCGGGCACAAGCCGACCCAGCAAGAGGTTTGCATCGGTGACAGCGAGAGGGCCTCCTCTCCTGCACTTGATATGAGTGCGTGTTTAGAAATGGTGGAGAGATCGGACGCACCGGTAACATGCAGGCCCGGGCTGCGCACCCGCGCTCTCGGGGCCGGCAGCGAACAAACCGTTGCGAAACACGAGACAGGACCCACCGCCAGCAGCGACGGTGTTGATGTCCAGCTGCGGGCTCTGGATGGTGATGCCTGCAGTCGTGGTTTCGTATACGGTCTCGTAGTGGCCTGAGAAACGGGAAACGTCTGTCGAGGTACCTCCAACGTCGAGTCTAGTTGAGCATTCAGGACGAAGTCAGTGAGAATCGTAGGAGATAATGTGGGTATCACATACCCAATGATTGGTTGCTTCTTCTTTTCGTCCCAGCTCGTCAGTGCATACCCGACCACACCGCCTGCGGGACCACTGAGAATGCTCTTCAGACCCGAGAAGTTCTTTAGGCCGACCAAGCCTGTGCCAATCATCCGTGCATGTAATCAGCTGCAGCGCTCGTGACGGAGAGATAGCCACAAAACGCACCTCCATCACTGCCCATGAACTCGACTCGTGGAACCCTCACGTCAAGGTCACGTAGACTTTCATCGAATCCAGAGAAGAACCCATCGAGATACTCGCGTAGCACGGGTGTGAGGTAGGCGTCGGCGCTGGCGCTAGTCCCACGCGGAACAAGGCGAACCATCGGCATGAGGGCTGCACTCTCGCTGATCTGGTCATAGGTATGGTCAAAATCGCATTCACGCAGAGTAGAGGGGAGACAGATAGGGAGGAATAAAACTTTGCGCACAAGTTGGTACAATGCATACCTGAGAGAACCCCGTCTTCCGCGCCAGCTTGCCGATCTGCTGCTCATGCTCCGGGTACATGTAAGAGTGCAGCAAAACGATTGCGAGCGAGTCGTATCCATCATCCCGTAGTTTCTGTAGATCTTCCCTGATCTTCTCTGCATCTGCATCGTACGAACGACTTAGCCATGCAGAACCGATCAGCCCCGTTCATCACGAGACGGCCGTCGTGCGTGTATGATCGAGCAGGTTAAAGACGGCGACGGAAAGTGGAAGAAAGGCTCCTGCAAAAAGGCAGGGCGTCAATGGTTTTACCCCTCGAAACGAGGAAATCAATAAGCACAGACGAAGCCAGACGGCTAAGCATGCAGAGCAGGGAGGTCAAGCTCTGGTACGAACACAGGCATGGATGAGCAAAGAAAATGGGGCAAAAACAAGGACAAAGGGGCGCGAAAAGACGAAGACAAACGAGAGAGACGGATGCGAAGCTACGTATGATGATGAAAACGAGACTGACCTAGTCGCGTGCAAATGAAGAGCGTCTGCACAGTGTATGAGCAGATGCATGAGACGAGCGTGATGCCCATGCACGTGCACGTCGCCCACTTGTAGACGTGCATGTATTTCTACACGCCGATGCAGATGCGATCTACGAGGGTAAAACCGATGCGCTGTAGGCGCCGGAGATGCGTCGGACGTACATGGCGAACGCGAGAAGGCTATGAACAGAGGCCTTGCATGATGATGAGCGCAAAATGAGGCGAAAGGGTTCGATTATACGAGATATAGTGGGTGGTATAACGGGTAGAGAAAGCGAGATGGAAAGAAAGTCGTGAAATCTACCGTAAGCACCAGCCCACAGCATAGGAGCAAGGAGCCACGACGCACCATTTGTGAACAAACTTGACAGGTGTAGGCTGGGAGAACACCTGCCATTAGTCGTTCCACTGGTAAGCTATCCGCCCCAGTACTCCTTTTCCATCTCCCCCCGCCCTTATCTTTCGCTCGATGCAACACCAATAGATTAAGGCGGAGGAGCACGCTCGCCTTCAAAGTCCGTGCTGGCGCTCGGCGGAGTGTGACGCGACGCTGAGGGTGCGAAGAGGATGATTGACGTTACGTATCGTTCGGCACTAGGGGTTCTCAGAGGAGTTGAAGGCGATTGTAAGGGCGAACATAGGGGGAAGGTCATGGTTGAAACATTGACGCACAAGTTTAAGTGAACTTGGAGGTGGTGTTAAAGGGAGGTGTTGCCGTTTGGAGAGGCTGAAACCCTGGGGAAGCGGGAGAGGGTGAACAGGGTCCGTGAAGCGAGTAAGGTCAATGTTGTAACATTGAGCGCAGCGTTCCACTTGAACGGAGATTGTGAGAACTCGGAAAGTCGGAGCGCGACAACCCGCGATATGTTTCCTCGGTGGCGGTGCCTCATTTTAGCCGACATCCGACAGTGGTCACCAGTCTCCCTGTCACCGTCGATGATCCTTGCCGGCCCTTACCACTTGCTGCAAGCGTTATTTTAAAGGAGAATGATGAGGACCGTGTAATGATATGGGGTGCCGCGGGTAATGTGTGAAGGGCATCATGGTCGCTAGTGAGGTTTGAGGATCCGGTTAGCTTGAGTGACAGGGTGAGACCAAGGCGTCTATTGAACATCTGTATCAGTCCCCCCAAACCATCAATTGAAGCAGACGTGCAAGGGTATTCTCCCGCGACTGAAGCTCTCCAAGTTGTGTCGCCCGTATGTCGGGTAATTTGACTATTATTACATGCTTCCATCTTCATGTTCATTCTTGGTCGCGGCGAAGCTATGGGAGGTGGCCATAACGAGAAACAACTGAAACACAGGTGTCTCAAAGAATTCTGGTTGGAAGATAAGCTTGGATCAGCAGGCCACAGTGGGCTAATTCCGTCGAGCGCTCCTATACACCATGCATCGCCGAGCACCGGTTTTCCTTTTGCTATTAACTTCGCCATGAAGACACTAAACGAGTGCAAGACATCAATATTATAACAAAATGTCTTTCACCACTAGTACCGCAGTTCATCTCCATATCACAAGGGAACTCGTCAGCCGGTAAGTCGAGCCCAAGAATCCGGCCAAAGCTTCTCACAAGAGTATCAACGTACAGGACACGCCGCGCTACGCTCCGGCACTTTCTATCGAAGTTAGCAATATTAACGGGCTCGAGCTCACACCACTACAGCATATCATAATTTTCCCGAGGGCTTAGCCGAGGACAAAACCGCTCCATAGATAATTGCACGTATCACCAGCAAAGTGTCGTTCTACCACGTTCGGGATTTGTTCGGGATAAGCATGGCAGGCCAAGATCAAAAAGGAAACCCTCATATCAAAATGTCAAACAAAGGTCAACAAAAGCCTACCATAATTTTGAAGATACGAGTTATTATGGGCGTTTGCATTGACCAAAATAGCTAGTACTAGTACTTGCGCCTCACCAAATCTCAGGGTGTGCATCAAGATCAAAAGAATCATTTCGCCTTCATTGCACCCAAACTAGTGAAAGCGTTGTGAGAACTGATAGACAGATAGACGCTCTCAACCGTGAGTTCTGCTCCTTTCTTCGAGGCCCTTGACTCTCTCTCTCTCTCTTCGTGTTGTCGCCCGCATATCCGTCGACTCCAGCTCACTGCTCTCTCGCCAGAAAGCAACCCTCAGCCTACGTACCACAATGGCCGATTCGTCTCCGTCCCCGGGTCCGATGCTCGATAATAACAATCCAAGCTCGGCTTCGCTCGACGAAATGTCGAAAATTCGCGCGACCTGTCCCGTTTTCCGAGTCCTTATCATTGGAAGAGCGAATGCGGGGAAGACAACGATCCTCCAGAAGGTGTGCAACGTCGACAAGGACACCGAGCCGGTAGTGTACGACGGAGATGGGAATAAGGTATGCGATCAGGCTGACTACTGCTGCTACCGTCGCCGCACGCTTAAATCGCATAGCTCGAACACTGGAACGCCCCATATACGCCGGCCACGGAAGTACCAAGCCTCGAGGCGAGTGGCCTCGCTCAGTTGGCCAGCTACTTGTTTCATTTGCTTGTCCCACAGATAACAGAGCCAAAACGCGAATCTACGCGGTCAAAGTTTAAGAAAATTCTTCACCGTCCATCGTGGATGGTAAGGGCTTGTCATAGTTTGCTACTCTGACGATGGCTCTTAACTTGAGCCTACAGAAACGCAACAAGTCTGAGACTCGAACGAGCGACGCAGATGTTAGCCAGCAGAAACGTCTCGAGTCAGATGCTCGAATGAGTGACACCGACATTCTTCGGCCTTCAGACCAGGTAGCTACACTTTGTTCCAAGTCTCGCTATCTAACCGTTGGCGACAGCGCGGACGCCATGACATCACGAATCAGATCACGTACCCGGACAGCCGCTTTATATTTCACGATTCAAGGGGGATTGAGGCTGGCTCGGTCGATGAGTTCCAGATTATACACAAGTTTATACGTGAGCGAGCGTCCAAAACTTCGCTAGCAGAGCACTTGCATGCCATTTGGTGATATACTTGATCGACTACATTCTTCTGAACATGCTGATAATGGGATATTGACAGGTTTTGTGTCTCGATGGACAACACGCGTCCGTTGGTTGAGGCAGAGCTCGCCTTTTTTAACGAGGATACTGCAGATGGTATGAACCAGCATTAGCATGTTCGAAACAGGCTTCATTAACATGACACTCTGCAGTACCGGTGGTAGTTGTGTTCACGAAATATGATGCACTGCTGGATCGGGTAGCCAATGACCTCGATATTATTGACATGACAGAGCAGAGCCAGGTCGATGTTGACAAGGAAGCAGAGGCCAGATATCAAGAGCGCTACCATGGCCGCATCATGAGGACTGCCAATCCACCGAAAGCAGTTGTAAGACTCCAGGGTAAGCAACTATCCTGCATTAGTCAATACTACTACTAAGATAAGGCAGAAATGGACAAAGTCGAGACACAGTGCCCAGAGCTGTCTGAACAGACAGCTGTGGCAATAGACGATCTGTCTTTGCGCCAGCTGTTTGTCTCTGTGCAGCAGAATAACATATATCTGTGCATGCAAGAAGCGGCAAGGCAAGTGCATGTCTTGAGTTATATCTGTTATTTTGTCTGCTCATAGTGAGTCAGATTTTTGACACAATCAGATGTTGATGTTGTCGAAATGATACAGAAAATTTGGCTCATGTATCCACATAACTGGGTATGTGCACTGTGATATTTGTATTGAACACAAATTAACTGAAATTTTGTACAGGATAATGACCAGGCATGGAATTTACCTCAGTCAGAAACCTGTTTAGTTGACCTCATTTTTTTACTGTGCCAGGTTGAGGTAAATATATGTGGTACTAAATACCATGGTTATGCTAATGTGTGCTATGGATATTAGCCCAAAAAAGTAAGTGATTATATGAGTTAACTGCACAAAATGACTTCATTTCCAACAGTGGGTGAAGCATGCAGAGGGAATAAAAGAGGTACAAGCTGATATGATACACCCTTGTAGACTCTGTACTGACAGGCTTTATTGCTTTAACTTATAAGGATGTGAGTGCTGGTGTCATGTTCTGCATGTGGCTGATGCTCATCTGACCACTCTTATCTGCCAGGGGGTGAGTCCTGGTATCATATCTTGCATGTGGCTGATGCTCATCTGGCTACTCTTATCTGCCAGCCGGTGAGTCCTGGTGTCATGTCCTGCATGTGGCTGATACTCACCTGGCCACTCTTATCTGCCAGTGGGTGAGTCCTGGTGTCATATCCTGCATGCAGCTGATGCTCATCTGGCTACTCTTATCTGCTAGGTGGTGAGTCCTGGTGTCATGTCTTGCATGTGGCTGATGCTCATGTGGTCACTTACATCTATCAGGAGGTGAGTCTGTATTTTATACCTTTTAATTGATCATGGTATATAATATTTACATTGGATATGAAAGGATGTAAGCCTTAAAGCCTTGTTATACATCTTCCTCACATTGATCTGGCTACTCTTATCTCTATAGATAGTGAGGTCTATCTAAATCACTCTTTACATTATACTGATGCTCTTATTTTACTAGCAGGTACTGTCCTCCATTTCTAGATACTTTCTTAATCATACTGATTACACACTATGATAAAACCAGGAGGTGAGCATACTTTAACCTATACCCCTTGTCATCTCTACTCAATCCCTGTTATTTTAGGTGAGGCCATCCCTGTACACAATGTGACTCCTGATCATGGATTGAAACCGTGCAGCTTATTGAAGTGAGGTTGTTTTTCTCCTTTATATTATTGTTTTGCTAACCTGGGTGATATAGCTGGTATGCAAAAGTTTACTGCAAGTAGTGTGTTGACATCTGATACCACTTGTGCTGGTGGGGCATGTCCATCGACCCACAACACTAGTATGGAGGGTTTGGAGTAAGTAAACCAGTCTGGTTGTGGAGTTTCACCAGCTGATCCTTTCCTGTTAGGGAGCGGAAACAGCGAGAAAAGAGATCGGAGCTGGTATCCATTTTCACCTCTTTGACACTGATTACAACTCATTTTCATCATTCGAAGCCGCTATTATGATAGGTGCAGATTCCTTCCCCATGTGGAAAATAGAAAAGAACCCATGGAAATGGTCTTTCGAACGCTTCAAGAGGTCACCTCAAGTGAAGAAGTACATTCAAGACATGGTTCATCAGCAGTTTGATGGAACTGCAGATGCGGAGGAACAGGCTCAGGTTATCTATCGGATTGCCGTTTCCGCATCAGTATGTGTTCGTTGTTGTCGGCTTCTCTGGTTTCTAATTTTTGTCCAGGAGGAGTTGAAGAAAGCGTGCGGCAAAGCCCCTGCTCGTGAGGGCCAGGCGAGCACTAGCAGGATTTAGAGTCCGATTTTGTACGGGGGAAAAGAGTGAAGACGAAACTCGGGTCGGGTGAAATGATACTGTGTATGAATAGTCATGTGGATTATTGATAAAACGCGCATTGGATTAGAAGAAACGCATGCCGTTGTTGACTGCAGTGAAACATAAATGGTACAAGGACGGCACTAAGAACATGGTACAACGGGTCGAACAATCGCTTACTCCATGCTCGGCGGCCTCGCGAGCTCCTCCTCGCCTTTCTCATTTTTCACGAACATCCACCACCCAGGCACGGGCCTCACCGTATCCCTTTCGCCCGACCCCGACAGCGCCTTGTCCCCGCTCGACGACACCGCACTGCCCACACCGCCAGCGACGAGCAACGTGCGGAACACCTGCCCGTTGTCGTTCAGCTTCACGTCCACCTCGACTGTGCCCGGCGGGATCTTGGTGGTGTCGACGTGCGGGTACGGCACGCCGTCGAGCGTGAGGTACAGGTCGCCGATGAAGGGGTCGCCTTCCGGGTGCGGGACGAAGTGTTTCGCGGCGAAGGCTTCGCCGCTGAGGTCCGCGTAGCTCTTGTCGGAGGGCGACGAGGGCAGGTTCTGCAGCCGCGGGCCCTGCCACTTCCCCTCGGCGGTGAACACACAGAACGCGGTGGCCCAGCCCATGAGATAGGAAGGCCCGCTCCCGCCGCTGTGTCTATGCGCGACCTTCCCCCAGAAATCTAGGTTCTCGCTCCCGTGCGGATCATCGAACGCACGCACGAAGCGCTCGACGACAGGCTTGAGAAGATGGAACCACGCCGTCGTCTCCACACCATACTCCTTCAGCTTCCCGATCCTCTCCAGAATCGCGGCCCAGTCATCGCGCGTCCCGTCGAGCGTGACACGCGGAATCCCGCACATGAGGCAGAACGAAAAGTCGAAGTACGCCTTGGTCGTCGCCATTAGCGCAATCGCATACACCGTGCTGTCCGTGACCGTGCTCGTGCTAAACCTCGGCGTCGCCCACTCCCTCAGCTTCGGATCGCTCACGTTCTTCTCGAGCTCGCCCGCCATCTGCCGCGCCATGCTCCCAAAGTCGACGCTGTACCGCGTTCCGACCGCCGTGACAGTCAGCTCCTTCTTGCCCTCGTGCGCAACGAAGGAAGAGCGCAGCTCCTCAGCGTGCGCGTTCACGAAGAACGAGAACTGCGTGAGAATCGGGAGCCACACGTCGTCCGGGCGGAGCACGAGCGCGCGGTGCCGGTTGTACGCCTCGAGGAGGGTGTGCACGAGCCCGTTGCGCTGCGGGATGAGGCTCGCGCCGCTGAACGAGACCTCCTTGGGGATGGAGGACTGCAGCAGCTCGGTGCATTTCTTGTACGGGTTCGGGCAGGCGTTGCGGAGGAGGGTCTCTGCGGCCGACTCGGGCCGCGATGAGGTGCTGTCTTTGAACTTGGCTGTGTAGGAGGGGTCGAAGGGCTCGGCGGGGTGCGAGGCGGGTGTGAATGTCACGGATGTGGGTGCGACGGTGACGTCCTAGAGTTGAGCGCTGGTAAGGCTCTGCAGAGCGGGATACAGCGAGAGGGGAAGGACGCACAAAAGGGCTTGTCTTGTCTTGCATGTTGGACATGGTATGTGCTCGCTTCTTTCGGGAGAATATGCTTGACCAGATGCGTGATACTGACATTGCTGATGAGTACTAAGTCGCGATAGCGATGACACCAGCGGACACGACGACCGGGGCACTCACCAGGACAGAGTCAGAGTTATCAGTGAGATGCTGATGATGGGTCGAGAGAAAGAATGAAGACAAGACGAAATCCACCGCAGCCTCCTAAATACCTTCTCCTGTGCCATTGACTCATCATGGCACCGGCACTGGCACGAGTTCTTGGAACCTGTCATGTCAAATTGCAGAGCGCAGCTCCATCCGTCCCACTAATCGGCTCGGGTGATGTAGTGGATAGGTGTAGCGTGTTTCTTAGGGCAATGACCTCGTATGTCGCACGCTAATAATGTCGAGGGAGCCGCGAGCTGAACGCGCTCGAGTACGCAGCTGAAGGTGACGATTATGAGAGCGAGGCAGAATCAGAGCAGAGCAGGCCGCGAGACGGCTCCGAGACCGGGTTCCGACTTAGGGGTAACTCAGGGGCAGGCCTGTACAATGCAGTCGTCGGGTGTGGATATCATACTCCTCGCTTTGTAGACTTGCGATCGACGCAAACGCCGAGAACATCGCTGACATAGACTTGTCAAACAACGAAGATTGAGAGTGATAATCTCGTAAATACGCCATACCATGCCACAACCCTAAACACGTATGCACTACACAGCTATCGATATCGATACCGAGTAAATCAAGGAGTTTTGGTGAAATAATAAGTTATAGACGCAGACGAAGACGAAGAAATGGAGAAAGTTGGATGGACGGACGGTGGTCATGCGAAGAAATAAAGGAAATAAAAAGTGCAAAGAAGATACGAGTAAGCGAGTACAGCCCCTGCGGTGCCTTACCCCAGCCCTGTGCGCCGAGTGCTCGACAAGCGCGCCTGGCTGGTGCTCTATTTCGAACCGACAGAATTCACTGACGTGCGCGAGCGCGACGCTGCGGAGCGTACGCCGAGGCTGGCGCCTTGTTTCTGCTTTTGCTCGGTGCCGAAGGAGGATGCGTTGAGGGCTTTGATGACGCCACTGTGAGGGAGAAGGGAGACGGGGAGGATGAGAAGGAGAGTTAGAGTTAGCATCGTCTAGGCGGCTAATCGATAGAGATAGTGTACACAGCGCAAGGTGGTGGGGTGAGGAATGTACAGGAGGTGGAGGGGGCGAGGGAGTGATGTACAAGGGGTAGGAGGAGCGAAGAGAGAAGTGAAGACTCGCCGTTGCGTCGAGTCGAGGTAGTCGCTGCGGTTGTATTGTTTCGTTTTCACCGAGACGCCCTTGTCGGAGATGTTGATGCCTTTGTCTTTTAGCCTGAGGAGCGAACGATGGGTATCAGTTGGAGTTACGACGTAGGGCAGGAAGGCAGGGAGGGCAGAGAGGCGGGGAAGGCAGGGAGGCGGGGAAGACAGGGAGGCGGGGAAGACAGGGAGGCGGGGAAGACAGGGAGGCGGGGAAGACAGGGAAGCAGGGAAGGCGGGGAGGCGGGGACAGGAAGGCGACGGTGCAGTGCGCGCCGACTTTGCCTTGGCGCCCGCTCGAAATATGTGTTCGTTTGCAGGTGCAGAAGCTCAAACGGGGAGAAATGCAGTGAAAGGAAAGTATGAAGGATGACGTGGACGACAACTCACGAACTCTTGGTTGACTCCACAGCTTGAGAGATTGCGCGCCCCGCGTATATGACGCCAATGACGACGCCTACAAACAGGGCGGTTGTCTGTTGTAGTCATCACCGGACCGATGTATACGAGAGTATGAACACGGGCATCAAGGAAGAGTGAGCTTCATTGAACACGAGATGAAGGACGTGAACGAGACGCACGAATAGGAGCGAGAAGAAGTCGAGCCTGTGTAGATGAATGACAAGCCACACGTTTATAACGTTAAGAGTTATAATTAGGGTACCGAGGGGCCACTCACCAGCCAGCCATTTCGGGGTTAAGGAAAGTTGCGAGTGCGAGGAAAAGAGGGAGCTCTGGAGAGGGCGGGGTAGCGAGGGAGTGTGAGAAGAGGTGGGCCGTGGAGCGCGAAAGGTTCAAGTGATTGGCGGAAGACGAGTTTCAAGCGGTTTACAGCGTGGTTTGTGCAGTAGATAGAAGCGTATGAGACAGCGGCGATGTGTGAGAGTGCTAGAGAGACGAGAGAGAGGAGACAAAGGACGATGGGCGCAGTTCGTTTGACATTCGGCGGGGCGCTTGGCGGTGACACAGATTCCGCCGGCTGCGTCAAGATCGCGCCTTTATTTTATTTATTTTCTTTTAGCCCAAATATGGACATAGCACCCCGTCCGTCTCGGAGACGCGGCCCACTTGTTCCCGCTGTCGAAATTTTGAGTCGTTGCTTCACTCACTCCAGGATGCAGACGGTCGGACGGACACTCCCCAGGCTAACCAGGTCAGGCTCCTTGGCCTCCCTCACCCTACGCTCACGCCTCGCACGCCCCGCCCCTCTCTTCCGCTTTTCTACCCTTTCTTCCCGCTCCCAGAACGCCGCCCTCGCGTCTGAGCTCCGCGACCTCCGCACACAAGTGCGCGCCGCGTCCACCGCCGCTGCACTCAAGACAAACACCGCGCCAGATGCCGCAGCGAGCGAGAACGCATCGGCGTACCAGCTGACCGAGACGGACGTCAAGCGGCTCAAGTTTCAGCGCAATATTGGCGTTTCTGCCCATATTGACTCGGGCAAAACCACGCTCACGGAGCGCGTGCTGTACTACACCGGGCGTATCAATGATATTCACGAGGTGTGTATCTCTCCGCTCTTGCCCGGAAATTCCCCCATGCTTTTGGTTTTCTCCCACACGCACTCCAACCGCGCTAACACACCCTCAGGTCCGCGGTAAAGACTCCGTCGGCGCCAAAATGGACTCGATGGACCTCGAGCGCGAAAAGGGCATCACCATCCAGAGCGCCGCCACCTTCTGCGACTGGGAGGCCACCTCCCCCACCACCGGCGAGCGCAACAAGTACGCCGTGAACATCATCGACACCCCCGGCCACGTCGACTTCACCATCGAGGTCGAGCGCGCCCTCCGCGTCCTCGACGGCGCCATTCTCGTGTTATGTGCTGTCGCGGGCGTGCAGAGCCAGACGACGACGGTGGATAGGCAGATGAGAAGGTATGGCGTGCCGAGGATTTCGTTTATTAATAAGATGGATCGGTGAGTTGCGTTCGCTGGTGGATTTTCTGTCTTTCCAAGTGTCTTCCCAGACCTGGTGCGAACCCATGGCGCGTCATCAACCAGATCCGGCAAAAGCTCAAGATTGCCGCTGCCGCCGTGCAGGTCCCCATCGTCGAGAACGACGAGCTAAAGGGTGTCGTCGACCTCGTCCGGTGGAAGGCCATCTACAACGAAGGCCACAAGGGGTCCGTCTTTCTCCCCTCACAGCGCACACATCCCGCTCATCCACGCACAGCATCGACATCGTCGAGAGCGACGACATCCCCGCGTCCACACTCGCCCTCGCCCAGCGGAAACGCACCGAGCTCCTCGAGCAGCTCGCCGAAGTCGACGACGCGATCGGCGACGCCCTCCTCTGCGACGAAGTGCCCTCCCCGCCCGAGCTCGCCGCGGCCATCCGGCGCGCGACCGTCTCGCTCCGCTTCTCGCCCGTGTTCATGGGCAGCGCGATCAAAAACACCGCCGTGCAGCCCTTATTGGACGGCGTCTGCGCGTACCTCGCCTCGCCCGCCGAGGCGCGCGTCGTCGCGACGGACACGGCGGCAGTCGAGTCCGGCGCCGCGGAGGAGGGCACGCCCGAGGCGGAGGTGGAGCTCGTGCCCGCTGCGCAGGCGCCGCTTGTCGGGCTGGCGTTTAAGCTCGAGGAGGGGCGGTTCGGGCAGCTGACGTATATGCGCGTGTACCAGGGCACGTTGCGCAAGGGCGGGCACATTTATAATGCGAAGAGCGGGAAGAAGGTCAAGGTGCCGAGACTGGTGCGGATGCACAGTAATGAGATGGAGGATATCGAGAGTATCGGGCCGGGTGAGATTTGTGCGATTTTCGGGGTGGAGTGTTCGTCCGGGGACACGTTCACGGACGGCTCGACGAGCCTGTCGATGGTGCGTTTCTTCCTTCCTTCCTATGCGGCCCGCATAATCCCGCGAGCTGACGCACGCACAGACACCCATGTTCGTCCCAGACCCCGTCATCTCGCTCGCCGTGAAACCCGCGGGCAAAGAAACACCCAACTTCTCACGCGCGCTCAACCGGTTCCAGAAAGAAGACCCGACCTTCCGCGTGCACCTCGACCCCGAGTCCAAAGAGACGATCATATCGGGCATGGGCGAGCTGCACCTCGAGATCTACGTCGAGCGCATGCGGCGCGAGTATAATGTCGAGTGCACGACGGGCAAGCCGCGCGTCGCGTTCCGCGAGACGATCACGCAGCGCGCGGAGTTTGCGTTCACGCATAAGAAGCAGACGGGCGGGCAGGGCCAGTTTGCGAGGATTAGCGGGTATATTGAGCCGCTGTATGATCCGAACGAGGGGCCGTCGTCTTCGTCTGGGAGTGGTGGTGGTGGTGGTGAGGCGGAGGGCGATGGGGGTGATAAGCGCAAGATGGCGAAGAAGCCCGGTGGGGGGAGGAAGGACGCGGTGTTCGAGAACGATGTGATGGGCGGGACGGTGCCGAGCAATTTTATCCCTGCGATCGAGAAGGTGTGTCTCCTCCCCCCCCCCCCCCCCTCTCCCTACGCTCTGGCCGTGCTAACAGTTTACGCGAACCTATGTGCACAGGGCTTCTACGAGGCGCTCGAAAAAGGCACACTCTCCGGCAACCCGATCACCAACGCGCGCTTCGTCCTGCAAGACGGCGCATACCACGCCGTCGACTCCTCCGAACTCGCCTTCCGCCTCTGCACGATCGGCGCCATCCGCGAAGTATACGCCAAAACGCGCCCGGCCGTCCTCGAGCCGATCATGTCCGTCGAAGTCGTCGCACCCGCCGAGTTCCAGGCCGCCGTCATCGGCGGGCTTAATTCCCGCCGGGGCACGATTGTTGATTCGGAAGTGAGGGACGAGGAGTTCACGTGTACGGCGGAGGTGGCGTTGAATGAGATGTTTGGGTATAGCGGGCAGCTGAGGGGACAGACGCAGGGGAAGGGCGAGTTTAGTATGGAGTATAGGGATCATCGGCCGGTGTTGCCGCCGCTGCAGAGGGAGATGGAGGAGGCGTATAAGCGGTCGATGCCGCAGGCGAAGAAGTAGGTGTGGTGCTGGGGGTGGAGCGCATGCTTTGCTTTGGTTGGGCTCTATTGGTGTGGAGGCTGGGGCGGCGCGCATGCTTGCATAGATTTATGGTTTTTACTGCATACCACGATAAACTGACTACATACATAGAGTAACATAGTTGTAATGCTTCCCCCGTAACTGGGGCTGGGTAATGGGATCGCTATCATCACTGCTCTTCTCACTTGTTTCGAGTTCCTGTTTCATGGATGAGGGGTGGTAAACTGACGGCGATGTTGGAGTTAGTGGCATTATTGTCGCCTGCTTCAACACCACAAAGGTCGCCCGTTCCCGAGAAGACACTGGGCAGTGATTATCTTCCGGTCAATGTACTCAGCCCTACGATGAAACGGGGCATAAAACTTCCGTGTCGGTGTATAACGCATCTAACCCAACCGAGAACAAAGTATACCCGAGAACGATACATGACAACTTGAAGCTCAATGAAAGGAGAATTTTGGCACAGTTTTTTTGAGGTTATGACACCCAGTATCTCGGAACTGATTTTAGTGAGGAGAAATACGTGTGTGTACACTCAGGTCAAAAGCCAATCTGAAATCATATCCGCACTCCGATAAATAAATAGGCCAGAGATCGACTATGTGATTCCTAAAAAGTTGCCAGGCGTCTTACAGTAACTCATCTCTTCATCAAGGCCCGCCGTCTTCTGGTCGAAGCTGTTCATCGCCCCCTGGTGCTTCCGGGTCACCAGCAGCCGACAAATGCCTTTCAAATACAACTGCGCTGACCGTCCCATCCCTGGTGCCACCTGACCCGCCATTTACCTGATTCAAGTGATTTTGGCGGATGGACAAGATCAACCATGGTCCCAGCATGCACAAAAGTCCTACTTGGAGGACCGTAGTGATGCCGTTAAACACAAGCAACGCTGCACCGTTCTGGAGCACCAAAAATCTCTCAGTCAGCGCTTTTAAACTATGATTGCATACGTTGGTCTGCTTACCCATGGAAAAGCCGATGGAATTACACTCACCGCACTTAGCGCTCCGCATGCGACTGCCCTGAATTTAAAGTTCGATTCGTCTCCCAGGGATAAAGATGTGGACTTACCATACAAAATAAAGCAAACCTTGTCGCATAAGCACCCCCAGCAACCCGGTTGGCCGCAGCTTATGATGTTGTTTTCGGTGTTCTCTCAAGTACAGCACTGAGCGGTGGGCAAGGACTGCGATCAGGACCATGTCGTACGCGCATACACTTCCGTTGGAGACAATATCTAACCATAATGGTGACACGGTGGAAGCAAAAATTAAGCATCTACGGACGCCGAGTAGAATGACCTCTTGGGCTGATATAAGGCTCTGATCAGCTAGGGCCAAGTCAGCGATACTTTAATTACGCACAGAGAGAAGTAAATGGCGGCAGAGATGCCACGATGACCAATGAGACATTCAGAAGCTGTACAACGGCAAAAGTACTGCCCAGCGATAGCTTGACTCTCTTTGAATTTTCGTAGAGTGCACAAGCTCTGACAGACATTACACCTGCGAGGTAGAGTCATAACGGCTGCGTAAATGGGTGACAACCGATAGAACCTTGAATAACCATGGTGATTGTGGTGGGCAGCGCAACGCCGGTCAATATATAGAAAACGCCACCTCGAAGCCATATATGTAAACGAGCTAGACAATGTGAATGTCACTTACAGCTTTAATTGGCGAACCCATTGTTCGGCATTAGTTGGCATCGAATTGGTAGTAGAATTTGGGAAAGGAGAGCTGACTCACGCCTATTAGAATCACACCTGTCAACGTCAAACAAACCTCGTTATAAAATGAGCTTACTTGGTCCGATAGAGTGATTGATAAATAGAAAACTAAAGCGGTGCTCGAATCAAGTACTTCTGGAGGGAAAATATTATTCGGACACGCACGAATGGAAGACCTGATGAAAAGACTGCGTTAATAATTTCAACGACAGGCGGAATGAATAGAGGCTCGTCACAGCATACACAGGGAATAGAAGTCCGATATAACGAAGCTGAATAAAGAATATTTAGCAAATACTCAGGGCTTTACGGAATACTGACAAAGACATAGCAATACGTTAATGGAGACACTCCGTACGTCTGAAGAAAACGAGGTCACCACAATTACATTAGAATCACCTTGTCAAGAAGTTTCCAGTGCTCACCCATATCAGCTCCACCTAGCAGGTATCACTTCAGAGGGCCACTCATCATTCACACATGGACTTCATCTCACCTCTTGGCTTAGATTGAGGACTGATTGAAATAAGTCAGAGGCTAGTTTGATGAGGCAAATTTCAACTGACCATAGTCATAGACTACTACTGTAAGAAGTGAGACTACAGGATGCAACACGGAGTAAGAGTGAAACGTTTACATAGAAGCGCTCCTGCTTACCAGTAAAATAGTCATTCGCTTGGTTTCCGACAAGATATGGGATCAGCACCGGAGAATTCGAGACAAGGGGCATGTCAATTATCTTTCCTTGACGTGGAGTACGGTATCATCGATGGGGGTTGTGGCTCACCTTTTATCTTTGCACCCTGAAATTACCAGTGTTGATGCGCTGTGTCGCCAGCCGCGCGAAGATGACGTTAGTGTGCGATGGCTCTCACGAATGTCTGAAACTCTGATTGTGGTGGCATCCGTTTAGGTACCAATGTTCCTGGTGGACATTGTACGTATTCCGTGCATTCTAGCATCCTTAGGAATGTATTAAAAAGCCTAACTGGCGAGACTTTGTAGCAGCAATGTTAGAGAAGTCAGATAATGCGAAATGGAGTGCACCGTGTCATCGCATCGATCTTGAATATGGCCCAAAGGGCTGGCCGGCATTTTGCTCTTCCGAGGTGTCTATGCGATCCGAAACAGGGCCGTCAGCAGATTATCGTCCAAAAATAATGAGCGGGCAGTGGGCACAGGGCGTTGCAACGAAAGAAGAAGAAATCGTTCCTTGGTTAATTGCCAGCTTGCGAGTAAAATGAATGGTTTACCATGCTTAGCTGTATTTGAGGCATTGGAAGGCAATTGGATAGAGGTGTCGTCTTGTAAAGCTTTACAGTTGGTAAGTTTTAGCGTGAGGGCTAAGCGCTTAAGCCCCTGTCACAGGTGAAGGTGTTTTGGACCCCGCACAGCATTACTCGCCGGAACTTGACTGCCGCGTGTTTCGGCCCGGGTGGCTGTAGTGGGTCGTTGTTCATGTGCATAAATCCTTGCCTACGTTGTTCTCATTGAACTCTGCCAACACGCTCATTTTGTTTGTAGCTGCCCCTATGAGCCATCTTCCAGAATGCGCTTCCCGTGCAGCTTTGCGTTCATGCCTCAGGCCGGGTGAACCTTTGCTCCATCTTGACCTAGTCAGAAGTCCAGTCCGAGGTGTCTGGCCACGCAGAATGCAGGACCAACGTTTTGCCAAAACACGGTCTTTGCGGCAAGTCTAATATAATCTCTAACAAACAAAGGACAGTTTCCCACGTGTTTCTCTCCGAATCAGCTTCAAGCCCTCAGCGCTTCAGCATTGTTTACACGTACTCGATATCTCAATGTGGGGTTACCCAGCGCTACTGATTATCACAGGATCGTCAGCACGATTATGCCAGGCTGACGGTGGATCACTAATCCACCCTTCGGCAAACGCCGTGGCTTGATGCGACGTTCGCGCGTTTGTCAGAGATTCGTCAGGAACTGACGCAGACCCACAAAGCTCTCCAGGCAATCAATACCTTTGCTCGCAAAGCGACGACGTACCGGAGCATGGCTCAGGCCGAAAAGGGTAAGGATCTTTGCTAAACGCCTGATGGGACCTTATGCTGCTTGATCATTTACGGGGCCAATATGCGACTCGCGTGACTTTCCTGCGAGCTCGTCTCCCTCTCACTGATCGTCACTGTTGCCAACAGATACGAAGCATGGTGCTCATGGCATCGTCATGACGAGGAGATTATGTGGCCTCTCATTATAAAGGTGAATGCTGGAAGAGATCATTCACCAAAACTAACCGCCAGATTCAATTTCAGTTTCCGCCTCTGAACTCTACAACTTGACTAAAATATGTCTTCACCACAGCTTACTTTCTATGGGTTCAAGGTTGGACTGTTTTCTTGTATATCATCTTTACGACGCCATAAATGCTGACTTTTGTGTCTCGACAGGTTAGCGCCAACGCGATGAGGGTATGCTGAAGCTCGTCCGGCCGCACTGACGATCACGCTAACGGAGTGGCTTGGTGGACTAGGTCGCTATTGCTCTCTCGCACGCCAAGGCCGATTTTACATTCTGTAGCATCGATCTGATGAACAAGCCTGAGTGGTTTGTGTCCCAGGTTAACCCTGCAGGCAAGGTGCGTTCACGTCTTGGGCTCCTGAAAATGCTCGCCCGTGACCCACTGTTCCCGTTCCCGATCGGTGTTCTCACTGGGACGCATGGTATAGGTTCCTGCCGTAACCATTGGCGGTCCTATCGTCCCGCCGGACCAGCCATCCCCTGAATCAGCCAAGATCGCAGAATCGCTGGTTATCCTCGAGCTCGTTGCGGATCTATACCCGTCATCGCGGCTCATGCCCTCCGACCCGGTCGAGCGCGCCAAAGTCCGCTTCTTCATGCAGACGCAGCAGACCGTGTTTGCGAACAACTACTTCCCGTGGTACGCGCTCGGAAAAGCCAACGGGTGGAAGGACCTGTACGAGGGCGCCAAGGCGCTCCAGGCGCTCTTGCCCGAGAACGGGACGGGATATGCGGTAGGTAATCAGTTGACGATTGCGGACTGCGCCTTTGCACCGCTCTGGGGGAGGACGAAGGTGTGCTTTGAGCGGTGCATCGGACGGTTCGATCCAGAGGAAGCGAAGCTGTTCAAGGAGGCCATGGAGGCCCCCGAGATGGCCAAGTTTAGGGCGTACACGGATAGGCTATTCGCGCATCCAAGCGTGAAGGAACATTGGGATGAGGTGTGTGTGCTAGTTAATCATTTAAGCTCTCTAGACACAGTCATACTGATGTATTGGCTAGGAATTCATTGCCACAGCTTCGAAGGGCTTGGTTGCAGTGTTCGAGAAACGATTTGGTCCTAAGCCGTAAACCACCTGAATTCTTTCTTCCCTATATCTGCAGTGGATCATTTGTATAATAGTAAATGTGGCCCCTGACAACAACGTCCGAGTACATAAACGATTTGCACCAGTCTCAAGTGGCCGAGTGGCGCAGTAGTGGCGCAGATTAAGAATGCATGTAATGCGAACTGATAAGATGCGGGACTCCCGGCCCGTCTCCGTGAGAAAACAGGCTACTCAGCTTTTCTCGCCGCTTGCTTGACTTCCACCTTCCTCAGCTCAATATTTCAATACTGCATTACCCTTGGAGAGGTATTGGCCGATCGCATTACAATCCTGTGTTTTAAAACACTTACGTTACTATAATTGTTTTGAAACGAAGTTGATTATCTGGGCTACACTGGCTATTCAATATTCCTGCATCAGGTTTCACTATCCGCTTTGTGGGTCGTAACTGAGGATTGGTTTCAAGGAATCCAACACTACTTTTCCCGTCCTCGACGCTTAGTCTTCAGTGCCGAAATGGAGGCTAAGCGTTCATCCACCCATTGCGTTGTGAATACAAATTCTGGACACGTACTAAGCGCCCATAGTGATACATTCCAACGGCTACCATACTCCTGATCAGAGCCACCGCCCTGAAACATAGTAGGGTCGGAATGCAGTCGTAGTGGCAAAGCATCCACCAATAACTGCGATCTCCAAATTCAGAGTTGGACCCCCACAAGACTTATAAAAACGGGCAGTATGTAGCACCTGGCAGGCTGGCACATATCTTCCTTCGAACGATGTCCCTCGTTTACTCTACTAGTGCATTGTTGCTTGCGGCAGTGGCGACATGGAAGATATCAAATACTCGTAAAGAGCGAGATGGCAAGACATGCCCGCCTGGTCCCTCCTCTCTACCTCTCTTAGGAGTCGCCCACCTCATGGATGCATCCGCACCATGGGAAACATTCACCGACTGGAAAGCTAAGTACGGTACGTATTACATTGTATTTTATGCATCAGTACTTGTTTGTTGACCATGATTTTGATAAGGCGATGTTGTATACTTCCGGCAGTTCGGTCAAGATATCATCGTACTCAATTCTGAAGAAGCTATCAAAGACTTGCTGGAGAAAAGGTCAAGCAATTACTCTGACAGAATGTATATGTCGACCAGGGAACCGTACGTCTTCGCATTTCTTGCTAATTCAGGCGAAGCCTTACAGTATTTAGCTACGGTTTGAGCTTCGACACTATTTTTCACGCTCACGATGAGACGTGGCGAGCACATAGGCGTATTGCGCACCAAGGCCTTCGCGAGCACCATGTAGACATCTACCAACCGACACAGCTCCGCTTCACCGAAGCGCTTGTCAAGAACCTGGAAAATTCGCCTGAGGACTACCACAGTCATTTCCAGAGGTAATTGCATTAAGTGTTCTGTACTCGGCGCCTCTCATGTCATGTTCAGATTTGCTGCCTCTGTCATCCTTTCGGCTATATATGACCACGACGTGGCCGATGAGAACGATCCAGTTATGAAGGCAGTGATAGAGGCGTTAGATACCTTGGTCCTCCTTCAAACGCCCGGAAACGCCATTCTATTCAACGTTTTCCCGTTCTGTGAGCGACTCTGTCTTTTACCATGACGTTTCTTATCCCAAGCCCTATAGTGAAGTATACTCCTACCTGGCTCCCAGGCGGGTGGCGCAATATCACTGACGCGCGAGTGAAGATAGAAAGGATGCTGAACTTGCCATTTGAGTATCTCGAAAAGAAGATGGTGCGTATAATATTCTTCGTCTCTGGTAGTGTCAGTGCAAACTTTTCTTCCAGGCAACGGGAAAAGCGGAGCACTCGATTGCCGTTGAGGCATTGGAGAGGTTCGGAAACACCGGCAAAGTTCACAACTTCGAGGAGGTCGTTAAGGGCGCGTGTTTCAGCCTCTACGGAGGTAAGTCCATGAACTGGTTGAGACCTGCAATTTGTCTCTGATATGCGCGTTAAATTTTAGCTGCTTCGGAAACGGTATGTACTCTCCTCATACACTTTGGCCTCAACACAGTCTTATGCTTCTCGGTTACTATAGACAGCTTCTACACTAATGATATTCGTTCTCGCTATGGTACAATATCCTGACGTTCAAAAACGGGCGCAGGAGGAGATTGACAGGGTTCTGGGAGACAGCCGTCTGCCTGAATTTGAAGATCGGCAGTCTCTTCCTTACATCGAAGCGATCTGCCGAGAGTCGCTGAGATGGCACCCTGTGGCGCCACTTGGTCAGTACTAGTGATGAACTTTTCGGTACACTAATCTGACTTGCTATTGTTTTGATTGATAGGAATCCCTCATTCAGCAACCAACGATGATGTCTACAATGGCTGGCATATCCGTAAAGGTGCGCTATACTTCCCTCGAGCTGCTGGCTAAGTGCGTATCTCTTATGCCCACGAACATAGACACGGCGGTGATAGCAAACATCTGGTAGGCAATAGCTGCGAATGCCCTTTAGACTACTAACTTCTTGATCTTCGTATCCACCCAGGGCACTATCACAAAACTCTGAGAAATATCCCTCTCCGTCCTTGTTCAAGCCCGAGAGGTTTCTTGACGAAAAGGGTGGGCTGACGGAAGACCTACTCACGTACGCATTTGGCTTTGGGAGACGCATCTGTCCTGGGCGCCACTTCGCCAATAACTCGCTGTGGATTGCAATTGCTCGGCTTTTGACTGGTTTCACATTCGAGTCCGATTATGTGCGAGGCGGCGTGGAGGTGAAGTGGCATAATGTATTAACTTCGTGAGTAATTCTGTCCATTCTCAGAATGCCGGTATAATTGAAGCTCTTATAACCATCGACCATTAGTGCTCCTGAAGCATTCCCTTGCCGAATTACATCCAGGAGGGACCACTAGCTTTTTGTAACACATACGCAGCTATTGGGTCACATAATCTTTGATCCAACATCATCGTTAGGATTTGAACGAGATACAGAACAAGGATGTCAGTCATGTAATGTAGCACTCCGACCCTCGTATTTGATACGGACTTCGGATAGCCGCCCTATTTCTATTTTAATCCGTGTAATGGATCCGAATGTCCAGCTTCCTAAACTTAGTCTACTTCTGGACAGAAATATGATTTTTTCACTAAAAAAATCTATGCTTTTTCTCGCATTCATGTTTATGTGCAGTTGGCTGTACGGCGAGGGCGCGCTGAAGGCCAGGGTCTCTGCGTCATCACAAATGAAGTGGAGACTGCATGACGTTGGCGCAACGTCGGCGTAGCTTGGCGTTTCATCCAGGCGCCGCTCGCCCGTCGCGCCCGAGCCGGAGCCGCGATCAAGACATATAAAGAACGGGCCACATGCAGTGTCGTGCGAATATCGTCTCAGAACATGTCTCTCGCTTATCTCGCGGGCGCGCTGGTCCTCGCAGCAGCAGTTTTATGGAAGGGAGTGGAGACTCGTAGGAAGCGCGACGGCAAGAGATACCCTCCTGGACCATCGCCTCTGCCTCTGCTCGGAGTGGCGCATCTCATGGGTGGCACTACGCCGTGGGCGGTATTCACTAACTGGAAAGCCGAGTACGGTATGCTTTGAGTAGCCTTTGGTATCCCATCATACCGCTAACCACTTTTAACCAGGCGACATCGTTTATTTCCGGCAGTTTGGTCAAGATGTCGTGGTGCTGAATTCCGAAGAAACCATAAGAGACTTACTAGAGAAAAGATCAAGCAATTATTCGGATAGGATGTATATGTCCACCAGGGAACCGTACGTTTTCTCCTTGCTCAGTAATTCGGCCAAAGTCTCAGATTGTATAGCTACGGGTTGAACTTCGACACCGTTTTTCACCCTCACAATGAGACGTGGCGTGCCCACAGGCGTATCGCTCACCAAGGCCTTCGCGAGCACCACGTGGACATATACCAGCCGACACAGCTTCGCTTCACCGACGCACTCGTCAAGAACCTAGAGACTTCGCCCGATCACTATCACAGTCACTTTCAGAGGTAAGCCGCATTTTCATACATCTTCCGGTGTTCAGCATCTCACGCTGCCCAGGTTTGCTGCCTCTGTCGTTCTTTCTGCTATATATGACCATGACGTGGTCGATGATGACGACCCGATTCTGAAGGCAGTGGTCGAAGCGTTAAATATCTTGGTGCGGGTGCAAACACTGGATAACACTATCCTCAACAACGTTGTCCCGTTCTGTGAGAATTTCGTTCGTTTCTCCAAAGCAGCTCTTACCATAATAAAACCAGTGAAGTACACTCCTACCTGGCTCCCAGGGGGGTGGCGCAACGTCACGGAGGGGCGATTGAAGACAGAAAGGATGCTTAACCTGCCGATTGAGGATCTCAAGAAGAAAATCGTGGGTGAAATGTCTATCATGTATGGTAAAATCATGGTCGACGTTGCGTCTAGGCATCAGGTAGCGCGGGACAATCAGTTGCTTTGGAGTCAATGGAGAGGTTTGGAAACACCAACAAGGTTCCTGGCTTTGAGGAAGTGGTCAAGGGTGCATGCTGTAGTCTCTATGCCGGTAAGCCAACAGCTCCTCTGAACCCACTATCCCGTTCTGAGTTGCCGTGTCTCCTAGCTGCCTCAGAAACGGTTCGTATTCTACTTAACTTCTCCGGCTCCTTCCATCTCATTTGCTGCTCGTGCACAGACTTCGTCTACACTCATGATCTTCCTCCTCGCCATGGTGAAAAATCCTGGCGTCCAACAGCGAGCGCAGGAAGAGATCGACCGCGTGCTGGGTCCCGACCGTCTTCCCGAATTCTCTGACCGGTCATCGCTACCTTACATCGAGGCTGTCTGGCGGGAGACATTGAGATGGAGTCCTGTGGCACCGCTAGGTTAGTAACGACCCACTCGGTGCACATCTAATCCTACTAACTGCCACCTTTCGTTAGGTATCCCTCATTCAGCGACTAACGATGACGTGTACAAGGGGTGGTGCATCCCAAAAGGTGCGATCTTCTTTGTTCGAAAGGACGATCAATTTCCCGTCTCACTCGTTCGTGATCGAGTATAGGAACTATCGTAATAGCAAACGTATGGTGAGGAATATTCGTGAATACAAACGCTATGGACGAACGCTGGTTTTACATTCTTCCTAGGTCAATTTCACAAGACCCCAAGAAATATTCCTCTCCAACCTCATTCCAACCTGAGAGGTTTCTCGACGACAAGGGCGGGCTAACAGACGACCTACCCGCCTACGCCTTTGGCTTTGGAAGACGCATTTGCCCTGGGCGTCACTTCGCTAACAACTCGCTGTGGATTGTAATCGCTCGGCTTCTGGCTAATTTCAAGTTCGAATCCGATTTCGTGCGAAGCGGAGGGGACGTGAAGTGGCTTACTGCTGCGACGTTGTAAGCTGCTACATTTCCCTGCCAGTATAAAGTTGAAGGTCTCACCACAATCTACCGCTAGCGTTCCTGAGCCTTTCCCATGCCGGATCACACCTCGAAGGAGTCACTAGAATGTCGTATCATATTTTAAGACAATATATGTATTATAAGATCCAGCATAGCAGTGCAAGCTAACACGACACGAACCGAATAAATGCTAGACAAAAGACCCCTATTCCGAGTGGCTGTGCAGTGAAGGTGACGGTGACGCGAGACTGACAGCGGACCGGTCGCGAAAGAGTTGCACGATGTTGACCACAACCTCCGAATCCGACTCTGTATGCTTAGGCATGCTCACCAGCTGAGAAAAGTTTCCATATTCCATATCAGCCCTATCAACGCCACTATCTTAACTTTCTCCTTTGCCTTACGACGACCTTTGACGATGTCCAGCCAGTACGACGCCGAAAAGCAAGTCGCCATCTGCGCCGTCCGTCGCGCATGCGGTCTCACGTCCACCGTGTTCAAGAACCTAGAGCGTATCAAGGGAGAGACGCTGACGAAGGATGACAAGTCACCCGTTACCGGTACGCTTTGCAGCTGCATCGTCCTTGGTACAGATCGCTCATGCGATCGGTAGTTGGTGACTTCGCCGCCCAGGCACTCGTCAACACGATTCTCAAAAACGCCTTCCCAGACGATGTCATCGTTGGCGAGGAAGACTCGGCCGACTTGAGACCCGAGAACGCCTCTCAGATGCGCGCACGGGTAGCTCAGCTTGCGAACGACGCGATTACCGCACCACTTGTGGAGGGCGAAGACGCTGCTTGGGGCCTTGGGCCAGGAAAAGAGCAGACGGAGACGCAACTGCTGGATACTGTCGATCGAGGGAACCACCAGGGAGGGGTCAGTGGACGTGCGTATCCCATGGAATCTCTACGTTCAATACTCTTACGCGATCGCTCAATTGTAGGCATGTGGACGCTGGATCCGATCGATGGCACCAAGGGCTTCATCCTCGGCGAACAATACGCCGTCTGCCTAGCACTCATCGTCAACGGCCAGGTCAAACTCGGCGTTATCGGATGCCCGAACCTTCCTAACTCCCCACACCCCGTCTCGCTTACCGCACAAGGGCTCGCAGCCTTGCCCGACGACGCGAAAGGCGGAATCTTTGTCGGCATCGAGGGCGGGGGCGCATGGGAACACGACCTCCAGGGCCTCAATCCCAAGCCGATCAAGGTCAGCGACAGTCCTCAGAACCCGAGGGTGCTTGAGTCGCGCGAGGTGAAGCACTCGGACAAGGCTTTCAACGTCGCGGTTTATCAGCGGATTACGGGGACAACGGATGGTACTATTCCAGCGATCCCGATGGACAGCCAGGCCAAATACTGCGCGCTTGCACGGGGGGATGGAGACCTGTACCTCCGTATGCCTGTAGACCCGAAATACAAGGAGAAGATTTGGGTGCGTGCTTTGCCTCTTCATCACATGGTGCTCGTGATCTAAGGACATTTTGTCCAGGATCACGCCGCAGGCAACGTCTTGGTTACGGAAGCGGGCGGAAAGGTGACCGATTCACGGGGACAACTCCTCAACTTTGGTCTCGGACGCACGCTCGGCGAGAACTACGGCATCGTTGGTGCAGTCAAAAGCCAACACGCTGACGTCGTCAAGGCGGTGCAGGGGGCGCTAGAAGCAAAGAAAGCAACGGCGAAGGCCTGATGTTAGCACGAAGGTACAATACGACCTTTGTGCCCCTGTAGCTCATCCTGTACTCTGGTACGTTGACGTCGCAATGCGTATAATGGCTTGTCATTGGTCGATGCGTTACAATATTTTATGGTGCGGTATGTGGACGTCTGCAAACTCGCCAGTACTGGTATCAACAAAGAAAAATGAGTCTGAAAAGAGCACATCGGTCCCTGGGATATTAACAGTGAGAATTTCTGACACTAGATTATATGATGCCTTCGTCATCCAGCCTATTGATGCCACCCTGCTCCATCCTCTTGGGCGCCCCTCATGTTCTACTTCGTCAGAAGGTCGATGTTCCCCATGACTTGGGCGGTTACCAAAGCTTCCGAGAATGTAAGTAGCCAGCGTTGGCGGTAAAGCCACTTGCGACGTGTGAACACCAGCTGGAGTTGGGTAATAGGTGATTATCCCGAGCGCAAACGTGAGATATGGTCGCAAACGTTTGACGTACAACCTTGGTAGTTCCACAACAACGTTGTTGAGAGCAGGACAGGTGTACGATTGGGGCGAAGAGGGTACTAGGGGTAAGGCAAAAAGCCTCAAATGCAAGCCCTGCGGAGCCATAGACATCCCTAGCGAGCTAGCAAGCGGCTCACTAAAGATGTTATGTGGGGTTCCATAGTCCCAGTTGATTTGTACATGCCTACGAGGCCCGAAAGCACCTGGCGAGCGCGGCAATGTCTGTCCGCAAAACTGCAGCACACTTGGGTCATGAAGCTCGTTAATGATGGCTTCAAGTAGCCTGCGAAACGCACGATCTCCCCCTTCCCCGTATGCGCTTTGTATGCTGACCCCAAGCAAACCCATTAGGGAGTACGCCATATCTTCTCTTCGCGTCGATACTCGACCCGCAGCCCACACTAGCTTATCAGCAACTGGAGTTTTATGGTTGGAAATGTCATCTGAGAAGAGGATTTCTGGGATGCGAGTGACGGCTGAAACTTTTTGAATAAGTGTATACTTCCGAGGGTCCACCTCCAAGTCCTCGAGATCTCCGTAAGACGCTCCTGCTTGCGGAGGGGCACCCATATTAATCATTGCATCCACAGATTGGTCAAGCTTTCACTCACATCTCACGATAAATTTATCATTTTCGTCGTCAGTTAGGGGAATCCACTCCTTATTCAAGAACTTGATGCACCAGGGGGCAAGAAGCTCTTGGAGCGTCCACGCCCGCCTGAACCACTCGTCTTTGCTGATGTCGTCCATTTCGACCGTCTGCGCGAGGTGTACAATGCAGAGCGCCGAGTTCCTGTACCATCTGAACATGGATCGGATTGCCTCATCGAGTTCGGCACTACTGGTCTTATCAATGCAACACGTATCCGACCAAGCCAGCGCGAATCCGCGTTCCGAAGCTTCATTCAAGAACATCTTGAGCTTTTGGTAACCGGGAGAGTTGCCTTTGAGCTTTTCCAAGGTGTATGTAGGCTCTCCCTCCCCCCAGCGGTGAGAAAACATCACATACGAAACGTTGGTCCTGATGATGACTTGGAGATGAGTGAGTAGGATGGTGAGATCGCCATCGAGCATATTTGACAGGTAGCGAGTAAGTGGTAGTATGCTTTGGTGTACGGCGGGACGAAAGTGGTTGAAGATGAAGGTCTTGTCGACAAGCCTCGCCTTTGGCACATATATCAGTCGCGTTGGAATCTCATTCTGGATGAACTGATTAAGAACTTCGTCGACTATGGCGCTTAGATGCTGTATCTTGGAGTCCGGTGAAGTGATATCCAGTGAGGTGACATCTATTGGCATTACCTACCGAAGATCATGTTAGGCACTCGTGAATTAGTATTGAGAAGTAGATCATCACGGTAGAAACGCACTATTTGATCATGAACGGATTCCATGATCACAGACCGAGGAAACTCTGCTTGCCTATCTAATAAGGCTGCTACGTGCATCATCTCCTGAGTCGAATGAGGACTGGGAAATGGGGATAGCAGGGTGGGGTGTTCCGTCATTGCTGAATGCGCTGAACCACAGTGGATGAAAGCGAGTTGATACACCAAACTAGGCCAACGCTTCAGGAACACGCTGAGCAAACCAGTGATAAGCGCTTAAGCTTCGGGAGCGGCGCGGGTTGCGTCTCCGCGACAAAAGTCGGAGTTTCAGTGAATATCTACTCCGCTGGATCAGGTGTTGCGGGTAGCGACCTTCTGCCAATGCGGCTCTATCTAGCTCAATCTCAATGCTCCTACTATGGTTGGTCATCTCACTGCTCACATCTATCACACCCAACAGGACAAGGTTACAGGACTAAGACTACAGATATACAGCGTTCTACATATATGCGGATGTAACCACGCGCAGTTGCAATGAAAACGCAGAATGTGGTTCGATGCATCGGTTCCTTACTCCGTTTGATAGCCTGGATACCCTTCCTCAACCTCCTTTGCAAGCTCATTGATGTACGCGGGAACTCCACCCATATAGTCACGGACTGCCCGCATCTTGCCAGGTATGTTTGCACCCAAGTACCAACTATTGGCTTTTAGCAGCAGCGGAGGCGCGATCTCAGACACATGACGGCCATATGTCTCTGTAGCGGCAGTCTTTGCGACCACCCTGGTGACACTGCGATCCCGTAGATGTTCGAGTAAAGTCGCAAGCCAGTCGGTCTGGATCTCCACGACAACAGGCACTGTGTTCAGCGCTACCGGGCCATGGGGACCATAGATGTACCATAGGTTCGGGAACTGGTCGATGGACGTCCCAAGGCTATTCGCGCTCAGCTGATGGTACTTCGGGGTGCGTTGAGCAAACACTCACTAGCTTCTGATTCCATCTTTCCAGTGTTCCTGAATTGTCCTGCCGCCTTCGCCTCGGATATCGATCTGGAAGAAGCCTCCTGTGAATGCGTCGAATCCTGCGTCCATTGGTGACGTAAGTCCCTTCTTTGCTAGCTATCAAGTATAGTTAACGCACCAGTCGCCAATACCAAGACGTCGAGCTCGTATTCTCGCTTCGTCGTCCTGACTCCCGTGGCCGTTACCTCGATGATGGGTTCCTCGTTCATGTCTACAAGATCAACGTTACTCTGGCACATGACTTCCCAATAGTTCTGCTCAAGCGAGGCTCTCTTTGCCCCTATGGGATGCGGTGGGACTTCGGGTGCGAGGATAGCACGCTTCCTGTCGTCGCTGATTCGCTCAGATACCTTCTTCCTCCAGAACGCATATAGCAAGTCATTAGCATGTTGCGACTTGAGAACGTCGGTGTACCCTCCAACTAAGGTGATGTGAACATGTAAGCCCCGCTCGTCTTGAACAGCGAGTCTGACTCACGAAACGGGCGAAATCCTCCCAAGGTCCATAGCTCCTCATAGAGTAACTCTCTTTGTTCGTCCGTGTCCTCGAGCGTTTCGCGACCATTCATATCGTAATCATACGTTCCAAAGGTCTGTCGACGCTTTCTGTGAAAGTCCGGATACGAGGCGCTCGCAAGTAGCTGGTCTTGGGAGTTTAAGGGGCGTTGCCGCATAGGTACCGCCATGTTCGGCGTCCGTTGAAAGACGGTGAGCTGGCGGGCCTGGATGCCGAAATGAGCTCATCTAATCAGCCTACAGTTACATCAAACGCTTGCCTTGGTACCAGCTTCCTGGACGATTTGGACGCCGCTTGCCCCGGTTCCGATGAGGCCTACCCGTTTACCTTGGAACTCGATACCTTCTTTTGGCCATCGCGCTGTATGCGACCATTTCCCCGCAAACTTGTCCAGCCCCTTGATTTTGGGTACATATGGTACCGCCAAATTTCCCTGAGATCGTTCGCATACGTGAGCGCTCGACTTGCTGCACCTCGACCACGGTACTCACCACACCCAAGATGAAGTAACGGCTGTTCGCTTTGTATAGCCCGGTATTGCCCTCGGCGACCACATCCCACGAATGCGTCCCTTCGTTCCAGTGCGCACTCTTGACCGTGGTGTTGAACAAGCAGTGCGGACGCAAGCCAAGTTTGCGATCAAGATGTGCAAAGTACCTGTAACGTGAAGCATACATCAACAATTAAATCGCTATAGATAATACGAAACACACGTTAACAGATCTTCTCCGGACGGATAGGCATCCTTCCACTCCCAGTCCTTCCACACCTCCTCGAGTGAAAACTCGTACCCGGGGACATAGGTGTCCACACGTGCACCGGGGTACCTGTTCCAGTACCACGTTCCACCGAAGTCCGACCCTTTCTCAATCAACTTGCATCGGAAACCGCACTTCGTGAGCTTGTAGAGGTTGTAAGTCCCTGTGAAACCGCCCCCAACGATGATCACGTCGTATGATTCTTCCGCCATCTTAATGCTGATGTTAACGGCACGTTGATTGCGAGGTCCTGCAGGTATGAATGGAGGGAAGGTAAGACGCCTGAGAACCCTCCGCAGACAAACCCTCGCTTTATATCCACGAGGCGAGTCCCGGATCTAGTATTCTTGTAAGGCGAGCCCATTACCTGAAGAAGCGCGTGCGGAGAGCTCACACGTAATGGAATGCAGAGTCTGTCAACCCATGACGCCCAGTGGAAACGTGCTGTGCTCAGATGGGTGGGAATCCGGGCGGATTGGTGAATCGAAGCATATCTCGTGGTGCTTCTTTGATGCACCGATACACACCAATGCGAACCCATGGCTGGACTGTTCACCGATTTTTTGGTGTGAATTCATGATGCCCATTGGCTGAAATCCGGGCACATCGGTTCGTATCGGTGCTCGTATTCACAAATTTGGGAGCTCAGTTTATCTAGTACATTACCATAAAGAACACGACGAGATCTGATCTACATTCAATCGGCTCAGGATCTGATCTGATCGGGTCTATTCGGGTCTGCAAATATAGAACAAATCCGTTTTATTCGGGGCACTGCTTTACAAAGCGTGTCTAATTATAATACACGGCATGGAAATCGACTAAGTCCAGCGAGCACAGTGAGAGCAAACGATAGCACGAGGAGAACACGCGTGAAGGCAAATGGAGCGAGAGTCTGCAAGGAAAGCACTTCGAGGGGCCAGACAGTGAGAGAGCCAGAGCACGAGGGCGATCGATTGAAGAATAGCCTAGTAAAGGTCACCGATGGCGACGTCCTTGAGTGACCTGCGCGAGGGTTCTTCCCTCATCTGCCGAAACGTAATGGGTATGGGTATAAGCGTAGGGATCACGAAGCATGACAATGAACTTCACCAGTCTTTGTACCTCCTCGTCGTATTTCTATAGGCAAAGACAAATAATGTCAGTGATAACCTCAATGAAAGGCTAGAAACACTCGCCTGACGCTGCTCCTCCGTCAAGACCTTTTCGTACCAATTCGCAAAGTCGGTTTTGTCGACCTTGCTTTGGTCTTGACGAGTGGTCCACCTCCACCCAGCTAGAGTCCTTGTAAAGCGTGTCAGCGAGGACTGACGCGACATACAGCACATACCGGCCATTGAGTTTGGGTCCTGGGCGATACCCTTTCTTTATAGGGACGCTAGTAGTAGTCCTGTAGCCGAAAAGTGAGTGCCTAATGATCGATGATATGAATGGAAAACTGACTCCGTATTGCGCGAGCGAAGAGAGCGCAAAGCGTTCCTTGCCCCTGTACCTGAACCGGTTGTTGAAGCAGAAGTCGGCGCTTGAGGCGGGCCCATGGGCGCTGCATCTGTCGGAGTAGACGGTGTTGCGACTGCATCTGTACCTACGTGCTTCTCCGGCGTTGGTCTGGCCCAAGGAGCCTGCGAAGGCGCAGGCGTCGAACTTGGAGCAATGGACATTGCCCGAGGGGTCTCGCAAGGAGCCAGATGAGCCATAGGCGTCAGTACCTGCTGGTGAGATCCGTAGTATGCTCCGTATGCTCCTGGATACTGAGATGGCCCCACAGAGGACCCTAAAGCTCCGTAAGAAAAAGCAGGAACATACATTCCAGGCGAACTGCTGAGCAATGAGCCCATAGGAGGTCCAATAGGATGTTGGGGACGCGCAGTCGGGGCGTTGTGTATCATGTCGACTAGGGCTCCAGGCGACTGCGTCGGAGCTGTATGAACCTGGTGGTAAAAGCCGGCATGCATTGTCGGTACAGTAGAAGCCCCAGGCGGAGTGACGCCCTGAGCAGGCGCCATCGAGGCATTGCGTGACATGTCAACAAGGCCCGCGGGCGACGGCGTAGGAAGGACCTGGGGATGAGGATCGGCGTGCATCGTTGGTACAGTAGAATCCCCAGGAAGAGCAACGCCTTGAGCAGGCGCCGTCGAGGCGTAGCTTGACATGTCAGTTGAGCCCACGGGTGACGGCGTAGGAGGTGGAAGAACTTGGTGGTGAGAGCCAGCGTGCGTCGCCTGTACAGTAGAAGCACCAGGGGGAGTGACACCTTGAGGGACGTTTGCGAGCAATTGGGTGGGAGCCAATGCGATAGGTGGAGAGCCCGAAGCCATTGGCGCAGGCAAGGGGGAGGCATGAGGAACGCTTGCAGGTGGAGGGGAAGCCGGGTCGGTTGCCTTGGCGTCGTTGGAAACAGCATGTCCGTGTAGTGCCTCGCACGCCGGCGTCTGATCCATCGAATAGAGGTCGGCCATCTCCTCCTCGGTGAGCGCCGAATGACGCTGTCTTTGCTCTTGAAGTGACACTGTATAACGTGCTGAGAAGATCATACTGCTCATATGCGTGAATTATACTCACCCTTCGGGCGCTTCGCACTCTCGCTCTGTTCCACTGGCGTAGCGTTAGAACTCTCCTTGCGTTTCCTGTTGCCCTCATCGTCTAAATGCCACCGCCTATACTCCGGGAACTCCGTAGTGCAGAAATGCTCGACTTTCCAGTTGTAGTCGCAGAGACGAAAGACTTCGTAGTTGTCTCGAAGAAACTTCGCTGTAAGGTACAGCCCATGGAGAGATGTCTGAGCCCACTTGAGGGACAACTTCTTCTGCTCGGCGAGACCGTGCCAAAAGGAGCGGACTTGGTCGCGTAGCCGCTTTGATTCGTCGTGGGTGAGGGGCTCGCCGTTCGACTTTTCGAGGTAACCCAGTGTTCCGCGATCCTTCTCGAGCTGTTTGTCGGATGATTTGTCCCATGCAACGAAGGCATCTTGTTCCCACCAACGAACGCCGTGGTGCTGACGTTTGAACTCGGGAGAAGGAGCCTCGTAGAAGATGCCGACGTCGATGTTCTCGCCATAGGTAGGAGCGTTGTCGGAGAGCTTGGATGAAATCTTCTGTACTAGAGCACCATAGCACTCCCTAGCACCGTTTTTATAACCAGTCACAACCGTAGATCAGGAAATTACGCACCGTAAAGTCCTGGATTCAGTACCGGAACGAAGAACACCCACAAAGGGAAATTCGACATGCCATTCCAGATTTGATCTGCACCGGTGCCTAGTGACGTTCACGATTTTAAGAATGATGTCATTACTAACATTCCAAACATACTCTTTGTTTCACAAAAAATTAATAACATGAGGAACGTCTCAATTTTACAGTACAGACAGCACAGAGTAGCAGTGTGATAAGCCTAGCAAAGGTACCTAACGGATAACGCGTGCAATCTAATCAAACCTCAGGGGAGGCTCTGTTCTTAGCGTCGGCGCTCTCCTTCTCTGAGCCAGATGTTTCTGACTCGGAGATAACGTCCATGTTGTCGGCGCCATAGCCGTCCTCCGGCACTGGAATCAAAAGGTTAGACAATATGACGAGCATAATAGACTAACTCACAAGTTCTGACCCTGCCCGAAGGGTCAACGAGCCAGGAAACCCATGGCTTACACACGCGCGTCCATCCGGGTGGAGTAACGACCTCAGCTGCCATCTTGCTGCCAGATGCAACAGGCTGAGCGAGCAGCGCCGTCTTGCTGCTTGATGCTACAGGTTGAGAAAGTGTCGCCGTCCGGCTAGTCGATGCGACCGGCCGAGTAGACTTTGTCGGCTCACTGCTCGTTGGAAACGGTGAGGCGGTCCTCTTGGCCTGACGAGGCTTTGGGCGCGGCTTCGGACGGGTGTTCAGGACCTTGGCAAGCTGGATAAGGGTGTCAGATAAGACGGACAAGTCCTTCTCAACCTTGAGACGAGTCGCTATCTCGTCCAAGTTCTCGCCGAAGCCGGGATCCAAGCGATGCTTGCAATCGTCGAAGGCAGTTTGAGCATCGATCTTCACTTGCTTGATACGAGCATCGAGCGTCAGGAGGGCCTCCTTCCTAAGGCTTGAGCGATTTTCAGCCTCTACTTGATAGAGACGTTGATATTCGTTGGCGCGGGCCACGTCCTCGGGTGTCTGCTTAGGTAGCTGACTGGACAAGCACTCACAGACCTGCGGGAAGCGTAGGTTCGTCTGCACAGCACGAGGAGCAAGCATGAAGAGGCCGGCGCGGTCTGATTGGCGGCGCATGAGCATGAGGCTTGGCTCAGCGACGACTTCCATGGTTGAGGCACCCGCGTTAATGATGCGCCATCTACGTGATAATATTCAGCGCACACTTAGAATAAAGAGAAATATGCATACTCAGGCTCCACGGTTGCGGGAAAGGATGGCCCAGAGCGGTCGAACTTGTCTTCGTTCGCGAAAACACTCTGCTGATAGCGACGTCTGATCACAAGAGTCTGTATAACAAGATCAGCATGATACTACAGTGAGAACTTGAATAGGAGGCTTACAATCTTTCTGTTGGCTTCGACCGGAGTGAACTCAACAGCGAAGTCTCTATCAAAGGATCCGACTCCAGTGTTGGCGTTTTCGGCCAGGTTAACAATGAGAGTTTCCTTGTTGAATATGACATTGTGAAGGCACATTTTGAGAGGTTGTTTTTGAAGCAGATGGTTAAGAGCAGCGGTAAAGGATCGAGAGCAGCGGTGGGACTCGGAGCAAGTAAGAGAAAGTAGGACGCGGACACGGACTTGCAAGGGGAAGATTTTAACGTAGCATTGCAGGTACAAAACCAGACGCACCGGTCCGGAAAAGTGGAGCTATGAACGAATACTAGAGTTGGAATATGTTACGTCGGTGCCTAGCTCGGATGGTGAACCGGTGAGTCGGAGCGACAGAATCACTTCATTGGGACTCTGGAATTGTAAGGTACGCCTGCAGGTCCTCGTCACGTCAACTGCAAAGAACTAAAGGGCCAAAACTACAACGTACACATTATACTATCTACGGTGCATTGCCGCTTTCTTCGTCCTCGGCTTCATCATCTATAAAGTCATCGTTGTCTACAAACCTCGTGACGTCAAATCCTGGTTTTTCAAACATGAAGAACCGTTCTTCTTCTTCGTTTGTGGAGGGGATAGTTGGGTGATGCGGAATCATGGCGACAATACTTGTTATCTGTTTGACATTGATGGCAAATATCTCTGACTCAGGGAGCAGAGTGCACGTTACGAATCCACCATAGGATAGTCCTAAAAGGTCGCTATCCGGGTCAGAATAAGGACGAATTATAGCAACACCGTCACGGTGTATGATTCTGTTTCCCTGCTCGTCTGTCGTGCTGTAGGCTAGGTGTGTGTAATGATCAACTTCACCTATCCGGGTCTTCGTGCCATCAAGAAACTAACATAGGGATTTACTTGGTGTGAGATTCGAGTGGGCATTATCAGCTAAGTCATAGATAGCGCACCTTGACATTTCGAGATATTCTCGTAGCTTCCTGGACTCGCAGGCGTTCTCGCCATGCAGAGCGAGCGACCTGGCCATTGGGGAGCTTGAGCCTGGCCCAGCGATGGCAGCGTCGTGGAGAGAGACCTTCGCCCAGGTACTTGTCAATCGCATCGTAGAAAACGCCTTGGGGGATCGTGTCGTATCTGGACTTTGTATGGAGTAACATGAAGCCGTCGCCGAGATCCTCACACACACGGGGTGGAGGCGGTGTCTCGCTGGGATCTAGTTCTGGTATCAGAGCCTTCAGAGCATTCACCTGGCATCGGCGTAAGCCTTCGCGTGATAAATTCTCGTATATATGCGATGGCTGGCGGATCTCCCGTCCCAGATTTCCGATGGTGCGCTCCATTGTCCACTGCGCATATATGATGGGAGGACCTTTAGCATAGACCTCGGAGGCATAGTGAGTAAGTTGGTGGATAATATGGCGCACAAAGTGAAGGCGATCTTCGCGTCGCTCATAGTATAGCTCTTCAAATTCCATGACCCAAGAAGAAAGGAGACGGTCCGCCTCTTCAAGATCTTCACGAGATATCCGATATTGACAGAGGAGCCGTAACGCACGAACAAGTTTGCAGAGATGTCGCCAGTACTTCTCAGGTAGAACTTCGTATAGCAGAGCCACTGCGTAGCCTAGACCATAAGTCTCCCACTCGATTGACTTGTACTGCGAGTTCCGTTTTTCATATAGATCGCGCGGCTTGCGTTCGTGCTCAGCAGAGAGGTGTCTGCCACAGTCAGCGACATCCTGCCCGTGTGCCTTGAACACGTCTAAGTCAAACAAAACCCCAAAGTCCCAGAGCTCTGGTCTGTCGCCAAAAGAGGCCAATTCACCGCGCCAAAGAGACACGAGGAGGGAGAATAGATTGCCAAGTTCGTGCATCATATCAATAGTCATACAGCGGGGGATAGGGAGCGTGTGCGTTGATTGAAGTCCCAGTAGGATTGGAGGCTTGACAATTCCAGTTTCTTTGCGACGGCGTTCGTATTCTGTTACACTTGCGGACGAAACCAGGTGCTCAAGATTGACCGAGTAATCTGCGCAGGCTGGCTGGGGGATAGAAGCTAGGGGAATGTCGTCATGATCACACCCCTGGACATGGTAGTGGCCCTGAGGACGAAGCATCGCTGGGTAGTACCGAGTACCTGTTGCCTTTCGCCGTCCCAGGATGCCACAGTAGAGACGGCACCCATTCTTGCCGCAATACCCGCACATGCCGTTATAATATATCAGACCTTGTGCGTCAGCGAGTGGGAAGAGATGATGTACACGGGACAGATACTTCCTGTTCTGGTATGCGTTCCATATCTGTAGACCCTCCCGTTGAAGAGCAGATACGTGGTGAAAGCCTGGAAATAAGAATGACTCGAGATTCGAAGGTTTGTTTGGTCCAGGGATAACTCCTCCAATGAGAACACGTTTCTTCTTGTAACGCTTGTCAGGAGAGTAATCGAGGATAATCCAGACATAAATTGTAACGTCGGATTGCTGGGAGTCAATAAGCTGTGCAGCATCCATCGAAGACATGACCACGATGTCGTTGTCCTGTATCTTGGCGTCCAGAACGCCCTCAAGATAGTCAGTACCGTCGATATAATCTTCAAAGGAAGGTATCTGCGTCTTGTTGTTGAAAAGCCGGTCAAGAAGTTCGTGCGTCCTCTCGACGCGATAACCTAAGTCTTTGGCATTGTCCCAGTCGCCAAATGCTGCCTGAAGCTGTGTTGCCAGAGGATACGTGTAAAACTTGCGAGACTTCCGTATCTTACCACCAGTTCTGTTGAGGATATCTTGGTCGTATCTGGGCTTATGACAACGAGAGCATGCTTGCAGATTTGCATCCGGCCCGGTAAACCCCATGCACGAGTCCCAACACATGTCGTTTTCGATTGCTTCAACGCCCGTGAGCTCGGCGATCGACTTTTCGATAGAGTGAAAGGAGGGAAGCTCGCATTTAAGCGTCCTCTGCAGTGCCCGGCGTATGTCCTCGTACGAGCGCCTAGAGGAGTGTTCCAGCGCGAGATAAGTGGTGATGGCAAGATCGAGTGTCGGACTCAACGGAGGGAGAGGGTGACAACGAGGATTTCGAATGCGTTCGAGTGTTTCTGGACCAAGCCTCGAGATCGGATCATCCAGTGTCGCTGTACGTATCATCTTGATGAGTGCGATGTCGTCTCGAATGCTCTGTAAACGGGCAATACGCGCGAGATGGTCTAGGTCAATATCTGGAAAATGGCGTCCTGCTGTGAGCTGAAGTGGTGGATAAGGGCGATTGTGTGGATCCTAGCATTGAGTGTGAGCCGTCAATTAGACTAGTTAAGTCAGATAAGCCATGCAACTTACATTGTGAGCATGCGCGTGAGTTACAGCCGCGTTGTGATCAAGCATTCGAGGGGCACTAAGTGAAACAAGGTCGTCCAAAGGCCTAAAGTCAATCTCAGGTTCGGGTTCATCGACACGAGCTCTCTGGGTAGGATGGCGGCCAGTCTCGTCAGCATCCTCATCAGCAGATCTTCGCGCAGGCACGCTCGAGCCCTTGACAGTGACACCAATTTTCTTAGCATTGAAGAGCAATAGGTTTGTATAAATCCTACCTCTTCGCTAGCCAATAAAGCAAACATCCGGTCGAGTACTACACGGTCGCCTCGAGAATATAGCCGCACTCGCTTCCGTTCGTGCGGGCATTCGATCGCCTTCAAGTGCTCGTAGAATAAGCTTAAGGATGTCCTATGCGGCTTTCCTCCTTGAGATCCCCGGCAGACACATTCAATTCTGGGCCCTTTGTGACTGTTGCGTGAAGACATTTAGGAAGAATCGCGAGACTGAGTATGTTCGGGTGGCCAGCTGTAACGAACTTTGCTAAAGAGATCGAGAACATCTGCCGATCGTTCCGGCCTGCTGTCTAATTCCCGGACTGCCCAAACGCGTTGAATTCCTTACTATTCTCGCAAGATCTCATCGCGCCAATGTCACGTGAATTGATTTCTCCAATCTGCCCGGATTTTATTGATGGGAAATCGACACCGTGCTTCCATAAGTTCCGAAAATTTCACGATTCACCAATCCGCCCGGATTCCCACCCATCTGAGCACAGCACGTTTCCACTGGGCATGACGCGCCACTTGACGCAGCAAGTTACCGGTATAATTTAATCGAGCTAACCCGTGCGTATTATGGCATACGTTCTTGAAGCGCATAAATCTTCTGTAGAGCTTGGTGCACCGAAGTACACGGCTCCGTGATGTTGCAATCTCGGGGAGCTTTCTCTCGGATTTCACACACTTTGTGACTACATTTTCCCATCCGACCTTAGCCTTGTATTGATCGACGCACGCCCATCGGGGATGAGAAAGTCGCGCTAAAGGAAAGCTTACATTGTATCTTTAAAGGAAAGGTTCATACATAAGGCTAAGCTCCGGTGTCAGGTGCTAAAACGCTTAAGTGCGGTCTAGCGCTTCTAGAGAGACACAGTGCTCCTCGGAATCCGTAATATGCGGAAGTATTCCCCTTTACAGACCTTCCGCCCTTCGTTCCTGGTCTCCTTTTTGGTCCTTGTAGACATTTTGCGACAAGTGCTGGGTGTGCTGTGCACACCGTCACTCGGCGTTCGGGGTTAAATTTCTGAACCATCCTACACTCGGGTCGAGCAATTATCCGGCCTTCAACGTCGTCGCCTACGTGATGATTTGGAAGCTTAAAACGCTAATCTTCAAGGCTTCGCGCGCTCAGACAGAGCTGCTTTGTTAACTCATCTGCGACGTGGTCAAACTATCCCCGTGACTATAAACACGCATGCGTCATATCGTTACCCTCTGTCAATACATACGGGCGAGAGAAGAAGCCGGTTCCACAAGTCTGAGGCATACATAGATTGTGTGCCATTCCAATTCGAGACTACAACACGCTGAACATTTAAGCTCTCTCTATGCCAAAGAAACAGCGGCGCTCGTATCTTTGACAAAGCTTGAGTACTGCCTCTTCACTTCTCCCTCAATCTCTTGTGTATAGGCCGGAACCCCACCCATATACATCAACGCCTGCTTGCGCTTTCCAGGGATGTTCGTGCCCATAAACCAGCTGTTAACGTCACGGAATAGTGTTGCATCGCAAATCGCGTCGACGGCGCCGGAGAACCTATTTACTGCATCCGGTTTAGGTACGAACTTGGTAATGTTGTTTTTGGTGAGGTATCGTATGGCATCGACGATCCATTGTCCCTGGATCTGAATGCACGTCGGGCCGTTGCAGAACGATGCTGGACTCTGAGGGTCGTTGAGGAAGAACATGTTGGGGAAGCTATCGGTGGTCATCCCCAGACTAAGCCATCGGAAATAAGGTATATTAGATTCTCTGACCGCTTCAAGTGTCAAAGAACTTACTACGTATTGACGCCGTTACCCCAGTGTTCTTGAATATGTTTACCTCACTCTCCTCTGAGGTCAATGGACATCCAAGGACCCGTCATATTATCATAGCCTGCAGCGAGAGTGAGATGTATGACTAGAAAAAGCATGCGATATTCACCTGTCGCCAAAATAAGTGCGTCAAGTTCAGTGAAGCTGTCTTCCGTTTTGACCCCATTCGCAGTAACCTCGACAATCGGATTCGCCTTCACGTCAATCACTGTGACGTTTTCTTGATCGACAACTTCATAGAAGCGTTGCTCGAGGGAGACACGTTTTGTACCAAACGGATGCGGAGGCTTTTCAGGTGCTAGCAAGTCCTGCTTTCTGGGGTTTTTGATACGCTCCAACGTCTTTTTCCTCCAGAACTTATACGCCTCGTGGTTGGCCTCCTTGTCGAAAAGAAGATCAATATAGCCCCCAACTAATCTCATCTCCGTGAGTATCCGTTACGTTGAAGAACAAGAGAACACTCAACGCCAAAAATTGAATCCCCCATTCTGCCAAAGTCCCTCAAACACTGCCTCTCGCACCTCGGGTGGATCGTCCATCGTCTTTCTCTGAAGAAACTCAATGGTGAGACCTGCGAAGGTCTTTGGCAGTTTCTGATATATCTCGTTGTAAATCGGTGAGAAGTGTGCCTTCACCTCGCGGGGCATTGTATATTGAACCATGGGAAGCGCAAGGTTGGGGGTACGTTGAAAGATCGTCAAGTGTTTTGCCTATCTCACCATGTGAGTTATTCCTCAGAAACATCGGCTTAGCAAGCTCTCACCTGCGGACCTAGCTCTTGGATGATCTGTACGCCGGTTGCCCCCGTCCCAATCACTCCAACTCGCTTGTCCTTGACGTTGATCCCTTCTTTTGGCCATCTAGATGAGTGGAGCAATTGACCTTGGAACGACGCAAGCCCGTTGATATCGGGCTTATACGGCTCCGTCGTGGGCCCCTAACGTGCATTTAGGTTTCGAGATCTGCATATTGGGTGTAAATGTGGTACTGACCAAAGCCATGATAAGGTACCGAGCCGTTACCTGACGGCGTTCTTTCTCACTCTCCGTGGTGACGTTCCACGCATGATGGTTATCGCTCCAGTGTGCGGCAACAATGCGGTTTCCCATCCAAGAATCTTTGGCGAGGTCGTACTTCTCAGCCACATAGGCGAAGTACCTGGAAGCAAATTGGTGAGACCATGAGGCCGAGATGAATGTATACGGGTCAACCAAACACTTACGCGCGCAGCTCATCCGAGCCAGGAAAACGCTCGGACCACGTCCAGCCTTTTGGAAGGTCGTCGAACGAGAATTCGTATATCGGGACTTCCGAGTCCACTCGAGCACCTGGGTACCGATTCCAGTGCCACGCTCCACCGAAGGCAGATCCCGGTTCGATTAGCTTGCAGCGATATCCTAGTTTGCGAAGGTGGATCAAGTTATACACACCCGAGAAACCGCCACCGGCGATTATAACGTCGAAGTCTGTGTCCGCCATGCTCACTGGTAGACTGCGCTGGAACAATAGAACTTGGAGGGGGATGTCGACCAACTCTGCATGGTCAATGGAAGGATTATATACCCTCCTAGTAGGATCCTTACAAATGTCGACCCCCGCACTCGATCTTATGTAGAGAATACTCTCACGTCAGCTTAAGATGATGAATGATCGTACGACGTCCATGTAGTAAGCGATTGGTATTATGTGGTCAGCTCAACACGACGTCTGACTATCATACGATATGATTGGGCATGCATCAGTTTTGGTTCCCCGCTCAGCCTCCACGATGAACTCTATACTACCCGACAAAACTCATCAGCATCAGCTGGCTACGATATTTCTTACGGAGATCGTCCTGCGTATCCATCTTTGTGGGACTCGGCGGTGGACAGTAGTGACGCGTCTCACCATATCTCGACACCCACAGACAATCAGTCAGCCTCAACATGATTCATCTTGATCACAGGATGAAACCATCCCACTCATCGGCTTAGTGTTCATGCGTGCTTCTGAAATGGTGTTCAGGGTCACTACCACTCTACAGGTGCATCGCATGACGCGAGATGACTCAATCTACCCCAAGCACACAGAACGCACTGGCGAAGAAGTTTGGATTGAACCCAGATAGTACTAGCGACATACTCAGCCCGAGACATGTTTATATCCAACCATAAGATAATCTTCAGAACATGCACCAGCAAAAAAGAGAAATAACAAACACTCACACATGATGTGTGAAAATGATCTCTCGCATTAATGTTGTTCCGCGCGACTTCTGCGCGCTTCATACGGATTACAACGACCAAATATCCCCAGAAACTCATATTCATATTAGGATCCGATGCAGACGACAAATAGTGGTCCAGAAAGGACGTATCGAAACCAGATGGTAATTCGGGGCGGGAGCCCACAGCGCTCGTGCGAAAGTCGGAGTTTCAAACCCATCACGCCCCGCTAACTGGACTTCACACTTTATTCGTTTCTCTACCGATGCTCTAACCACTGTACGTCATCTAGCTTATCACCTGATGATCAACTTTACGGAATACATCGTGCAGGTATATGAACTGCGGAAGCTACTCCATGTTACTACAACGAAATCCCACGGCACGTAACGACGCCTCAGCTTCAAGTTGTTACCCTGTCTCAGGTCCGGACGTTTGGAAGCCTGGGTACCCTTCTTCAACCTCCTTTGCAAGCTCACTTATGTATGCGGGCACCCCACCCATGTAGTCTCGGATCGCCCGCATCTTACCGGGGACGTTGGCGCCCAAGTACCAACTATTGGCTTGGAGCACCAGCGGAGGCGCAATGTCGCACACATGACGGCTGTATACGTCCGCAGCAGTAGATTTTGCTACCGCTTTGGTGATACTTTGGTTCCGTAGGTGTTCAAGTAAACCTGCAAGCCAGTCGGTCTGGATCTCCGCGACGACAGGTGCTGTGTTTAGCGCGGCTGGCCCGTGAGGACCATAGATGTACCACAAGTTCGGGAACTGGTCGATGGACGTCCCAAGACTGTTCAAGCTCAGATAACGCTACTCCGGAAATGTTCTGACTAAACACTCACTAGCTTTTGACACCATCTTTCCAATGTTCCTGGATTGTTCTGCCGCCCTCACCTCGGATGTCGATCTGGAGGAAGCTTCCCGTGTACCCATCAAACCCTGGGTCCAATGTCAACGTGAGTTCATCCTCTGCTTGTTATCAAGATCGCTTGACGCACCCGTAGCCAATATTATTACATCAAACTCATATTCCTGCCTCGTCGTCCTGACTCCCGTGGCCGTTACCTCGATAACGGGCTCCTCGTTTACGTTTACAAGGTCAATGTTACTCTGACACATGACTTCCCAATAGTTTTGCTCGAGAGAGACTCTCTTTGCGCCAAAAGGATGTGGTGGCGTCTCAGGTGCGAGGATAGCACGCTTCCCGTTGTCACTGATTCGTTCGCAAACCTTCTTCCTCCAAAACGCGTACAACAAATCATTAGCGTGTTTGGACGAGAGAACGTCGATGTACCCTCCAACTACGATGGTACAACCAGGTTAGCCCAGCTCATTTCGAATATCGATTCCAACTCACTCAAAGGGCGAAACCCTCCCAAGTCCCACAGCTCCTCGTAGACCAACTCTCTCTGTTCGTCTGTATCGTCATTTGTCTCGCGTCCGTTCAGGTCGTAGTCGAACGTCCCAAAGGTATGGCGGCGTCTTTGATGAGTTTCTGGATACGAGGCTTTTGCGAGTGCTTGATCATTCGACTGCAAAGGGCGTTGCCGCATAGGTACAGCCATGTTCGGTGTCCGTTGAAACACGACAAGCTCTTGTGCCTAGATGCTGCATTAAGTTCGTCTATATCGGTAAGACATCAAGCACCTGCCTTAGGCCCAACTTCCTGAACGACTTGAACTCCGCTGGCGCCAGTTCCGATAAGGCCGACTCGTTTATTCCGAAACTCGATACCTTCAGCCGGCCACTGCGCTGTATGCGCCCATTTACCAGCGAACCTGTCTAACCCTTTGATTTTCGGTATATACGGCGTTGATAAACTTCCCTGGGAGAAAATACACGTGTAAGCACTTGACCTGCTCAACCTCAATCACAGCGCTTACCACACCCAAGACAATGTGGCGGCTTTTCGCTTTGTATATCCCGGTATTACCCTCGGCGGCCACCTTCCACAAGTGGTTGTGTGCGTCCCAGTGCGCACTCTTGACCGTGGCGTTAAACAAACAGTGCTGGCGCAAGCCAAGTTTCCGATCAATGTGATCGAAATACCTGTTGCGCGAGTCATTCGCCGATTATCTGATAGCTTCAGGAAATATAGAACGCACGTCAAGAGATCTTCTCCTGAAGGATATGCCTCTTTCCACTCCCAGTCCTTCCACAGCTCCTCAATGGAGAGCTCGTACAAGGGGACATAGGTGTCCACCCGCGCACCAGGATACCTGTTCCAGTACCACGTCCCACCAAACCCTGACCCTTTCTCGATCAGCTTGCATCGGAAACCGCACTTCGTGAGCTTATAGAGGCTGTATGTTCCCGAGAAACCGCCTCCAACGATGATCACGTCGTATGTTTCCTCAGTCATCGCGCTGTTGTAAAGGACGGGCTAACTGCGAGGTCTTGCAGGTACGTGGGAAGGAAGGGAAGATGATTAAGGGTTTCCGGCACACATCTCCTTAGGTTATATCCATGGGAGGAGTCCCGGATTCAGTACAATTGTAAGCCCATCAACTTATGACGCACCACTTGACGCAGCGAAGGCGAAGATTGTGGCGTAGAATCTTGGTATGGACCTATCTTTGGGGGCTCGGCGAGTCGAAATAAACGACTCCAGGCCAGGGCAACCTCAAGGAGCTTTCTCTTGTGTTTCTCACGCATCGTTACTTACCGTTCCCATCAAATCTAGGCTTTATATCGATCTACATGCACCCAGAAAGGTAGAGTCAGCCGCCCTGAATGGAAAATCTCATTAGTTGTGGTTTATAAAGAACTTCCGGGTAAGGATATATTGCGGCAGGTCCTAACCGAAATGCTGCCCAGCGCTTCCATAGAGACACTACTTCTCAAGGTGCGTAGGATGCACCTTCCGTTTCTGGTCTCCTTCCTTGGTCATTGTATGTTATCTGCAGCTATAAATATCGGTAAGTATACTTGGATATGCTGTGAATATGACAATCGCTCAACGCCAAATATTGAATCCTCTGTGCACGTATGCAACTTCTCATACATCAGGCAGATCATCTGATGCTATTCGTTCAATGGGCTCGACACGGAACTTGCCAAATCCCTGAACTTAGGGACCGCTCCAGAACGGAGAAAGAGCGTTGCAAGTTATCTAGATTCATACGCGATCAACTTCCCACCCGCTTCGCTTGCGTCAGACAATTATTTGCTTTACCGTCGCATATGCATCAATTGAAGGTGTTACCAGAAACCTGAAGTTGAAATGTAATCTACCAAGGCTTTGCATGCTCTGACAGGGTTACCTCGTCGACCTATCTACAACATATTCAACCCTTTGCATGTGCTGAATGACGTTGTTCTTCGTTTCGGCATCGTTGCTGTTCCTCCAAAGATTAGATCTTCCGTCATGCTGATCGCTGTGACGTTGTCCTAGTCTACGAGCTCATGAAATCGTTGCTCAAAGAAACCACGTGCTTCACCGATGGAACACGGAGCTTTGTCATGCGCCGGCGAGTCCCACTTCCTGGGATCATCGACAAACGCAGGTGCCTTTGTTCCCCAACGCTTGTATGACACAATGTCGGCCGTTTTATCGAAGAGAAGGCAACGAAGTCAACAGCTAAATTTCCCGTGAGCTCGGGGCTTACTGAAGAAGGGAATCGACACTCAATGCCAGAAGTCGAGCCCCACGTACTTGGACAAGTTGCTCATCCCCTCTGTCTGTAAATCTATCGTCGTACTGACCAAGGCTTTTGGTAGATCCAAAGTAAGGTTTCTCATTATCGGACTAAAAATCCGAGATCTATGTACAAAATGAAGCGAATATTCCAGCACTGGGAAACGGCCCTCTCGCCACATTATGTGCCACTGCGCGTACTCTGCTGAACCTGAGAACTGAATACACCTACGACCATCTTCGTGGTAGGCACCAGCTCCCGAACGCATGGTACGTCGTACTTACTTTGTACGTGCTGGATGAAAGTCGCCATTTCTTTTTCGGAATCATAGTCGGCCTTTGACTCAGTCCCAGCGCACTATTTACTAGTTCAGCTCAGCTTATAGGTGATGGCGTCGACACATCGCGGGCCAGTGGATGTAAAGTAATAAGTTTTTCTGGCCGTCTCTGTCGGCCTCTGCTAAAATTCATAGAACGAGTGCCTGTTAGGTGTATTTATGGAGCTTGTTCTTCCACGGAGGGGATCATGGCCGCTGTGTGCGGTGATGGTCGTCACTTCCGACCGAATTTTACTGATGCTGACACGTCGAGCTTGTTCTGCTCATGTTCGGCGTCTAACCTTCGAGCCGTGTTGTTCGCCTGAGTGTGGAAATAGGTGACTGAGGTGAGCGTGCTAAAACAAATGTGAGGAGACGACCCACTCCATCCGATGGAATGATCGCAAGCACCTTCAAAACAGCTTCTCTCCACCTGCCCGCTGTCGAGGTCAAATTTACTAACGCAAAAGAGCGTCGACCGCCGACGGCATTCCAGCGAACATGATTCCTTTTGCCAACTTGGCTCCGCCCGATCAAGCCGAGAGACTGCCGAGTTTCAAAACGGGAAATTGCCTCTGTTGAGGTTTATTGTGGTTTGTTGTTGGACTAAAAATAGTCTCGATATGACGATGATGATTGGCGGGAAGGTCATCTGTGTAGCTATTTTAGACGCTCGCTTATCTGCTGGATCCGAAGAGGACCTTCGGGGTGCTCGGAAGACATTAATCTTCTTGCCATTCACTCCCGGAAGCGACGTTGCACTCAACTCGCCGTCTCTTAGCACATGCAGAGACTCTGACAGGTAATGCATCGTGAACCTACTGGCCAGCTTTTCTGCTTTGCGATGGGTCTGGTAACGAAACAAGGGTCTGAGCGCCACACAGGTTTACAGGCTAGTTACCGGCGCATCAAGGCATATGCTGGCAGCTCATTGCGGTATGTTACACCATATCCCTGGCAGGCCACGTCGCAAAATGGAAAGACATGCGTCTCCCCTCGCGTGCCGTTCAACGGCATGCTTCTACCGTCCCTTCTTTGCGCGCTTGACAGTCAACGGCTTTAAATGCCCATCCCCGTCTTTTTCAGGTCCTACCCCTTCCTCTTTCCCCCTCCCCCGAGCCCTCCTAGCTTTCTCTCCTTTACGCTAGAATGAGATTTTTCCACTCTCCGTCCTCCCTCCGGGCCTTTGCGCTCCTGGCCACTCTCGCTGCCGTCGAGGCCCAACAGCCAACCGATGAGGCCAGCGAAGCCGCCATCTCGGGTGAGTCTCAGCGATCCTCGTCACCGGACACAATCACCTGCCTTCTTGCACACGATATAGTGCTAACGGCCCCTCTTTCCCCTCTGTGCCTGCAGACCCTGTCGCCGAATGCCAACCCTACTACTGGGCGCCCAGCGGACAGGCCTCGTCGCAGTTCCCGACCAACTGGCAGCCCGCGCAGATCGTAAACGGCGACCAGGATGCGGAAAATCTCTGGAACAGCATCCAGTCGGTGGTTCCGTCGGACGTGGAGGTCAAGGGCACCCAGCCCGCGTCGCTCATGGGCGACTTCTCGGGGTACAACTACGCGTCGGACGACCCGGACTGCTGGTGGACGTACAGCAAGTGCGACACGCCCAAGCACCAGGGCATCCCAGCCGATATCATCACCGTGCCCGAGGTGAGTCAATCGTTTGTCGTCTCGTTTGATGTGCGCGACGCGCGCGGAGAGGATGTTGGTTGCTGATGATGATCGTTTTGACTTTTTGACGCTCGTGCCCCTGTTCCCTGCGTGCCTTTTACATTGTTCGTCCTCGTGCCCGACACCGTTTCGGATGCATGCTTGCCGCGATAGCCCGATACGCTCGGCTATGGTTTCGACGACGGCCCGAACTGCTCACATAACGCGTTCTACGACTTCCTCGAGTCCAAGAACCAGAAAGCCAGTACGTGCTGTACCCCGCATTCGCATCGCACTATTTGTGTCCTTCTTCCGCCGGTCCCGATAGACTTTTGTCGCAGCCGTGCGGGCGTGGGCATGGGCAGGCGTGCCCGTGGTGTATGCTCTGTGCGTGTGTGTTGATCGACGGATCTGTTTATAGCGATGTTCTATATCGGTAGCAACGTGCAAAACTGGCCGCTTCAGGCTCAGCGGGCCGTGACGGATGGCCATCAGATCTGTGTCCGTACGTGGCGGCGCTCTTCTTCCTTGTCCTGTGTTTCAAGCTCATCATGACCATGAACTTTGTCTTGCAGACACATGGTCGCACCGATACAGTAAGCATCTCTGCATATCCACTTGATGTTACAGGTGCTGATGGTGATGGGCGATGACTAGTGACTTCTCTCACGAGTGAAGAGGTCTTTGCTGAGTTCTACTACAGTAAGTCATACCCGGCGATATGTATCAGTGGTGGGCAGATGACTGACGAGTACATCCTCCGACAGCTGTATGTTTATCTTCTGATCTTCGTCCGCCTTCCGCGGCGCAATGTTGACACCCGATGCAGAAGAAGATGATCAACCTCGTAACTGGTGTCACCCCGCTTTGCTGGCGTGTACGTTCCATCCACCCGGGTCCTCGGACCTCTCCGAACCTTTACTGATCGCCCCTATATTCCACCAAAACAACAGCCCCCGTACGGCGATGTCGATGACCGCGTGCGCGCGATCGCCAACGCGCTCAACCTGTCGACGATCGTCTGGCAATCGGACTCGTTCGACTGGGAAGCGGGCACGGACGGCTACACAGACCAGATGGTGTACGACAACTACGACACGCTGATCGCGCAAGCGCAGAACGGCACGTTCAGCAGCCAGGGCACGATCATGCTCACGCACGAGCTCAACAACTTCACGATGCAGACGGCCGTGGACTACTACGACAAGCTCGCTGGCGCGTTCAAGCATCTTGTTCCCATCGCGGTCGGGTATAACCAGACGGATCCGTATGTGGAGAGCAATGTGACCCTGCCGACGTTTGAGCAATGTATGTTTTCTTCCGTCGTTGTTGCTATCCTTCGCACGCTTACTATACCGCGAATCTGAAAACACAGACGTCAGCGGCCAGACCACTTCATCGGGAGGGTCAGGATCTGGTTCGAGCTCGAGCTCGAGCACAGCTCCCAGTAGCACTAGTTCACCTGATTCCGGCTCGGGCTCGGGATCGGGTGTCAGCACGGGCAGTTCCAACGGCGCCGCGTCTGTGTCGACGCACGTCGGCATGGGTGCGCTCGTGGCGGCGAGCGCATTCGTTGGCGGCCTTCTCGCCCTTGGCGCATAACCGCGCATATGTATACACTCTCCCCCACTTGCGTTGCAAATGGAACTTTTCGAGACTGTAGAGAATCTCGAATAACAGGTTCCTCAGGACACTCTGATTTTTGGACACTCGATAGCCTTTTTCCTGGGCTCTGGTCTCTCTTTGTGCTTCTCTCCTCGTGTTTGTGCCCGCTGTTTGTTAGTCAGTTATACCTACATATCGTGCGCCGATTATGCGCGCGTGTAATTGCCTCCGCTTGTGCCTGCTACTTATGCTGTCTTTACGGATATCGGTTACCCTTTGTTTCTTGATATACCTGGTACTTTGTGGACTTTGTGCGTTGTAGACGTGCAATTGGACTGTTATTTACGAGTTAATGACAAAAATGTTTGCTCTTGGTGTTTATTTGCTTCCCATCTGGTTCTCGACTTCTAGCTGCATACATCCTGAACACGAGATGCTAGTCCTTGTTCTATCAAACGAGACGGCCACAAGATACGTTCTTCGCCGATCATGAAATCTCTCAGCTCTATCAAGGTAGAGAACAATCATTGTTTCATTGGATGATATCGCATACTTAAGTTCCGAAACACGAAGTATTTATGGTGCAAAGTATATTCGCTTCGTACGTGTGGTTGCGCCACAGTCGGTGGTCGACCATTAGCACGCTCACATCTCTGGATTGTAGCTGTGTACGCACGGGGCTGGGGAGCGTAGTGTGCACGGAACTAATGTAGGTATACAATTCAGAGACACGAAGGAAAAGGTTGAGAGACTAAAGGTAGCGGCGGCGCGCGCAGGGTGTGGGTGGGCGGCGCTAAGAACGTGGAATGAATTGTTTTGTACAGGCGATGTGCAGGGTTTGGCTTTAAATTTGTAGTACTTTTACCCCTGGCACGCGGTCTACGTGCGCCAGATTTATTCTTGAACTGAATCTCACTCGCACCGTTTGACGTTCCATTCGTTTCGATCGTCGACGCGTTGCCTTTGTTTCCCCGCGCTCACTCACTTGTTTCAACGCTCACTTCTTCAACACTAACGGCTGCTGCTGGTGAAACAGATCACCCCACTCGCTATCGACGTCGCAACTGGCGACGTCGATCCCATGAACGCCGCTGTGTCAGCAAGCATCGGCTCCGTCTCGGATGCAGGTAAACCAAGCTCGGTAGGATCTACAGGGGCTGTGACACGCCATATCGGCGCAATCAGGGACGATGTGAACGTAGGCGGGGAGGACGGCAGCGGTGTGCATGAGGGTGTCCGTGGCGCCGGGATCGGGAGCGACGATGACGAGGAGGAGGAGGAGGAAGATGAGATCCAAGACGACGAGCTGCCAGTGGGATTCGAGGCGGACGATATACCCGTGACGGGCTTTGCGATGTCGAGCAGCAGGCGGAACGCTGACTTTCATAAGCTGTTTCCGGGTATTCCGGAGGATGATTATCTGATTGAGGGTGAGTCTCTCTCTCCCCGCGCGGCTCTTGTGAGCGAAAGAATGCATGTTGATTAGTGTGTGGTGGATGGATGGATGGGTAGATTATAGCTGCGCGCTCCAGCGCGAGATTCTCATTCAGGGACGGCTCTATGTCTCGGAGAACCACATCTGTTTCCACGCGAACATCTTCGGGCTGGTTACAGACGTGGGTCTCCCCTAGTCTTTCTACCCCCCCGCGCATCTAATCTCGCTCTCCCTCTTCCAACCCCACAGCTCAGTATCCCCATCTATGAAATCACGTCCATCGAGAAGAAGATGACCGCGCTCATGATACCCAATGCGATCCAGATCAAGACGCGTCAGGCACAGTACACGTTCGCGTCCCTTCTCTCGCGCGACACCACATACGACGTCATTTTCAATATATGGCGCCTCGCACGCCCTCAAGTCAAGGAGGAATCGAGCGCTGGCGTCGATGATGCCAACTCGGGAAACAGGTCGGTTGCGGGCGCAGGTGCCGACGAGTCCAACAGAAATCTTGTCGAGACGATCAAAACTTCGACTTCCCAAGAGGGAACAGAGAATGTCAAAACCACGGCAGATCACTCAGGAAAGACACAGAAGCCGATATCTGGTTTACCGGTGATAACAAATTCTGGATTTTGACCCATTTCCCTGGCTCATGTTACGCGCACAGACATCGGAGTCGACTGATAGTCTTGGGAGTTTCTTGAACGTAGGTCTTTCCAGTAAATTTAGGGTGTCAAAAAACTAGCGATAATATTTCATTTCGCAGAGGCCAGCCGTCGTTACGAACAAGAATAATGGGCAGAACTGGGGCGCCTTTTTTGACGAAGCTGAGACCAATGATGTAAGTCCATCCATCATTGGCAACACTGAAAGAGATTGTATGACACACATCAAGAGTAACCAGCTGCCGATGAACTTACCGGAAGATTACTCGCCTCAAGATATGCAGGAACAGAGGCCAATGACTTTGGGTGTCAGACGGGTTTATAGCCAGCTGCTGGAGCGTTCAGCGAAATGGTTTAGTAACAAGTCGGATGATGTGCGTGTACTCTACATTTCACTCTGCCCAACTTTTTATCGACTTCTGTCGCTGTCGTTGAACGAACAACTTTGAACCCAATCTCCCAACAATCAAGGTTGGAGATCTCTCCCCTGATGGTCGTGTAAACAGGGTTACAAGCACAATGCGGCGAACATGGGTGAGTACATCATTACTTTGCCTTTTTGTACTGAGCACAGCTGTTTCATGGAACCTAATTTCCACACCTTGATGTTTTTCTACAGACACGGGTCATGAGTACATGGGAGAGCGATACTGACGGACAGAATGGTGCTGCAAGGCCAGATTTTCATCGTATGCGCCCTGTCACCCGCGTATTCGCCACAATCTTCCCGGCATACGCCCGGCCGGTACGCAGATCCAGTCAGTCCTCTTCGAACATTTTTGTCACATGACCTCCTTTCAGCGTATTGTGGCGGCACGAGATACCAATGAACGACGACGAAGAAGAGATAATGCCACAGCTGACGCGGACGGGTCTGACACTGATTCAGATTCAGTGGGATCAAACGAGGGTGGTCAACGCAGTGTGGCCGACGAAGAGCAAGTCGAAGTGCGACTCACAGGAAGAAATCATCCTGTCATCGACGCCCATTCCAATGAGGCAGAAGTGGAGGAGAGTTACCGTCCATTCCACTATGCACTCTGCTGCTACATGTGCACTTTCTCTTGTACTCGACGACAAACCCGATCTCGTTCCACACGTAGGGCAGAAAATCCGAGACCCGCAACTAAACCAGCCATAGTTCCAATATCGGACGAGATGAAACCGTCTCAGTCCGTTAGCGGGGACACCTCTGCAACGTTTCCAGCTGGGCAAACGGACTCGAGTCCGGTGAACACAGAACCGGTCACCGTGGACAGCCATACATATCCGCCTTCTGCTCGCGCACAGAATAGGAGGGTGACTTTTGCTAAAGTGCCAAGATCAAGCAAGTTCAGTTGATGTCCAGACTGCCGGGGTTGGTACCCCTCGTAGCATCGAGAAAGAGTCGCTTTCCTCGTGAGCCATGCAACAACCTTGTCACCCCCCAGTACTATACTATTGGGAATGGTCGTGTGAATTATGATCTTTCAACGTCTTTGCACTTACATGTTCTTTGCTCACGGAAATTTGTGCTTCGTTCAGCTTAGCTGGTTTTGGCTGGACATATTCATGAAACCCTCCGAGCACAGGGCGCTGATACTCGCGCACCTTAAGTTATCCTATTCATAGCGTAGTTCTATGTATAGGCCAAAAATCCAGGCAAGGTTTCGGCATATGCGGCGTGGAGGACATGTGTCCATACCAATGCCAAACCGCCGGGTCGTCGTACATCATGTATGAAGGCATGAAGGCAAGTGCTGTACCGGCGACGAGCTCCTGGTAAGCATGAGCATCTTATACAAAAGAACTTATATGCTTCGAGTCATATTAAATGCTTCGTTCTTCTCATCTCTCGGAGGTTGTTGGGTCGGATAGGAGGCGGTGTAGTAGGCCGCCGCCGCCTAGAAGGATGAGGTGAGGATGGGGGACATACCTGCGTGCTGCGTTGAGCGCGGATCGTTTGAGGCGAGACGGGACCGAGCACGAGAGATACGATCCGTTAGGCGTTAGACGAGGATGGCTTGGCAGGGGATGGGACGGGATCATGGGGGACGGTGGGCAAGAGTAATAGGCGTGAGACGCAGAAGGGGAGGTCGACGGCGATGGGGTGTGAAAGCTGGCTGGGGGGGTTCGCCGTGGACTGCCTTGAATGGCGACTTCGAACACGAAGCACGATTAATCGCGGAGGTACGCATTGGCTCGAGGTATTCTTGGATGCGCATGTCTCACGAGCATGACGGAAGAAGTTTGTTCACAGTGACGAGTTTCGGAAGGCTACCTGGCAGAGGTGCGCGGTCAGTCATACCAGTGGGGATGCGACGGAAGAGACGATGAGAGCGTGTCGTGCTTGAAGTGTCGCGATGCTGTAAGATGCATGGTGGTGCGTGGGCTGCGCACGTCGCGAGCCCAAGGGAGGGTCCTGGCGTGGTGCGAAGAGCTGATCCTGCGACGACCAATATGTCGTGTCGGGGTTCAGGAAGCTGGCGGAGATGAGCTAGAAGATAGCTTGGATTGAATGGGTGAAGACCATGAGTTCGAGGGTGATGTGGACTAAGTCGGATCTAGAATCCTGCAAGGCAAAGGCTCGATGCATGTGGATGTGGGTCCGCCAGGGAGGATGCGCTCGTGACTGGTCCGTGCGGAGTATCAGCGCCCTGGGGGCGGGAGAAGGTGGGACCTTGTCAGGCAAACGTGATGAGTTGCGTCAGAGGTGAGCTGAGGAAAACACGTTCAGTAAAGTGCCTCTTTCCAGGTTCTGCAGGAAAATTGTTTCCCTTGACATCACTGCCATGCTTTCCGTCGACAGTCCAGGAATACGACCTGAGAACTGAGAAGCGACATGTTGCGGGACCGGAAGTCTGAGAAAGGGCATAAGGGTGTTCTTCCGGGTGTTCCGCGACATTCCAGCGGGGCGGAGGAGGCCATGATCTATTTATAGTCTCATTCAGTTGCAGTAAGGCTGTACTCCCAAAATAGGACGTATGCGATCATAACCCTCTGCTGCATGGTGGGACAAGTGGAACTCGAGTATGGAAACGCCAATAAAGGACCAGGGCCCTCAGAACACTCCAGCTATTCTTACCCTGCCTCTTCCTTGCTTCCCTCCGTCTCATATTCAATCACCAGCGCTCCAGCTGCCTCTCGCGAAATAAGAGACAGCCAAAACACTCTCCTTCAGTTCGACAAGTCGATCCTTGCGCTTGTGAGACCTGCTTTGCAAGAATGAAGTGGTCAGTCAGATCACTTGTTTCCGCCTGCCTTCTCGCCTCCACCTTGGTGGCCGCTGCTCCCCAGGACAGAACAACCGAGCAGGGCGAGGCACAAATCACTGGTGAGCAGTCACATCGTGTTCTCACAGCGCCTATCGCCCTTACCACGCCACCACCTTCCTTTCACGCGCCGCGCGTGCCTCATGCTCTCATCCCCCGATGACCAACAACAGACCCCAACGAGGAATGCACCCCCTACTCCTATGCCCCCGTCAGCAACGCCAAGTCCAGCTTCCCCGCCGTCTGGCCCCCGCTCAACGAGTCCGCGACGATCGTGCCCAACGACAACGAGGCCATGTCCATGTTCCAGGCGCTGAACTCCTCCATCCCCAACATCGCGCCGCACGGCACGCAGCCCGGCTCGATCGAGGGCAACTTCACGGGGAACAACTACACGGCCGCGGACCCCGACTGCTGGTGGACGTGGGCCCACTGCGACACGCCCAAGTACCCCGGGCTCGAGCCCGATCTGACGCGCGTGCCCGAGCCGGACACGTTTGGGTATGGGTTCGACGATGGCCCGAATTGCAGTCATAATGCGTTTTATGACTTTTTGGCGGAGAACAACCAGAAAGCGAGTGAGTTGTGTCGGTTTGGGGTTGTGTTGAATGGTGTTGGCTGACAAGGGGATGTGAAGCGATGTTCTTCATTGGTAGCAACGTCATGGACTGGCCGTTGGAGGCGCAGAGGGCTATTGCGGATGGGCATCAGGTCTGCGTTCGTGAGTATTCCATGCGCTTATGTTGTTTCACCATGAGCTAATCCTGCTTGGTAGACACATGGTCACATCGTTACAGTTCGTATTCTCACTTCTTGGACCACTCAACGTACTTAGCGCATCTATAGTGACTTCCCTTACCAACGAACAAGCCTTCGCCGAGTTCTACTACACTGTACGTCTCATCCCTCGTCAATCTACCACATACTCATCCCGAACAGATCAAAGCCCTCAAGCTCGTCCTCGGCGTAACCCCGACCTGCTGGCGCCCGCCCTACGGCGACGTCGACGACCGCATCCGGTACATCGCCAAATCATTTAACCTAAGCACAATCGTCTGGGAATACGACTCGAACGACTGGCGCGCGGGCACGGGCAACATCACGGACGCGGACGTGGACGCGAACTACGAGGACCTGATCACGGCCGCGCAGAACGGGACGTTTTCGACCGAGGGCACGATCATGCTCACGCACGAGCTGAACAACTTCACGATGAGCGAGGCGGTCAAGTTTTATGATCAGCTCAAGGGCGCGTTTAAGCATCTGGTGCCGATTGCGGTGGCGCTGAATGATACGAATCCGTATGCGGAGTCGAATTATACGATGCCGACGTTTGAGCAGTGTATGTGTTTCTTTTCCTGTCGCTGTTCTATTCCGTGTGGGATTGTGGATTAACATTGTTGATAGATACGAGCGGAACAACTACCACAGGCTCGAGCGGCTCATCGAGCGGCAGCAGCGGTGGCTCTGGCTCGAGCGGCGGCGCAGCGCACAGCTCGTGGAGCACGCTCGCTGCTGCGCTTGCTGGCGCTGCTGCGGTCCTTTCCGCACTCGTATGAGTGCAACCCTCCTGGGTCTCCGCATACCTCCATCAAGCACCTTTTCCCAAAACTAATCATCCCCTCCCCGTTGGCTTCCGTTTACGACTACTTACGACTACGCTAGCTATGGCCCCCGATTCGACTCGACGTGGGGGTAATATGTGCTTGCTTGCCTTCCTGTGTTACCGGTTTGCCCTTATACTTACCCTTCATTGACCATATCCTATGGCGACTTTGAACGATGGACCTTTTTCACGACATGATAAACTGCGCCGGTGATTTGTGTTTTGAGTTCGGTTTCTGTACGTATATATTCCCGATTGTAATACACATACCTTTTGTATTCCCTTCGCTTGCTTGTGCTGCCGTGGTCGTTTGTTGTACCCTTCCTCTGCACAGCTCGCAATAGCTAGCGTACGTATTCTGTACTGTTGCTCGACGCGCACGTTTATACACGCAGGGCAACTGATTGTCTCGCTCAAGTTGTCCTCACCAGCGGGCGGTGCTGTTACTACCATTAACCATAGATTGTGATTCTGCGGCAGGTGAGTGAGGCGTTTGTTGCGAAGGCATGGAGCAGGCAGTGATGCGCCTTGAAACTGGGGTCCTTCGATTCTCCAAGTGAAAACTGTGCTCCACACCGGTGATCGTGACGTGCTGGCGTGTTCGCTTCGGTGATAACAGCGAGACTGGCTTGATGATCGCAGTGCCCAAGCACCCGCGCTGGCTCGGAGTCGAGTTGGCTGTTAGCTGCTGGCAGATGATTCCGACGCTTCGTGTACTGTACGCGGAACGGGTCCGGTGGGGGTCGGTTCAATGCGGTGCAAAGACACCGTCAGTTTGGGCTCACGCTCAGGCGCTCGAGTGTGAGTGTGGTTTAAGCAATGAACGTATGGCCATTGTGGCCTTCGCGAGGTCACGATAGCGGGCCCGTAGCGGACATCGTTTGAAAACCCCGCATGTTAGGTACCAAGCCCCTGAATTGGGCGATCGAGGATGACGCTTTAAAGGGACTCTGGAGAAGATTTAGACTTTGCGGCGCTCCATCTCCTACTGTATGTGGGTTTCCCATTTCATTATGAACATACGTGCGCCAAGGAGCTTGGCAAGGAGGATCAGCGCTGGGGCAGAGGCTGACGGGACGTGTCTCGCGTAGGAGGAACTTGACCTTGGCATGCGTGCTTTCTTGTATGTCCTCGTCGCGGATGTATTTTTTAATCGATGTTGCGATTAGGCGAGGCGAGGCAATTTGGCGCTGAGGGGCAGAGGTGGATTTCTGGTCGTGTGCCAGTAAATCTACCTTCTTGCAAGTTGCAATGATGGGTGTTCTTCACACTGGCTCGGAGGTGGTCACGCTCCGTTGTCGGCCGATGGCTAATTCGGTTCAGGCGGGCCGCATGCGCGTGTTTGGAAGGAAAACGCCTGATTTTGGTGATGCGGCCTGCTGGCGGGGTATCTATTCTTAGACGCGCCGAGCTCGGCGGGAGTCTGAGCACACGGGGGATGGAGTGGCGACGGTCGTCAGCGATTGAGTCAGAATTCGAAGAGGGAGGGTCTCTGTGAGAGACCATGAGGGGAGCCTGGAACGTCGTCATCAATGTCCCTCGCGATGAAGGAAATTCGTAAAGCCTACGGTGGAATCAGGTACGAATGGACTTTGGTGACTGGCGCTTGCTGTGAATGGTACCTGTCTGTACTAAGCCTGCGCTGCAGAACAAGAGCATCCTGGACAGCTAGCCCCCAGCTTAGGTCGCAACCATCCTGAAGAGTTCGGATGGAGCGAAACATTCGCGCCACGCCATGCGACGCCAAAGTGAGGAAGAAGAATTGAATCGCGATCAATCGGGGTCAATAATTGGGCCCTAGAAGGAAGGATAATTGGCGGATCTAAGAATAGTAACCGTCGGCATGTCCGGCATCGAGCTGAGGCGTAAATAAGAAACGACAACGGATGCCTGTTTGGTTCCTTACCGTTTTCTCTTGTTCGTCTCCCTCACCGTTGTCGACGTCCGCCCCATCTGCCTCCTGCTCGAGCCATTCTTTTCTCGAGCTCTCTTGCTTGCTCACCGGATTCGCAGCTAGACTGTCCGCACGCCAACTCGCCCGGGCAACGCTCTTTGTAGACTCGACCCGTTGCATACCACAACTCTGCCCAAGTGACAGGATAATACCTCAAATTAGCACCACTCACACACGCGTTTAAAAATGCGTTTCGCATCATTCCTTACTTCGACTTCGCTCTCGGCCACGCTTCTGGCTGGCTCTGCTATTGCTCAGCGCACCACCGAGCAGCAGGAGGCTCAGATCAACGGTGAGTTGTTATCTCCCGTACCCGTCGTTGGGGCCGTTGCTACGCCCTGTCCCAGCGCCTATATGCGCCCTGTCCCACCCCTGGAGTGACTTGTGCCTGCCTTGGCCTCTCCGCATCCTCTGCCGTCGCATTGTTGTTCGAACTGTTGATGCTCACGCAATTCCACTCTAGATCCCACCCAAGAATGCACGGCCTACTACTACCAGCCGAGCGCGTCCCAGCTCTACAACTTCCCCACCATCTGGCAGCCCGCGTCCATCCTGAGCAACGACACGGACGCTCAGGCCAAGTACCAGAGCATCCAGAGCGCCATCCCCAACATCCAGCCCAAGGGCACCCAGCCCGCGTCGCTCATGGGCGACTTCTCGGGCAACCAGTACTCGTCGAGCGACCCCGACTGCTGGTGGACGTATGACAAGTGCATCACGCCCAAGATCTCGGGGCTGCCGCCCGATGTTGCAGCTGCGCCTGAGCCGGAGACGCTGGGCTTTGGGTTCGACGATGGTCCGAATTGCTCGCATAATGCGTTTTACGACTACCTGCAAACTAAGAACCAGAAAGCTAGTGCGTGTTGTCGTTTCTTTGGTTTGCTCGCTGGATGCTGATGATGTGTTGCAGCGATGTTTTACATTGGTTCCAATGTCATGGACTGGCCTCTTGAGGCTCAGCGTGGTCTTGCCGACGGTCATGAAATTTGCGTCCGTAAGTGAAGTTGATCGTTTCGTTTTGTATCGTGTGTGCTGACTCGTTGGGTAGACACCTGGTCTCACCGCTACATGACTTCCCTCACGAACGAGCAGGCCTTTGCCGAGCTTTACTATACCATGAAGGCCATCAAGCTTGTCGTTGGCGTTACCCCCACCTGCTGGAGGGTAAGTTTGCGCAATGTTTCGTCACATACCAATGCTCATAAATCGTGTTCTTCAGCCTCCCTTCGGTGACATGGACGACCGTATCCGCTCCATCGCTCACTCTCTCGGTCTCACCACCATCGTCTGGAAGTACGACTCGAACGACTGGCAGGTCGAGGCTGGTCAAGCCACCGTGCAGCAGGTCAACCAGAACTACCAGAACCTGATCAACGGCGCCAAGAACGGCACATTCGCTACCTCTGGCGCGATCATGCTCACGCACGAGCTTAACAACTTCACCATGACCGAGATGATGACGTACTATGACCAGCTCAAGGCCGCGTTCAAGTACATTGTCCCCGTGCTCTCATCGATCAACCAGACGCAGCCATACGTCGAGACCAACTACTCGGCGCCTACCTTCGATCAGTGTAAGTTTTTGCTATTTCTCAAGCGTTGACATTTGAGCGTGTTACTTACGATGTTTGTGTTTAGACATCAGCGGTACTGTTACCACCTCGGGCTCTCCGCCCAACCCCAGCACGCTCCCTGGTCTTGCCCCCGCTACGACTGGCGCTTCGGGCGCTGCGAGCACCGGCGGTGCCAGCTCGGGCAAGAACGGCGCGATGGGCGGTATGTCGTCGAACATGGGCGCGTGGGCCGTGACTGCCGCTCTCGTGGGTGGTGTCGTCCGCATTATGCTCTGATGAGCAGGGCTTATCGCATGATGGACGGACGGACTTGGTCGTATTTGATGGACTTGCCCAGTGTCACCGTCGCTGTCGTTGTCGTATTGTGTCACGTCGCGTCGTTTGACTGCTACATCCTTTCACATCGTAGCTATAGCTAATGTTTCTTTTGTTTCTATTGCATTTTGCATTTTGCATTCTGAGTTCGTAAGCGTTTGACGTAGAGTGATTTGGATGAGTTTTCGTTTTGTGTCTTGGCGTGGTGGATTGAGGTCCAATATACCGTAGTTTTAGCAATGCATACCATTATCACCGATGGGCGATGAGCTCTGCTGTGTTTCGGTGAGGTCTTTATTCAGTCGATCGAGTTGTCGTACGGATGTGGTGAGCGAGATGTAGTCAGTGAGAATGAAGGTGGACAAAGTTAGCTGTTGCGTTTGTATGTGCCATGCTGGCATGTAGTTTGCGGTATGCTTGCACCTGACGCGATCGATATATACATTTCCCTCGCCTCCCACTGGAACTTCTGAATATGTTTTCAATTCATCCTCTGACTGTTAGTCGTCGCTTCCTTGGGTGTTTGGCCGGCGTACACAGCTTCTCAGTACCCTCTTGCTGTTTTAGTAGATGGGTCAGGCACGTAGCAATGCGAAGGGTATTCATGAGTATACATTAACGCAAGGTTGAGGATACAAGAAGTAGAGTAGACTGCTTAATGCGCGAGCTAAGAAGAAATCGTCGCTGTCGAAGCCAGGCATAATCGAAGCTAATGAAAGAAGAAACTTGAAAATTTGCGAGATCCTATTCACGGACAAGAAAATTTGGCACCTAAGCCTATAGTAGAAGAAGCTTCCGAGAAACCAGTCTCGGGATGCTGTTTGGATGGCCCTGCGTACGGGTTGTGCTGTCGAGAGAGACGAGCCAGAAGCGAAGATATCATAGTTGAGACGCCCCCACTAGGGGAGGGTTTTGAAACAGTCGTTGGGAAAGAGAAAGAGGTATCGCTGTGATTGTTGCTGGTAGCAGAGATGTCCCTCAGCATGATGGCCGGACGGGGGAGAAACCAGTCGCAAAACCGGACGACGGGGACCTTTCTTCTGATATGTCTGCGAGGGGAACGTGATGCCTGTCTCGGCGTCGACGGTGAATGGAAAAAGCATGAATCCGAATGCGAATACAAGGTTTGACACGATCCCTCAAATCCCGTTGTAGAGTCGACCACGAAAGCGATGTCGGCTTCGTGGGTATACTCGAAGACGTCTGGCGGATGGATAGATGTTGCCTGAGCCTGAACATGCATCTGCGAATTGGAATGAGGAGCAAGCGAGGGATCGCGATGGCGCCTGAGAAGGTCGGAAACGGAGGCGACGGAGCTGAGCGCGAAGAGGAGAGCAGCGTCGCAGGTATCGTCTTCGCCGAACTCGAAGAGCTTGGATGCGAGCTTTGCGCGTTGAATTGGTCGTTTGGTGCGTGCCGAGGACAAGAATGTAGGGAACGACTCGGGATCGGCGTCGAGTTGAACACTTGGGAAAAGTTCTTGCGGAGAGAGGTCTTGGGAACGCTTACAGGCGGTAGGCTGAGGGGATGCTACGTCCATGACGGGCTCAAGGGCGGCTGAGGAAGAGGGGTGTCAGATTCAAGCAGCGCAAGATCCCACCATGGTACTCACTTGCGCCACGTCCCGCTTCTCCTCCTTGGATTACCCACTCAATACTTGGGGTTAGGGGTGGTTTCCCTTCGTCCTTTCTGAACCTGAATGCGCGCTTGGTTTTCTGAACGAGCGAGGTGACACAGACTCCAAACCGCTTGCGAGGCGAGGAGTACGAGCAGGAAGCATTGATGGTGTCCCCACCTTTAGACTTGAGGTTGAAGGCAGAGAGTTTCATGGTGTAGACGAAGTGTCGTAGTACAGGCTATAGACGGGAAGAAGTGATAAAGAGAGTATGAAAGGGGAGTTAGGGGCTCGAAGAGCGAGCATTTATACTAGGCCTGGCATTGAGACTGGCAAGCCTCTTAGCCCTAGGCTTCGTTGCAGACGGCATTCCCGGTGGTTTGATTTACCTCTTGACCAGTCCAAATAGTGACTATTGATCGTATGCCGGGTCTCATTCTCTAAGAGAGCGCTGGAGGGCTGGTCCTGCAAAGATAGAGAAGCGTGGAAACGAGTAGGATATGCTTCACGCATGCCGAGTTTAGAGTACTGGAAGGGCAAACGGAAAGGTCTTCATGAAAGTGAGAACGCTGCATGTATCATTGAGCTCCGAGCTCCGACCGGATGATGCCGGCACCCGTCCCGAGCTTGGGTTTCTGCTTGAGCGCTTAATTAAGGTGCCCTTGGTTCAGTGAAACCTGCATCTACACCATCCTTGCACGCGCGCATCAAGCTGTTTCCCAACATAAAGGCTCGCATGGAGCATAGGGAAACGCGTCATCAAGATAGTGACAACATCTGAGCAGCAATACTTATGCCCCGACAGCTTGGGCATCCCTGTGTGTTTGATTCAACGGACCTTTATCACTTGACGGGTCGCACGGCTGACACAGGCTCCTACAGGCTCTTTAACCTGAAAATCAGGGCAAAAGCTAAGGGTATGCGACATCATACGATGTGTTGCAAGCCTGTGTCGGGCGAAAAAATACCGGTGTGGGGGTCAAGTGATGACACGAACGCGTCAAGCGCATTGCACTTGCCCATGAATTACCAATGAGTGTGTTCTGAACGTTCTGAACCCTTGCATTTCCTTTAGACAATCCCAGACAATTCCCCACTCACTCCATTGTGCACAGGTTTTAGAGACGCGGTCATGACATCGTGTACGGGAGTATTCTCCGACGCGTTGGCTCAGCTGATGTACCGAAACCTGATGTCATATCGTTGAACAACTGATATATGATGGTGCACATCTCTTGAATCGACATTATTTTGTTGGCAATGACCGCTTTCTAGGATCTATCGTTCACAATGCACATATTACGCGCTACAAAGGTCCACATCTTCCCCGACCTTAAAGTTCCGGGACGTTGGCGAAGATCATGGCTAAGTGACGCCGATTTTTCTTGTTATGTCCATCATCTCCGAGTCATGCGTACGAGAGACTATCCCAAAATCGTCCTCAACGAATACCACGATGTCAGAAATTTTGGAGTCCCCGTACACGAGACGTCCCAAACGTCGTTCTTGCTCCTCTTTTATCGTCATCATGGACGGCCACATCATCGAACCGAAGATGTAAGCCATGCATATGGTTATTGGAATGATTCCGCGTTGACACCAAGAATGTTCTAGGTATCTAGCCATATATAAGATCAACGAAATCTAGCATTCGACATCTCTCAGCCCTCTGCGCGTCTCTCTAGCGATCACATCGTCTCTCATATTTACAACATGTCGGGAATGCTCATCCCCATCCTGAAGTGGGTTGGCTCCATGGCCGCCAAAGCGTACTGGAACGCCATCCAGAGGGGAGCCGCTGGACCGCCTGCCGATCGCATCGACGAAGTCCTGAAAGGTCAGGAACAGATCATCACCGAGATCGAGAATCTCTCAATCAAGATCGAGATCGTGCATGCTATGAAGCTTATTCTTTACTGGACGAAGCGTTTGGGTGAAATCATGACGGAGATGAAAAAGTGCGTCATTTCCATTGTCCCGAGCTTTCGTCGGCCCCTTAGTACGACTTATTGACATACGAGTAGATCCGGCAAGATTAACGTAGACAATCAGAATTACCAGGAGCTTCTCCGAGCTCTCCGAAGTGAAAGTGACGGTGTTCGTTACCAGACCTTCTCTATCCATACGGCGATCATGGGTACGCCAAACAACCCCTTGGGCGGTGACGCTCTCTCTACTTGGCACAAGCAGGCCTACAACAAGCTTTCTGACCAGTCCAATTTCGACTACCACATGTCTGACTACGTCAAGGAGCTTAACGGTCGCATCACACCCGTAGCCTATCTTCTTCGTCAGGCTCTTATCCTGAGCATGTTCACAGCCGGCAGTACGTGATTCATCGTTTGGCATCCCCTTCTACCGCTGATGTCCATCGTTATCTGACAGCCGAGGATGACGCTGAGAGCCTCAGAGCTGAGTGCCAAACCCGATGCAGCCAGATGGTTGACACCTTGTATGGCACGCACTACCCGCCTGCGCTCCGCTTCCTCAAACCGAGCTTCGAAGATCCTGGCAAGCAGCTGGGCACACAGTACTTCTGGTTTAAGCAGAAGGACAAGGACGGTTACTATCTCGTCATGCAGGATTTCTACATCCCCAGTCTCGGCTCCTTCAACCGCGCCATCAACCGCAAAGATCCGGAAGTATGGGCATTCACCCTCAAGCAGAACGCGCACGAGCTTGGCCCGATGCAACTCATCTCCGCATGGGCGAACCACGGAAATCAACGGATCAGGCGTCACTGGCGCTGGGCGCAGGAGGGATGGAAAGGCGCTTGGGAGTACGAATTTTCTACGGACAATAGTAGCGACAGTGATGAGGTTCTGTTCAAGCTGATCCCGCTTCAGGCTAGCGAGGCAGGCTCGGAGCCGGCTCTTCGGCTAATACCGTACTCCACCAATAAGGCGGCGGTCAGAGATAAAAACGGTACATTTGATTTGGTCTTCATACCATCCAAAATATCTCTGTAGAATCGTAGCTGACCTAAACTTCATTATCTTGTATCCCCCGTGTACGATGAACCTCATTTGCTTGTCATCTGCGCTAGATTTGGGAAGGGTAGAGTTCCTACAAAAATCTAAGATGATGATTCACTCCAGTGGACGTTTATTGCGTCCTCGCAAAGTGCAAGAGTCTTTTGAACTCCGACCGAATGCCGATCCGTCGACGCGTCCCTCCACCTCTTCCATCCAGCTTCCATCCTCAAGCTCAAGTGCTCGCATCTCAGCGCTCAGGATTTGACCGAGGTCAAGCGTTCGAATCAAAAACACCGCCAGAGAGTATGGAATCATAACGCCCCCGCTTTAGAGACGGTCTCCAGTCGGCATGAGCGAGTTGGAGAACACGCCGAGAGTGAACACGTGCGGACTGGGGTTGACCATTTCTCGAACTAAATGGTCCGCAACTCAAGTTAGAATGCGCGCCCATCACCTTCAAATCGGACTAACACAGCCATCTTGCGTAACTATTCTCGGATTTGCGCCTATCGGTGCCATGGTCTCACCAAACAGCAGCTGATCGCTCGATAGTCAAGACATGATGGGCTATCCCACAGGAGTATGTACAGAACCTCATGCAGTCAGGATGATGTCCTGCGATATCGCGCCCCAGAGATAGCGTACGTATCGCAAACCTCTATCTACCTCTATGTGATGGTCGATGATCACCCGTGGTCCGTAGTGGGTCCGTGTGCCACTGATCTTTCCATGGACCACGCTGTAAGTCGTCACGTTTCAGTCTATGCTGTGCCCCTTCTGTGTACCAAGACGTCTTAGGTCAACTGGCTCGATCAACAAGCCACGCCGCCCATCCCGGCATGTGACACACGGACTGCGTTTGGGGCGATGATGCATATCGTTCAAAGACGAGCCCCACAGCAAGGGTTACATGGTTTGACTTCTAGCGCGCCCTTTCTTACCCCCAACGTTTTACCGCCAGATGTCCGACTCGCTTTCTGACGCTGAGTACGTTTACTTTCTGCAAACAGGATATGGAGCGCGTGAGTACCTTATCTCTACCTTCCAATCAATCACTTTTTCTCACAACCCTTGGAAGTCGCCGTGTTCGCTATCGTGGTTTATGACTACAGTGAGTGAGCCTCTTGATCGCTAAGTTGTACTGGGACTAACGATTGTAGCCCTCACTCTGAGTCGCGAGGTGAGTGATTTTCGGCATTGAGTGAGAGCTCTCAAAGCAGACATGTACGACGGTACCCAGGTGGATCTGATATGGGTGAGCAAATCTGTTATGTGACTCAAGCTGCAGCCTGGCTCAAACAATTACCGGTGCAAGAAACGACGCTGGACCCTTGTAACGTGGCTCTACGCCATCGTGAGTTTGTTCACCAATGCCTAATGTACACGCCTTAATCAATTGCTGCCAATAGTCGCGCTACTATGCTATGATCCTATCTCTGTAAGCTCCTTGCTCAATTAAGGAGGTAGATGGAAATTATTCATGAGAACTAGGTTTATCACAATTCGTAAGCCCACGTCGCCTGATGTATGGAGAAGCCTGCACGTTAAAATACCCCAGTTTCCGTTCATACACCACCAATGTCCTTGATGGTGAGTTCTCTGCCCTTCCCGCCGTCGCCGCCTCTCACTAATGACCTGTTCTAGACGTGGGTCTTGCTCGTCTTCTAACGTATCTCGCCGCGTTATTGATGACTAACGATGTGATTTTACAACTAGCTGTGAGATCCATGTACCTGTATGGTTTATTTGGTGACACTGAGACACCGCAGGTACGCGATTATCCCAGTTCACGTCTTGGTCTAGTTTCGTCGTTTCTCTCGCATCTCATGGTATGTTCCCACTTTCTTCTGTTACTGTATCTAATCAGAAGTATGTTAAACTGTCTTACGTAGGAATCATGGTCATCCGGATCTATGCCATGTTCTTCAAGTCGAAAGTGATTTTCGTGCTTTTGCTACTCAGCTTCTTGGCTGTGTCTGTGTGCAACGTCGTTGGCCTGATTCCGACTAGTACAGGCAAAGATGGTGAGTGCTTCCTACCGCCATGGGGATATTTCCGTGCCAGGCGCTAATTTCAAGTAAAGCCACCACTGTCTATGCGGACGGCATATTTCTCTGTGGCTTGTCGAGTGATTGGAACTACGCATTGTTTGCGAGCATAACAAGGATACCGAGCATGACGTTCGCGTTCCTTCTCTTCGCTTTGGCTCTATTTGGGCTCTACAAGCATGCAATGGAGCGCAGGCTGATCCATGGAGGGTGGTCAGCTAACCTGTGGATGAAGCTGCTAATGACACAGAGCACCATATATTTTGCTGCGTATGTGTCCCAAATATACCAAACAACGGATTGACCTTACCTTTGAACTGGTAGATGTGTGGCATGCGATGCGATCGTCATCGCGTGTGCATGGACAGATAACGTGAGTTCTTCCCCAGTCCCCTTTTACACCGTCAACGATTGCTGAATTACACACAGCTCACGCTAATAGCGTTCGGAGCGTCTTTGACGACCCTCAACATATATCTATTGGCGCCGCGCCTCCTGATCAGCTTCCGTAGCTATCACTCGAGGCACTCGCGCATTGGATCTGCTAACAGCTCGCTGGGATTGAGTTCACGTTCATCGATCGATAGAGATATTCAGCTGCAGAGCTTCGGCAGAGACAGCAGGACCTCGTCAGTGTTGAAGCTGCCGATGGGGACTTGGGAGGCGATCACCGGGTGAGAGAGGGGTATTAGCGAAATTGTGTCAAACATACTTTCTGCGTAGGTCTAAGCTGCATGATATACTGTAAATTAGCCCGCTAAATATACCCTAGCACGTTGTGCGCATGTGGGACATCAACTCATGAAAGTGCGCTAGTACACGCGCTGAGTGTTCCGATCGTCACCCTTTCAAGGAACACAGCCCAAACTTTGAGTACATCGTTGGCTCGTATCATTTTGAAGGATAAGGAGCCGCATCGGTACGTTTTGAGTACCTCGTGTAAGTACCGCTGCAAGCTCTGGAGAGGTAGGAGAAGGTTTCCCAGCAGCGATATCATCCGAGTCCGAGGAGACCAACTTCAAGCTCAAGATGCCGCTGGGGTCGATTCCCACGGGTTACAGCCTCCCTAATTCCGAGAAACTCGGCCGGATTCAAGCGCAGGCTTTTCATAGACGTCGACCCCTGTTCACAATGCGTAGGCCCGGTAGGGAGAACCTTGTCTAACGGTCGATGAGCGCATGCTCCTTCAACTTGCTTTCTTGGGACGAGCACAGACCACCCCTCTGGTCATCGTAACATGACGGCCACATTCAAGCAAGACAAGGCGCCTCTGCCCATAATCGACTTTGCCAGCTTCAGCGTTAACGCGGGAGACTTTGAGCCAGTAAGCCTAACTACCCTAGTTGTACGCTTCACCCGGCTGGGATAAGAACTGTATAACTGATGCTGCATACTATACTTATCAACCCGGGTGCAGGAAACTCAACGGATCGCAGACACCTTCTATGCCGCGTGCAGGGATGTCGGATTCGCCTACCTCATCAACACTGGCATCGAGGACGAAGACGTGCAGAAGATGTTTGAGTGGGTGTGTATAGTGCCTATCATGTCACAAGGCTATACCTGCTAACCTTATGGGGTGCTCAACGTTGCTTAGTCTAAGAAGCTCTTCGCGCTACCGCTCGAAACCAAGATGAAGGCGAAGCACCCGCCCGAAGGTTGGAAGCACAGAGGGTACAGCACCGTTGGGATGGAAAAGGTCTCCGAGGTGAGCTGACTTTATAATCTTCCTCCGTATGTTTGCCATGCTCATCCCCATGCTAGTCCCTCACCCTGTCCCCCGACCGTATCTCGTCGCATGTCCCTACACACGACCTCAAAGAGTCCTTCGACATGGGCTCTGACGCCCCTACAGCACGCTTAGAGAACGTCTGGCTCCCCGAAGAAGATCTCCCCGGGTTCCGCTCCGCGTCATGCCACTTCCAGAGCCTCTGTCGCACCTTCCAGATGACAAAGCTCCTGCCTGCGCTCGCGATGGGTATCCCTGGTGTGAATGATAAGGCGTTTTTCGATGGGTTTCATAGGACAGAGGACAACCAACTGAGGTTGCTGAGGTACCCAGGTGGTGAGGCGGAGGTGTTTGGGAGGGAGGGACAGGACGGAAGGCGGTGTGGGGCGCATACGGTGTGTTTGTTCGACTCTCTCCTCTTCAGGGATAGGAAGTATTGACGGTCTGGCCACACATAAAGGACTTTGGAACATGTACGCTACTTTTCCAAGATGCCGTCGGCGGACTCGAGGTCGAGGATCCGCATTCACCCGGGACGTTTGTGCCTGTGCCGCCCGTACCTGGTGCAGTTGTGTTCAACGTTGGCGATTTACTCATGCGGTGGTCAAACGGTGCGCTTCTCTCAATGCTTTCCTATTCACGTCGCGGCCTTCCCTTATGACTCCTCTCGACCCGATAGATACACTTCGGTCGACGCTCCACCGCGTCGTCGCACCAAGCTCCGTAGTTGGCAAGGGTGGACGTGTACCAGAGCGGTACTCGATACCTTACGTGTGTTTTGCGTTCCTCCCATCTCGCATTTATAGCCCTGCTCACAGCGTATTCTTTTCGCTATTGCGAACTCGCAGTTCATGGGCCCAGACGCCAAAGCATTCGTCGAGTGTCTTCCCGGTTGTTCGGGCCCGGATCGGCCGGTGCGGTACGAGGGCGTCAGCGTAGAGAAGTACATCGACGACAGGTTGAACGCTACGTACTGAACGGCGAGGACGTCAAACGGCCAATGACAATGATGGCGCACGGGTGTTATGCTTTTGTTGTGATGATATATACCTGCTATAGTATGGTTAACGATGCTTACGCCAGCCCTTGTGTCTCTAGTAATCTGTGGATATTTGCTGTGACGAACGCAATCCAGTGCGAACCCCTATCTGATATGACTGTGCAATGCGACCAAGAGTCGCTGGGGACCTCTTTCATTCCAACCATGCCTTCGTCCTAAGCTCACTCCCGCTTTATGCTATAGGAATCTTACCAAATAAAGCACGATATGGTTCAGCTGCCTATTCTCTCTGCCCATGGCCTCCGTACTCAACAACCTCGACCGAAACGCGGACAATTAGGTGACTCTGACTACCTGAAGGACTCTTGCAACTCTCCCGTCAACGGATGCCTAGGCTCATCTATCTCGCGGAGCCTCTAACGGTAGTCGTTTTCCCTCCTGCTCGGGCATCTGCCCTTACGCTGGTGATATCGGGCCCGCGAGCTGGACTCCGCCAGCCTGCGGCCTGAGAACGCGTGCCCCTTCGAGTCGTTCGCGAGTAGCCGGGCGAGAGAACGACGCGTGGTCGCTGCATACTTCGCATATGGTGGCAATACCGTGTAGGGAGCTGGTCCACATTGGAGGAGAGGGATGTACGATATGTGATTTTTGGACATGATCGGAGAGGTCATCAGGGCGAAGCCAGCGCGTGCGTGACCTGTTCTACCACCCTCATGCTCACTGTTTTGGGGCTTATCTCTCCCGGGTAGTGGATACGTTGACGCTCGATGGCCTTGACAGAACTTAACCTTCTTCGCGATCCTTAATGAGTGATACGCCGTCTGCCGCGCGCTTACCGATGAGTCAAACTCAGTCTATCGGATACCCACCCCATCACTCCCTCGTACAGCAGTTCGTCTCTTTGTGCCAAGAACCTCACTATGTGCATGCATTGAGGGTGGAGGAACTTGAGTACATGACAACAGGGGCCTAGTATCGAGCCGATAAATTTTAGCGCCCGGAAGGCCCTCGGGTCCAGCTGGCCGAAGCATTCACGCGGTGCGTTAAAGTTTGAGCTCTATCTTTGGCATACAAGTATCACTGACGATATTAAATCCTCCAGCTGATTTGAGGGGTAGCCTCGGAAGCACTGTAGTTACGTCCTGGAGTCGGGGAGAAGGTCATCGGTGGCCTGTACATCCACATGCTGGTCTACGCGAATGGCAAGGAAAACATTTTGGTGCGTGCTCTCCCTTCATGGAATCACACTCGTAACTGAGCTGCATATATGTAGGGTCACGCGTTGGGCATGGATGGCGACGCAAGGGGACTGAAGCCCCGGTGCGAAGAACAAGGCGAGGAACGTGGTGTGAGGGTAATTCCACTACTATAATCAATGCTGTGCCCTAACAATCGAAGTCGTGGAAGGTATCAGAACTCTTCTTATCCCATAAAGCACTCATGTGGGATGCCTCGCGCTATCCGCCATCGCTATTCGCATTCCTGGCCAGCATGGAAACATATTATGCGTTTACCTCATAATAAGTGTGTCCCGTTTCCGCTTCAAACTGGCTTGTCCCTGATCAAGCTTACCACGTCCAACAGCGCCTCACCGTGCGATTTCAGGCTCCAATGGAAAGCGGGCTTGGGTAGATACTCATTCCAACACGTTCGCAACGTATCGTCTATCTTCTAGGCAGGGACAAAGATAACGCTCGCTACTCTTTCCTTGGTTGTCTGATCACGGAGCCATACCAGAGCAAACCATAGTGATTCTCTCCAAACTCACACACATTCGACAGCAGGACCAGTATATCTGAGTCTCGAACTAATCCTTTGAAGTAAGTACGACTCGCCAGGACTCAACACCACTTCTCTACGTCTCTTGCTGATAACCTCCGGCTTGTTTTAGGTGTGGCTCGAAACAGAAGCCACTTAATGCCGTGCGTGTTGGAAAGATTGTCCGCCCAGCGTCTTACTGCTCTAAATTAGAAGACGACGCCGAACTTTCCTTGCGAGGCGAGTGGTGCTTATGGGCGCTTGACCTTGTCCCTCATTTCGTGTCTTGTGCACGAGGATGCAGCATCAGATCATCATTCTGCGCAGCATGACCTTTGCACGATCCAATACTATTTTTACAGTCAACGCTGTGCTGCAATGCATTTCATCTGTCGCATTCTTCGTTTCCCCTGGGAGCCATGGTGTCCGTGCAACGTGAGCGACAAGCCCTTTCGGTAGACTGTGTGTGGCTCGACGGCTCTAAATCGACGTGCATGATTTTCTCGACCAAGGCTTGGTCTTGCCTGCGCAGTGAAATGATCATCCGTGAGCGTTTCGGTATCCGGTCATCCGACTCGAGCGCCCCTTCTGGAGGCTGGTGCTCGACAGATAGGTACACTGTATTCATTCAGCTCCACGATGTAAAACACCTTGCTTCTACGCGTGGACTACCAATCCTATTTTGGATGTCGGGGGTCAGCAAGCGATACCATTCGTTAATTGATTGGTCCTGATTCTAACTTTGGTCAGCTGGTGGAGTGAAACACAGAGGCCGGGTAGAGGGGCCGGATAGAAGCTTGATATTGACGAACGCTGTCGCTGATATTCCGCGCCAGACGTTCAGGACGGAAAGATACAGATTTTCGTCAAAATAAAGACGCCATTCTGTCTTTGTGAGACCCGAGGTGGTGCGGGCCTTGGCACTACCCTTCGTTGCGCACAGCATATCGTTAGGCTGCATGAATGCATACCGAAGTGTCCTACGTTCTGTATTTAGGCTACGGGCGTCACGTCTAAATGATACGTGCCGAAGGTCATTGTCGGCGTTCCAAGGTCCGAGGTGTATCACTGTGAGAGTGTATAGGGCTGAGTAGACGCGCTAACCCAACCTCTCTCTTTATCTCCCACCTCGATTCATCCCCGCGCGTTGCTGCCCTTAGTAGAGCATTCTTGTCACTCTCCTGAACGTCAGAGCCTACGAATTCACTATGTCAGGACCCGCTGAAGATGTTGACATCGACGACGTACGTGCAAGGTGCCCCGTGTTCCGAGTCCTAGTTATCGGAAGAGCAAACGCCGGCAAGACAACCATCTTGCAGAAGGTCTGCAATGTCGACGAGGATACGCAGCCGGTAGTCTTTGACGAAAAGGGTCGGAAGGTAAGTCTGGCACAAGTTTACTCATAACGTATTGCGGCGGCTCATCGCCAACAGATAAGCGGCATGTCAAAGAGTCTTCGAGTACGTGAACGTATACTCCCGCAAACTCTCATCTTTGTCTCATCTTGTACTAGGGAAGCATGAGCTATCTGTCGAACAAGATGAAAACCAATGATATTCTTCGACCGTCTCAGCAGGTGCGTCCAGCAACCTTTCTTTAGCTCGCTCCCTCAACATAATTCACGCTTGCTACGGTAGCGGGGTCGGCACGACATTTCTCACCAGGTCATGTATCCTGGCAGCCGCTTCGTGTTTCACGACTCCAGAGGTATCGAAAGCGGAGCCGATGACGAGATCAAAACCATTCGTAACTTCTTACGCGAACGGGCATCCAAAGTGTCTCTTGCTGAGCAGCTTCATGCTATTTGGTAACAGGCGGCAACATTCAACTCATCCTACCATGCTAACCTTCTCGTATCACTAGGTTCTGTGTTCCGATGGACAACAGACGCCCCTTTGTTTCTGCGGAGCTTTCGTTTTTTAACGAGGACACTGCCAAAGGTACGGTGTTCCCTGTATTTAAACCAAGCTAACAGCTACGGCAGTCCCGGTCGTGGTGGTGTTTACCAAATATGATGCACTACTTGACAGGGTGGCCAATGAACTAGGGCATACTGACATTAACAGCAAGAATACAGCTACCGCAGAGGCAAAGGCAGAGGCCATATATGAAGAGCAATATTACCAACGGGTTATGGGTACAGCACATCCACCAAAAACTGTTGTCCGACTTAAAAGTGGGTGATCACATTCTCTCTTACAGTAGGGATTTAACACTCATGGCTCAAAATGTGCAGAAATGCAAGACCCTGAGATAAAATGCCTTACACTATCTGAGGAGACAGCTAATGCAATTGACAACATTGCGTTGCAGCAGGTGTTTGTCTCTGTTCAGAAAAATAATTTTGATCTCTGCATGCATGAGGCTATAAGGTGAGTGCCTTGGTAGATTGTCCGAAAATCCGGATTTAGTGCTTGATATCACAGGTCATCAAAAAAACGCTTCGAGAATAGTAGTACAGTACAGGTATTACAAATCTGGCAATGGTTTCCCCACTACTGGGAGGTAATATTGATTCTCTATTGCTCTACTGGACATAGTTTAACTAACTATTGGCTTCTTGTCTATCAGTCTAGTGATTCTGTGAATGTAAGCTTTGATTATTAGTGGTTAAAATGCAATACTGATTTAGTTCAGATGAACAAGGTAATGGTACACTTGCGTGATTCTTGATAGGGGGCTGAAAGAAATTAGCCAGAAGATGTGAGTCAATGTCAGGAAAAACCAGACTATTGTGGACTATCACAACAGTGGATGCTTCAAGTACAGAAGGCAGCTAAGGTAAGCTTTGACAGTCATTCTGACTAACTCATGCTCATCTCTCTTTGCATCTTCAAGGAGGTAAGTTCTGGTAATCATTTTGAATGTTACTCATGCTCATCTCTCTTTGCATCTTCAAGGAGGTAAGTTCTGGTAATCATTCTGAATGTGGCTCATGCTCACTCCTCCTTTCATCTTCAAGAGAGTGAGTTCTGGTGGTCATTCTGGATGTGGCTCATGCTCACTCCTCCTTTCATCTTCAAGATAGTGAGTTCTGGTGATCATTCTGAATGTGGCTCATGCTCACTCCTCCTTTCATCTTCAAGAGAGTGAGTTCTGGTGATCATTCTGGATGTGGCTCATGCTCACTCCTCCTTTCATCTTCAAGGATGTAAGTGCTGGTGATCATTCTGGATGTGGCTCATGCTCACTCCTCCTTTCATCTTCAAGTTTGTAAGTTCTGGTGATCATTCTGGATGTGGCTCATGCTCACTCCTCCTTTCATCTTCAAGGAGGTAAGTTCTGGTGATCATTCTGGATGTAGCTCATGCTCACTCCTCTTTTCATCTTCAAGGATGTAAGTTCTGGTGGTCATTCTGGAGTGGCTCATGCTCATTCCTCCTTTCATCTTCAAGGGGGTAAGTTCTGACTGTAAACCTAGCTGCAGGGTTTACTATCTAAATTGATATATATTAGGCTGTGAGTTTTCAAATTTTCCAAGTTAGAGGCTTTACTAACAACATTTGGATAATTTAAGAAGGTTTGGCTTTTTACTGAGTTTTATTCTCACTGGTCATAATTAATCTTGAGCTTTACAGAAGGTAAGTGTTGATTACATCAGCTGTTCAGAGTATGATTCTCATCTCATGATGGATCCAGGTGACTGTACATTTTGAGACAGTGGTTTGTGATTAACACCTAGCTGCACTTTAGCTTGCTAAGGTAGGATGCAAACCAGTTATAACTCATGCACTAGTTCATCTTGTTTCATTCAGATGGTATGTTCCCTCTGAGCCTGTTTCAAGTATACATTCACATGGTTGGGGGTGGTGGTTATTCTGGTGTTGTAGTATGAACCATACAAGGTAAGTACCACCAGTGTATGGGTTTGAATGAGCACACCTTGATTATGCTTCAGGAAGAGGAGTTGACCCAAGTTCAGCTTATAACTGGTATTTTCCTCAAAGCACCTTTGATTAGTTGTTGACTTTGTTTTATAACAGCAGCTGCCATGATAGCTGTGTACTCCTTTGCCTATCACAAGGCACATGGTTATGGTGTGTGGAGCTGGTCTATTGGCCAGTACCAAAACACTCCCAATGTTCGAGAGTATATCAAGCACACCATTATGGAGGAATACAAGAAAGAAGCAGAGGAAGAAGCAAGAATTGAAGTCATTGTAAGGACTGCAAAGGCAGCGGCGGTGAGCATTAATTCATCACCTGTAATCAATGTCCTTGTCACTCAAACTGTCTCAGGAAATGCTGAAAGGGGTGTCCAACAATTAATACCACAACCGAGGATAACCTCGAGCAGAGTCAGGCCAAGAGTGGAGAGATTGTATGATTAGTGCCGAAAATGGGTGTAAACAAGTTTTGTCCGTGTCTCTTGTGTATGTACAATATCCGATGCTTCCGCTGAGCATCCGCAACTACCGCCGTCTTATGTGCCGTGAATTGTGATCGTCAAACAATGACTCTGAATCCAGTGGATAACGCGCTAAGTTTCTGTGCCCACCATCCTGGTACACCGAAGCGGGCACCGGCACGATACTACAAGCTCGAACGTGAATGGTACACGAATAAGGGGCTGAGAGCAGCGTACTGGGCAGCAGGCCGCGGGACGAGGGAAGCTCACCTGCGTAATATGACAGTACGCTGACATTATGATGAGGGTTGTAAATATCGATATGCGTGTACGTTAGTACGGTAAACAGTGACCGGCCTGAATACGCCTCTCCGCGTCATCTCCTGACCTCTAGAGTTCACATCCATCTCCGCACCATCTCAGGTTCACTTCCGTGGGCCAAACTCGAACCCGCAAACCCTAGCGCATCACGGAAGCGCCCAAAAACCTCACTAGTATTTGCGCACAACGGCGACGCAGCGCGAATATCGTTCGCTTCCGCAATCATCGACTCGAGGTGCTACAAGTCAGTCATCAGCATCTCCATAAACCACCCAGAAACGAAGGCCAACGTACTCTCATCCTCGTCTCGCTCGTCGGATGCGTCCTCAGAAACTCGAACCCTCCCGCGCCTCCAAGGTTCGCCTTCTCGTGCCTCCCCAGCCGCTCGTGCATCGCGACGGCCGCCTCGCCGGGGTAGCACGCCTTCGCGGCGAGCCGCACGCCGATCGTGTCGGCCTCTGTCTCCTGAGCGCGTGAATTGGGCAACTCGAGGAGGAGGGTTGTCAGGAGGTTGGAGATGCCAAGGTCCACGCCGAGGGTTTGGAGGGCGAAGGCGAAGAATATGAGGACTTTGGAGGAGGAGTAGCGTTCGGGGCCGTGCCGGGCTACTTCGTGGCCGATCTCTGTGGATGACGTGAGTAAGCGGGGAGAGGACGGGGAGGTGAGAAAGCGTACCGTGTCCGAGTACGGCGGCGAGGCCCTGCTCGTCTTTGCATATCGGAAGGATACCGGTGAAGACGACAATGTTACCTGTTAGGATGCATGAGCAATACCATTCGATCGGGCGTACATCCACCTCCCGACACCAGGGCCGAGAAGGGGGAAACGAGCAAACACTCACCGAACGTGACCATAGCGTTAACGACGTTCCGATCGTTCACCACAATTAAGTTCCACTTCTTATTCCTACCCGCACCTCCCGGCCCCTTTCCACCGGCAAATCCATCATCGCCAGTATGACCAGAACTCCACACGCCTTCTCCACCCTGCCCGAACCCTCCTTCCGCCCCAGCACCGTAGTTCCCTCTTTCGTCGTTTTGGCCTCCCCCGAATATCCTGCCAAAGGGTGACGAAGAAGTGCCGGTGCCAGCAGCCGAGTCATGCTCGAGCGTGCCAAGGCCGTTAGCTTCGAGGATGGCGGACGCGACACGGTGCACGTGTCGCGTGATGGGGTGATTTGGTGGGAGTGTCTTGTTATGGAACTCTGCGAGGAGCTGTGCACGGGCTTCTTTGGCGAGCTATACATGTGCGAGGGGTACACGAGTGAGACTTGGGGCTAATGTATGAGAACTTGATCAAGACGTGCCTTAGCTTCGTACTTTGGTGATATGTCCATAAACCGCCAGCGGCCTGTTTCTGGGACCTGCTCTAGACTGACGTACAAGTCAGTTTAGCACGCATATACCCTGAACATGAACCGAGTAAAACGTACTGAACGACGTAGTAAGCCACACCTCCGGCAGCGACATACAGCACCACTTTCGTTCGCGTGTCCAGCTTGCCATTCGGATCCTTACGTCCAAAGTTCCAGCCGGAGCCGCCGCGCTTGGGCGTAGGGTCGCCGAACCGGACATAGTACTGTTGACGTCGAGGTGATGATGTCGATATCCGGCGTACGTACAGTGTCGATGATGCCGTATGAGTTGGAGGAAGTGTCGAAAGTAAGGGCAGCGATCGTGAAGGTAGCGTCGGCGTCGACGGTGCAGGCAATCGTGATGATATGCCTAGGAGTGGGCTGCCACGAGGTAGGCTTCGAGCAGCGGCTGTACGTATGAGAATGCGAGGGAGCATTGGGATTGGTCTTAGCGGCCACTGAGCCCAAGATGTCGAGGTTAGGGAGGATAGAAAGACGAGTTGAAGTGGTGAAGATCTGACATGACGCGGACGAACGGCGTAGGTTGTGCCGCACGGATGACGCGGAGGACGATCGTGGGAATCTTTCTGTCGGTTCTCGGTTTGTGTTTCCCTCATGTCTTTGTTCGCTCACCATTGCATCGACACCTGTTCCACTCACGTCTTCTCTGAGACATCACGTTTCGAAGCAGTGTATCGCGCTGATTTGAAGTGTGATGTATCAGAGAATCCATTTATACCTAAGATAGCCTGTACCGATGCCCGACATCAGCCATGACTTCAAGTACGTTGACAAGGCCGCGTTTGCATTCCTACAACCCTCAACAGTATCTTTCGTTGTGATATTTGGTACGGCACTCGGTGACTTTGTGGGTGTATCAGACTCATATAGCTCTCGGTCAGACATCAGTTCATTCCCCGACCATGATCATCTACCCTCATCTGCCCCATGTCTGCAGTCCGAGTCGGCCTCTGCAGGCCTCTGCTTTGGGTAAACTGAGGTAAACTGGCTGACGTTGCATCACTAATACACCCTCGGCAAGCACCGAACGGTGCCTTTCCTCGCCATCTCCTCCCTATAATTAAGAGGGGAACAACAGTGAACTTGACGAACATATTGCCGCCTTTCCCATTCACCTTTCTCACAAACGCGGGTTAAACATGTCACATCAACAGTTGACATTCTATGGATATAAGGTCGGATCGCCCTCATGCTCTTTCCCTGATGCTAAGATCATCCGCAACAGACGAGCGCCAATGCCCTAAGGGTAGGTGGACGTCGTAATGAGTATTTGAGCACTGCGTGATCAGCGCTCCTTCTTTTGGTCCCTAGGTCGCGATCGCTCTCACCCACGCTCGAGCCCAGTACACATACCACGACATCAATCTAACGAACAAGCCCGAGTGGTTCACCGCTAAGGTCAACCCGGCCGGGAAGGTACGTCTCCCGCATCACCCAAACCGCATGTCATTGTCACCTGCCGCTGGGTGCGAAATGATAAGCGCTGAACGATCAAACCCCAGATCCCAGCCATCACGATCGGCGGCCCGCCCGTACCCGCAGACCAGCCCTCGCCAGACTCGACGAAGCTCGCGGAGTCCCTTGTCCTCCTCGAGCTCATCGCGGATCTGTACCCCTCCTCGGGGCTCATGCCTTCGGACCCCGTCCAGCGCGCCAAAGTCCGGTTCTTCGTGCAGGCCCAGGCGGAGCTGTTCTCGAGCAGATACGTCGCCTGGTTCATTCAGGGAAAGAAAGACGGCTGGAAAGACCTGCTCGATGGAGCTAGAGCTCTGCAGGGGCTCCTGCCTGAGAGCGGGGAGGGGTATGCAGTGGGTGATGAGCTGACGATCGCGGACTGTGCGTTGGCGCCGTTCTGGGCGAGGACGAAGGTGTGCTATGAGCGCGGAATCGGGATGTTCGACCCGGAGGAGGCGAAGTTGCTGAAGGATGCGATGGATGCTCCAGAGATGGCGAGGTTCAGGGCATACACGGAGAGGCTGATGGCGCATCCGAGTGTACAAGAAAACTGGGACGAGGTGAGTGTCATAGACTCGTGTAGGGCGATGCAGCGTTTGGTCTCATGAGCTATGACTAGGCAGGGGCCGTGGAACGCTCTCAGTGGATCGTTTCGTTTTTCAAGCATAGGATCGCGTCAAAGCAGTGAAGATATCAATCTCGCGTTCGTCTGCTCTCGAAATACACGTCATCCTTGTAAAACTGTGATTATCGGAGTAGAATCATCTTCACCTTGATGCTGTACGTACTTCATCTGAGGATACACTTCCCAACACGTTGTCGATTTGTTCTTTCCTGCATTGTGTTTCGTCTTCGTACAACTGGATCTTCTTCGGCAGCCTCGGGGACGCTGCAGATCTCGGGCTATTCGCGTTGAGTTTCCCCAAATATTGGAAGCCAGCACACGCATACAAGTCCATCTCAATCAATTAGGAGGCAAGTGCTCCGACATCGTAAGCGAGACATGGTGACGAGCTTAAAGATGTACTCGGTACAGTGTCTCCAAAAGTGTCTCGCCATATGAATCCACCTGAACCCTTACTCTTGGTCTAGGAACTGTGTCATTAGACATCAGCAAGAGTGCCGTTTCGTCCACATCGACGGTCTCGTCGCCTTTGTTTCTCACTACCATAAGGCTGAAGGCGCAAACATTAATATTTAGTCTGGGCAGTGAAACACCACGTTTCATGGCGCGTATGTCAGCTTCGACGAGTATACAGTAAGTAGAGCGCCGAATCCGTTCAATGAGCATAGTCACTGACTATAGTTTTGCAGACCGTCCTGAAGGTAGGCCTGTGTCCCGATTCATACGTTGTCCCTGAGATATGGTATCTGCGAGCTCTATTTATGTAGTGCGTCATAACTCTGAAACAGTCATTGCTTTTTCCCAGACTGGTCATCCGTCCCATGCCTGCGCTCGGCCTCGGCGTTGCATCAGTAATACACCTTCGGCAAATATTTGCAAACACCGCACCGTGTCTTTAAGACTCTTTCTGAGGCGGTGTTTGCGGTTTCGTCAAGAGACATTAGGTGGTCCCTCGAGCTCAGATGTAAGTTGTCTGATCCTCGCCATGGCTGACAGGGTCTCACGAATGCGCACCAAGCATGTCTAATCTACAGCTGACTTTTTACGGATACAAGGTCGGTTTCTCTGCACATCTTCCTTACCCAAAGCTGAGACGATGTGCAACTTTAGACGAGCGCTCATGCCCTGAGGGTGAGCGAGCGTCACGATTAGTCATGTGAGCTCTGCGTTGACCACTTTTATATGTCATAGGTTGCAATCGCTCTCACGCATGCTCAAGCCCAGTACACGTACCAGGACATCGACCTCATTAACCAGCCTGAGTGGTTCGCCGCTAAGATCAATCCCGCAGGAAAGGCATGTCCTCCGTCACCCAGAAACCATGTCATCATCACCTGCATCATCTTCCACGGGCGCTAAGAACTGAACAATTGCACCCGAGGTCCCCGCCATCACAATAGGCGGCCCGCCCGTCCCCCCGGACGAGCCCTCCCCAGAATCGACGAAGCTCGCCGAGTCTATCGTCATCCTCGAGCTCATCGCGGATCTGTACCCGTCATCGGGGCTCATGCCCGCCGATCCCATTCAGCGTGCCAAAGTCCGTTTTTTTACGCAGATGCAGGCTGACCTGTTCTCGAGCAAATACGTCGCCTGGTTCATGTTCGGGAAGAAAGACGGCTGGAAGGATATGGTCGAAGGCGCTAGGAATCTGCAGGCGCTCTTGCCCGAGAGCGGGGATGGCTATGCGGTCGGAAACGAGTTGACGATCGCGGATTGTGCGCTCGCGCCATTCTGGGGGAGGACCAGAGTGTGTTTTGAGCAGGGCATCGGGAGAATTGACCCGGAGGAGGCGAAACTCCTAAAGGAGGCGATGGATGCTCCGGAGATGGAGAAGTTCAGGGCATACGCGGATCGGTTGATGGCGCATCCGAGCGTGAAGGAAAACTGGGACGATGTGAGTGTCATAGACTCGTGCAGGGCGCATGCTGCGTTTAGTCTCATGACTAGTCACCAGGAAGGAGCTGTCGAACGTTCGAAGACCATCGTCGCTACGTTAAACAGAAGGTTCGGTTCGAAGCGGTGAATGCTCCAATCGCAGGTTCGTCTACTCCGGAATCCTTGTCATCGGATCACAGCTTTAATTATCGCTGTAGACGCAGCTCCTTCTCGATATTGTTGTACGTACACATCCCTAAATGTGTTCTTGCGCCACCATTTGCTGTAAACTTACTTCGATTACACACAATCGGACCTTCGACAGCTTTGGAGATACCGCGCTACGACTCCACGACTATACCCGACCCCCTCTTATGGGTTTCAAGTCTCAGCATAGTTCGATGAGACATCCTTCACTAATCACATATGCAACATCATCATAAGCGAGACATGACTATGAGCTTCGAGGTCGTACCTAGTGAGGTCCGAAGGGTCTTCAGGAGCATCTTACCATAGGTATTAACCCAAATGGTTATTCGGGTTCCAAAACCAGTGCTATCATAAGACAGCACGAACAGTGCACCATCCGCACTGACGTCGACGTCTCATGCGAGGTTCAAACGGCACAAATAGTACAGACAAGACACGCCGAGCTACGCTCCGGCACTCTCTATCGAACTTAACAATGGGCTCTCACATTGCTACGGTATATCAGAATTTGCCCGAGGGCTTAGCTGAGGACACAAAAGTACGATAGATAAATGTATGTATAACCAACAAAGTATTAGTACATACTATAGTGTCATACGCGTTCGGCATTTGTTCGGGATGAGCATCGCACGCCAAGCACCACGGGCAAACTGCTGTTTTTTGCTGGAGGAAAAAGAGAGAAAATGCGTGGAGGTGAAAACCCCCTTCGCCGAGTTTTCACCGCGAGAAAAGTCAAAGGAAAGATAACCATTGCACCCGAGAGAGCGCCTTTTCCGGGCGAGAAAAGGTTAACAATTGCCAGAGTCGGCAATACTTACCAAATCAGGCATCCATAATTGGACATTTAACCTTTTCTCACCCAGAAAAGGCGCTCTCTAGGGTTCAATGATAATCTTTCCATTGAAATTTCTCGCGGTGAAAACTCAGCGAAAAAGGTTTTCACCTTTCTCTCTTTTTTATCCGCCCAAAAATGGCAGTTTGCCCGTAGTGAAGGTTAAAAAGGAAAACCCCATCATATCAAAACGTCAAACAAAGGTCAACAAAAGCCTACCATAATTTTGAAGATACGAGTTATTTGATCTGTGCAGTGGGGCAGGTACCGCTTTTTATGTCACGTTCTAGTGGATATTAAATGATGTCAACGTCGACGGCGCAAATAGAGCACCGAATGTCGGGGATGATGTTGATGAAAACCTCCCGAGATCAACAAGCCAACGAGAAGGGCTGCCTTTCGTGTAAAGTTTGGATCTGTTTGCAGAACGTGTTAGACGCCCCACGTTTTCCATATCTGTCCAAACCCTTGTCCGACTCCAATCAGGTGATCCTACGGCAGTCCCTCGCCGTTTGCATTGCCACAAGAAGACCAGAAAAAATCTTAACTGTAACTGAATGCTTCGGTGATAAGTTTTACATAAGAGTTTATCGGACATGGTCAATGATTGTAACTCCACAGGCGGTGCCGAACTAGGGAGTGTCCGGAATAGATGTAATGCTCAACAAACTACGATCAGTGCTTCCACAACATTTGAGCGACAGGATCACGCAACAACAGGTCGCGTGCCCCGCAGTCATTGTTAGAGCGCTGTTGTTAATGATTACACGCAAGTGTGTATTCTTGGTATCTCATGTACAACAACATCGTTCGCTCCGCCAACGTTATATTCTTCTATATGTGAGTACCCAAAAATGATCTCCATCAGGAGGGCCTCTTCCACCTTTTGCATCTAGAGCTTAAAACAATATACCGACAGCTCTGTGGGCTCTGAAGGCTTGACATTGAAACGGGAACGGCGAAATGATCCGTATCACAGACGGATTTACAACGAACGTTCTGTACTCCCATCCACCTTTGTTTCTTGACACCGGTCATTCGTGCATCCCGAGTCATACCTGTGCTTTATGCTGGATTGATGCACTTACGGGAGGCGAACTAGCGGTTTTCATTCAATACACACTCTCTCGGAATGTCTGATATCCGGTATTACTACCGTAAGAGGAGACGAGCGTTGGAGACTCGCGGCCACGTCGAGCGTATAAAAGGGAAAGACGTCAAACGGTGAGTCTTCAGTTTGAGCACCTTCGTCCCCCGACCAAGCACATTCCACATCCACTCAGTTTATCATGCCAGCGATTATTCAAGCTGAACCTACTCCCGTCAACGGACTGAAGGTAGGCTCTGCGCATATTTTCCTCCGCTTATTCTGACTAACTACCTGACACTTGTACCGCTCCTTTCATTGTAATTCAAAGCCCAAGTGAGTGCTACTTTTCTTACCGAAAGCCATTCCAGCTAAACCACAAAAAGCGGTGCTCCCGCAGTCTCGAGCAACGGCCGTCCAGGTCCTTACATCCCTAAAGACAACAAACAACGCATGGTCATTGCAAATGCCGAGGTAACCCTCGAGATAGACTTTGACGTTGCCACGTTTCGCGTTCATGTACCCAGCATCAATGTCATCACTTCCTCCGAAGTTCGGGTTCACGGTTACGGCGGCCCGGCCGGCCAAGGATTCCTCAACGGGGTCTTCTACCTGAAGGCAGGCTTAACGGCAGACCAGTTCATTTCAAAGGCGAACGGCGCCGAGCTTTCAGTTATCGGCGTCGATGAGGAAGGTCAAGGAGCGTTCAAGGAGGCGACTATCGTCTTCTTCGAGACTACACCCACAGTTATTGAGAATCCAAAACTCAGCACATTTCTCGGCAAGTTTGTCGCAACCCACTCCGATACGCCCGTAGGATCTTTCAAGGGTCTAACCAACTGGGTTGAATGGGAAGGTACGCGTTTACGTCGTTCGCCTTCACTCGTATACTGGTCATTCCCTGATCTTCCCTCGCTCAAATACTGACAAAGTCTCAGGAACTGTGCATACACAATATGCAGCATCGTATTCTCCAGGCGAACATGAATACTTGGTCAAACTTCAGAAAGGTGCGTTTGGAGCTATGGTTTCATGTCATGTCTACCTTACATACCATCCATAATCAGGAAACACTGGAGGGATAGTGACCCCAATTCCATCCGCGACGTACACCATCGAGAAGGATAACTCGTCTCACTCCATTTTCATCCAATCTTCCGAGCGCGCTGATGGCACGCCTGAGCCTGTCGATGGTCCTCGCAAGAAGATACCGTCACAGGACGAGGCTGAAGTGCAAGGGCTCATCGATGAGCTAAAGGCCATTCTCGGTAAAATTCCTGGACTTGACCAGATGCATCTCACGAGCAAGGATATCTATGGTACCGATATGAGCGTCACGTTTGATAGCGACAAGTTTAAGTGGTCTAACGTCGCGTCTGGTGGATGGCCCAACGAGAGTGAGATAACCCCGACGGAGGAGGACAAGAAGCAGTTTGAGTACGTAGCGGGTATTGTTAAGGGGATCTTCGACAAGTGGTATTAACGGCCAAAGTCAACATACCGCACATTCAGTATATTTGGATAATTACATTGTATATGACAATCTACCACACACATGCGTCTTTCCCAGCAATTTATATCAATTGATATAACCTGAGGCATATCCATAATTGGGTCATTGGCGCCTATAAATTGATAAAGACTCGCGTTATAGGATCGTCGCCTTCTTGAGATTCATAAACATCGATCAATGTCTAGATCAGATCGCGATCTCCAAGAAGTGTAGGAACGGTTGTAACCTATGGGCCGCGCTTTTTCAGAGACAATAAACACAGGAAGTTTGATCGTTATACAACCACAGACCTCATGGCCGACGAAGCGTGGTATAGAAATGGACATATTCGCCACTCGTAGGCGGGTAGGCATTGGGTCAATGAGCTGTCCTCCCCGGCGACGATTTGCGAAAGGCCGCCTCCGTGTTACATAGACAACGTCATTACTTAGTATACTCAAGTAAGATGGTATGTTAAGATATAATAGAGGCTCGACAAACCTTCCTGAGACTCTTGGATGCAAATAGCAAGGCAAATAGCGACATTGGTGAGGTTGAACGATGAAATTGGTGGGTGTGGAACATCCGTGTGAAATAAGCCAAAATGTTCCCACCCATTTTCGCGGGACCATCATGCATATAGCCATGGTTCTCGAAGCCCTCTTAGCACGTACCTCGAGTCTGTGGCTCGCGGGCTCACCAGCTCCTACCATAGACCCTCCAACTTCCCTTTACCTTTCTCCCCGCTTTATTGTCAAGTCTGCTTATCGTCGCACCTTGGCCGCAACTACCAGTGAGCACTCAGGACATGACCCCGCTCCATTCGTCATAGATGGTGTACTATGAGATAGATCAGTAAAGCATGGGCAGGGAATTTCTGTGGTAATTGGCAAGTTTCATACTATATACGTCGCTTGCTGCGCCGGGGGTCTTTGTCGGTTATGTTCTCGTGGCCTCCTTTTCGACAGAGATTAACTGACGAGAAGAACCCGCGTAGATCACGTTACTCGCCATCGACGAGAATTTCCGCACCAACAAACAGGCAATCTCGATGACTCCTTTTGCTCCTTGGGAGCGCTGCTCTTTACTTATTTTCGACCCTTACCGCTGCGGGTGAGGCGTAGTTGCTCGCTCCTCACTCAAGACATTGGATGGTGATGCGTCAACTAATAATAGACGAACTTGGGAGTATATAGGTCTCCGCAACGCTCAGCCTGTGGCGTTGCGAAACAACGCCCGTCTCCTCTTTGAGTTCGACCATGGAAGTTGCACAATCCAACTTTGACTGGCTTCGATCTCTTGTTACCTCCATCGACGACCCAACCATTCGCCTCATCGTCGCTGGAGGCTCGGTTCTCCTCTTGGGCAGCGTCATCTCTGCCGTCCGCACTCGAGGTAACATCACTCGCCTCCGCGGACCGCCCTCGGAATCGATCATATGGGGCGTCGCGCAAAAGGTCCCTCTCACCGAACAGTCGGCTGTGCAATATACGGCCTGGGAGGCAGAGTACGGTCCTGGCGTCTATCGCATTCCCTTCATTTTCGGCAAGGAGAAGATTATCCTGTTTGACGCGCGAGCGGTAGCACACTTATTCGCCATGGACAATACGGTGTATACCAAGACAGAACAACAGCGCAGCCTTATACGGAATTTGGCTGGGGAGGGGATTTTGTGGGCGGAGGGAGACGTGCACCGAAGGTGAGCTATTTCTATCCGATATGTAGCGGTGAGCGACGAGTAAACAAGACTAACGTATACGGCGTTTTCAGGCAGAGGAAGGTGCTCAGTCCCGCTTTTACCAACGCTGCTATTCGTGCCCTCAACCCGGTATTCTACACATGCTCTTACAAGGTATTGTAAAACTCCAGTTTGATGATGATCCAGCTGGCTCATCTTCATGGAGTGCAAGAATACATGGGACTCCCTCACCGAAAAAGGTGGAGCAATGATTGCGGTCCAAGATTGGTGCGCTTCCTAAGAATGGTTCACCTTGACGTCTGGCATACTGACCATGTTCTTGTACAGGATGAACAACATTACGTACGTATTGGCGATTTGAAATTCATCATTGACTTCGCCATCTGATATGCATGCAGTATCGACATTATAGGCCTGGCTGGTTTCTCACACGATTTCCGCACTCTCGACGGGGACCGCGCCGCCGCAGTGGACGCGTTCGACTCCACTGGCGCGTCCGCCCCGTCATCCGTTAGGAACATGCTTCCATTGCTTCTTCTCGTTTTCCCGTGGCTAGAGAAGCTGCCTAGTCCGACGAAGAAGCGCATGAATGAGTTCAACAATACTTTGAATGAGCTCTCGGACAAGATTTGGTCAAAGCTGAAAGGTGAGGGAGCCGGAGACGTCGCAGAAAAGTCCATTGTCGGGAGGTTGCGTGAGTACTACTACGGCTGCCTGAAATGCATTTCTTAGCTCACCCAAATATCGAACAGTACGGGCTGAATCGTCTGACAAGAGCTTACACCTTTCTAAACAAGAGGTGATCGACGAGGCGAGTCACTCGCTGCCTCGAAGAGACCTGGTGCTTATGCTAATTTTCCCAAAGATCAAAGTGCTCATCATCGCTGGCTATGTCACCACATCCAGTACGATAAAACCCCATTTCCTACACCATGCAACGCACGTAGCCTGACCGTCTCTTCTTTACAGCTAGTCTCACGTGGGCGCTCATCGAGCTAGCGAAGAACCCGGACGCTCAAGCTAAGTTACGGGCTGAGCTTAACCAGTACGGGGACGAATATCCGTCTTATGATGACCTAGTGGGTGACAAGCTGCCATATCTCGACGCCGTAACGCATGAGACCCTGCGTCTGCATCCATCTGTGCCCGAGCTTACACGCATTGTACGTCCCTTCCCTACACAGCGTTATTGGTGCTCACTCTCGAAACGGGATCAAGGCCGGCACCGATGATATTATCCCGCTCTCAGCCCCGATCACGGATGCGTACGGGCGCACCGTTGACCGAATCTCTGTCGCGAAAGGTACACTCGTCGGCTGTCCCATCGCCGCCATCAATCGCTCGCCCACATTTTGGGGCGCCGATGCACTCGAGTTCCGCCCCGAGAGGTGGTTCGAAGGCGTCGAGAAGACCACGGCGAAGGACCTCACGGGGCACCGACATCTTCTCACGTTCGCCAGCGGACCCAGGACATGCATAGGCAAGGGATTTGCGATTGCTGAGTTCAAGGCATGCTGGTTTTTCATTCTTTCCCAGCTAAGCTAATCCCGCGCTATGTTGCACAGACTGTGATCTCTGTTCTGGTTAGGAGCTTCTCGTTCGATATCGAGGGTGGCAGGAGCCACAAGGTCACGATCACGCGTGGCTCCAGCCTCCCTGGAAGGAAGATCCTCGGCAACGATGGGAAGCAGCTCGCATTGAAGGTTTCTCGAGTGACCTGATAAAATAGCTTCTACTTGTCGAATTTTTCCAACATTTGGTAATTATAAAGGCTGTCGAACTCTGACAATGACATGTCCAATTTATGCATCAATGCGAGCATTCCGCTGGCACCATTCCCCGAACGTTGCATGGTTAATGTACGTTTGAAAAGTTCAGAAAAAGTTTCGGATACGGGGAGTCGAACCCCGAGCTGCCGCGTGAGAGGCGGCAATGTTAGCCGTTACACCATATCCGATTATATCGGAGTTCCCTCAGCAAAAATATCACGTTCGAATCCTCCCTTTTCCTCCGTCAAGCCCACAGACCTTTAGGCCCAACTCGAGATCAGTTCCTCTCAGCCTTTTCGTCATTTCATGGCGCGTATCACTGATTGTGATTCTTATGTCAAGTGGCCACAGCTCGGTGCTCAGTCAGACGTCAACCAAAATGCAGTAGAGTTGAGAATAAGTACACTGTACTGTAACCGCTAGTACTGGGAAGGATTTGGAGCAAGTGTTTGGTCTGTTCGCGAGTAGATCTTACACTATTTCATCATGATAATGGACATCTACAACCTTAATACTGTACATATGTACGCTCCAAAGAACCCCAACGATAAACGAGATACCCTCCACAGAGCATCTAGTCACGCTTTCGTATCCATCTTCCCATTTCCGCGCACAACACTCGGCGCCGACACAACCTGTCCTCTCCCTTGACCGCGACCTTCCTCTCGCCGGCGGGAAAGCCACGAGAAAACGGTGATCGTCGACATTGAGAGTATCGTCCACGCGATGAGCACCCCCGCGTTGGTACCGAGTTGAGAGAAGGCGTTGAACGAGATCGTACGGATTGCAGACGAACTGGAAGTAAATTCCAGAAAGCACATCAGTGAGTGAATCGGCAAGATGAACATTACCATATGATACGCACAGATTCCTGCGACGTGAGAGAGCCGTCAGCTAACACTCAGAGACAATCGAATAACAAGGAGAAACAAGGAGACACGTACCACATCGGAAAGGCGACACTGTACTTGTACAGTGACGGCTGGAGCTCGTCGGGCAAAGCCGCAGCTGAGAGGTTCACGATGATCTGGAAGGGGAAAATCGATTGTGTTCAGGAGACGTCGCCGAACCAAGGCATATCAGAAGACGTACGAGCAAGAACAAGAAAAACGGCAAGAACCGCGGCGTCAGGACCGTGACCATAGCTTCGAGCGCAAGGCCGAGAGCACAGAGTCCGAGCCAGACGTAGACCCAGAACAGCACGAAACCGACGCCTTGCCCATATCTATCCCGTGTTTGTGTCAGTCAGCTCAGAAAGAAATGATGTAGAGGCTCATATACGCACTTTGCGTCAAAAGGCAGTCCAAATGCGAGGCTGACGAGTGAGTAGGTCAGCGCGAGCGGGACGTATGCGGCCGTGGGCACGACAAGGCGGAGCACGGTGTAGGAGCGGAACTTGAGACGCGGGGCGATATGCGCACGGGCGGTCGCGTTGGCCATTGTCTGCCAGAAGAAGAAAAACTAAGATGAGGAGGGATATCGAGAAGATAACGGGGGGAACGTACGATGATAGACGTGAATATAGCGAGGAAGATTTGTCCGACGAGTATTACGGCGGTTGCAACCGGTGCACTGAGCGCGACCGCGTTAGCATCAGATATGATTCTATGAAGAAAGGGCATCGCAGAACTCACGTCAGCGGACGCAGGTTGATCTGACTAAACGCAACCCCAGGAACAAGCGTTTGTGGGGCCCGCGCGAGCATCTGAAGTGCAGTTGTGTTAGGTCGGCCCTGCGCGTATACACGCATAAGGTAGTCCTGCGCGGACGTTGTTGCGTAGGCGCCCGTCGCGGCGGATAGGGCAGAGGTGAGGGAGGGAAGGAGGTACGTGCCAATCGCGATCTCTTGCCGTGCCTGTTGGAGACCCATCGTTCAATACTGGATGGTAGCAGTGAGACTTTGAACTCGTGAACACATACTTGAGCATAATACATTGTTACAAGCCCACGCGGGTCAAACGTGCTATCTCCCGTTTCGCGTGCCGCTGCAAGGCGGCTCGTCGCATTGGACGCGACTGAGTGTACGACCTCGTGAGTTCATGTTCTACATCGAATGCGCATCAAACTTCTGACTCACCAACCACTGCTGCCCATATCTCGTTATTTAACACTGCACCCGTCACCACCGCGTTGCCTTCTTCCCCAGACAGAACCGCATCACCCTCAGAGAGACGCTGCCAGCCGAGCGGAAGCCCCGTATTGTTTGGACCGGATACCGCTGTCCAGAGCGAACGCCCAAGCTGTGAGTCATCCCGGTCGACAAACCACACTGCGAGGTTCTTGGTTCGTTGAGTGGGATAAGCAAGCGCGCCCCAATAGCTAAAGGAACGAACGAGAAGTGGGAAATAGAGAAAGGAAGTGCGGTTCGGTGAGTTCGTTGACAAATAAATCTAGAAACTAAGAGGAACATACATAGGCAAGCATATCCACATGAGCAGAAGGGTGAGCACAAGCGCCCGGAGGACAACCTTGAAGTACGCTCTGCGAGGCGCAGCTAGCTCTTGTGCGAAAACTTGCAAAGAGCAGCGAAGTGGACTGTGAGCAAGGAAGAGAATCAAGCCAGATCAGATCTCGCTCACAGCCGTATCTTTGCTACCAGTTGGGGCTCGGTATGAGAAGACACCTTCGGTGTCGCTTTCTCCTCGTCATGCCCTGCATCCTGGTTGACCATTTCCAGTGACATGAGCGCAAGCTCTGAAACAGCCAGGTAAGAGGGCCTGTCGGAGGTGGTGGACGAACGGAGATGGATGGAACAATGCTGGCCATAAGAATTGAGACGACCATGTATGCAGGCACGAGCGCCTAGTACACAGTGTCCGCGATGGACTATACATGGTTGAAGGATTGCGCTGAGACGAGACGCGTCGTGCGACTCGTGGCCCAGCAGCTGCCACGGTATGAGGATGAGAAGCCGATGGCTCATACGCGTTCGTGGCACAGGTTGAACAAAACAAACACACACTTCATTACGAAAATTAAAATGGATTCGGATACGGGGAGTCGAACCCCGAGCTGCCGCGTGAGAGGCGGCAATGTTAGCCGTTACACCATATCCGATATACAATGCGGCCGAGACATTGCATTTGAGATCTGTTGCTTTGTACATACGACCTTGATGACCGCCGTCCTCGACTGTCCACTACCGTCCACCATCAAGAAGCTTCAATACACAATTATTAGTGCCTCAGGCTGAAGTGCTATGAACTATTTGTGAAGGATGCTCGCTGGGTATGCAGAAATGACAGTAGCAGGAAGATGAGGGACGTGTACCAATTGAGCAGGAAGCGATAAGCCAGTGGGTTTATACATTCTCCCTCCACGCATATTCCATAATCTCTGCTATCTTCAATGCCGTATCCCGCCCATACCGCTCACTTGCGATGAACAGCGCCGCATCAATCCCACAGCTCACCCCGCCCGCGCTGATCACCCTCACACCATGCGCGTTCCTCCCAGCATCCACCCATCTCACTCTCCGTTCTTTGCCCTCCACAGGTCCCACAACCGTCGCGCCCTTCGCCGTCCCCGGATTCCTCCCCTTGTACCCCGCGACAATCCCCTCCAGCAAACTATATGCACTGAAATGCGTCGTGACCTTGAGCCCGTCGAATAGCCCCCGATACGCAAGCTTCAACGAGCCAGTGCATACACTCAGCATCACCCTCTCCGTCCCGTCCTCCATCGGCCCGAGCCTGCAGAACGCCTCCGCGATACCCAGCAGTCCATCAAAGTGCGTTTCCCCCTCCTTGAGATACGGCATGATGTGCTCGGTACCCGCGCCGGGCACGAGCAGGACGGCGAACGAGTTGATCGTGGCGAGCGCATCGGCGTGTGAGATGTTCCGCTGCAGCGCGTAGCCCTCGCCTGCGCGCGTAAGCTCGTCTGCAGCGGCGATAGTAATGCTGAACGGGAATTTGCCACCAGGGTATCCAGAGCTGCCGAGCACCTCGATCGGGCCGTTGAGGTCGAGGGTGTCGAAGTTGGGGAAGGGGAGGCAGAGGACGCGGAGCTTGTTTTGTGAGGACATGGCCGCCACTGGTGTTACGAGGATAGATGTTTTAGATGGACACGAGACGGCAAGTCCTCGTAAGAAATCGGGGTTTGCACATTACTCAGATGGGTGATGAAGTGCTGATTGATAACCTAAGGCCGTATATTTGCCGGACAGCAGGCGCTCTTCCAACTCGCGATCAGGCAAGCATAGACTTCGCGCCTTACGATCTTTCAGTACTAGCGAATCGCCCGAGATTTTACATTTACGACATTTTTTTACATCGGAAGCTACCCATAACCACTGACCCCAACATGCGCCCGCAATATTATTGTCCAGACCTCTCCTTCTAGTCACCAGAACGGCCGGAGTTTGTAAGGGGCAGCTAATAATCATCAGCTAGTCTGGAGACACATTAGCTAACTGTCAGCGACAACTCAAGGAGGTCACTCACTCGAAGTCCAGGTAAGTTGGCTCGCGCTCCCAGTGAAGTTACCCGTGCCATGCAGGTCCGTCCCGCTGAACGTGCCCAAGATATTCGCGGCTGTGATCCCAGAGCCCTGGTTCTCATACACCTTCACAGTCAACTCCCCGCTCGACAGCAGCGTCACCTCCGCCGCATTCGCATTCGAGATGAAGTCCGATTCCGTCTTGCCCGACACGATCGTCAGGTTCCCGCTGACGGTGCGTGTCCCGTTCGAGCCCGTTCCGTTCACCTTCGCGGGGGCCGGCACCGTCTTCGCGAAGCTGGTGACGTAGATGGTGATGGTCGCGTCGGAGTAGCTCGTGATGTTCACTGTCGCAGTGCCCGCCTTCGGGCCCACAGGCTTCGGACCACCCGTCCCTGGTCGCAAAGGTGAGCATGGAATGATAGAGCGAGCGACAGAGAGGAGTACTCACTGTTCCAGGTGACCGAAGCAGACCCAGTGAAGCTGCCCGTGCCATTCAGATCCGTAGCAGAGAACTTGCCAAGGTAGTTGTCCGGCGTGATCCCAGACCCGCTGTTCTGGTAGAACAACACTACAGCGATCCCCTCCGCGCTGACATCGACATCCGCCTTGTTCGTCTTCGACAGGAAGTCGTCCTCGGTCACGCCCTGCTTGAACACTAGGTCGCCCTCGATGTCGGGCCGCGACCCAACGGAGCCGGTGCCGTCGATGCCTGCAGGCGTCGGCACGCTATCGGCGAAGTCGGTGATGGTCACACCGATGGTCGCGGTGTAGAAGTTGGTGACGGTCAGAGCGACCTTGGCGGCCTTGAGGGTGGAGACGTTAGCGTTGAAGGCGACGTCCTTTGCGTGTCTGGCGTGTTCGAATCCGATGACGGACTTTTCGAGGGTGTCCTTCGGGAGTGCCTCGAGCTTCTCCTTGGGGATGCCGCTGTGGAAGCATTGGGTCAGCATCGATGGTGACAATGAACGAACGAAAGGGATCTACATGAGGTGAGAGATGTTCTATAGGATTTATGTGAGTTGAAAAAAGGACGTAGAATGGAATGTTAGCATACCTTGAGCGTGTCGTTGGAGATGGCAGAAGGCATGGTTGAGGGAGTAAGTGTTGTAGAGTTGAAAGATTGCGAGTGAAGACTGTGAATGCGGTTCTTGCTTCTGAGGGGTAGCCAGCGCGATGAGCACGCTTTTATACGTTTTGATCTCCTGGTAGTGGCTATTGTGTTAGAATCAGACCTACGAAAGACGAAGAGAGAACGTTCCAAGGTAAGACGCTTAGTCATGCGGAACGTTCTAAACGCTGCAATCTACCCCGCCGTGAGCTAGGGCAATCATTCAATGTCAACACGTCCATTCAAAGAGACATTGTCGTATCCCCACCGTTAAAGTTATGTCAAGTAAGAGAACGTTCTTTGACAACAAGGAGCTCAGTCATATCGTGTAACAATGTCCCTGAACAAACAGAAAAGTCGGGCATTGCTCTCATCCGGCCTGATAACGAACTCTTTCTTGCCCCTGGTCTATCCTTCGTACTCTTCATCTCGACGTATGATTGGATTATACTTGCTGCGATTATGATAAGTCCCTGCGCCATGTCAGCTTCCATATCTGATAGGGTGACCGGCCACTGAGAGGACGACAAGAGGACTTGGAGTCGGAGATTTCACCGGCGGCTAATCGTCACAGCGTGAGTTCTAATCGGTGTCTGAAAGACTGAGGTCAAACAAACTCCGCGCGGCCACAACTAGCCCTTCTCCCCTTTGACGGCTGTTTGAGAGCCTACTCTACCCCCATGATAGCCACAGTCCTCTAGACAGTAATGTTGTCAGCTTCGCTCAGATAGTAAGGTGTCTATACTGGATTGGTGAGGACGTTAATAGCTGTGCCATTTGACTAGGTCCGTTGCCTTATTCGTGCACTCGCTCGGTAGAATCTGCGCATTGCTGTGCCTCTGGTGACTCATCAGAACGTGCTCTCAGGCACGCAACATGAAGCGACGTACCTACCGACCAGGCTTTGTCTATTGATATTTTCCTCATCTGACGAGATCGACAGGGTGAATGATACGAACGAACGGCCGGGAGGACGCCACACCCGACTATTATTGGCGGGGGAACGTTCCGCGGCGGCGAAATCCGACTCCTTGTAATTGCGGAACGTTCTCCGAACTGGCTCAAAGGGCAAACTGGAGGTAGGGAAAGCAGTCCTATGATTCAGTCGTCGATGAGTGCGAATGGTCGGACCGTAATGGTGTGCTTTCGCGAGCTCACAATAGGATAGAGGGGAGCGCTAAAAGCGTTCTGGATGACATTAATGCCTTGTCCGAGAACGTTCCCTCTTCGTTGTTGACACTTGCATTCAGCTCCTAGATTATGGCCAGAGTGCCACAAAACGCATAAAAGCCCACTCGTCCGATCGAAAGCTGCTCAGAACGAAAATCACATTCGCACTCTTCACTTGCAATCTTCAACACCACACCACTTTCATCTTCAACCATGTCTTCTGCTATCTCCAACGACACACTCAAGGTACACTCACTATTCTCATCCACGAATTATCTTACTGATATACTTCATCTAGAACATCTCTCGCCTGATGTAGCCCCCTTTCATTTCTTAATTCTGACCATCAATGCTGACCCAATGTTTCCACAGCGGCATCCCCAAGGAGAAGCTCGAAGCGCTCCCGAAGGACACGCTCGAAAAGTCCGTCATCGGATTCGAACACGCCAGGCACGCTAAGGAGATCGCGTTCGATGCCAACACATCGACCGTCAAAGCCGCCAAGGTCTCTCTGACTGTCACCAACTTCTATACCGCGACCATCGGTGTGACCATCACCGGCTTCGCGGACAGCACGCCGACCCCCGCAGGCATCGACGGCACCGGCTCGGTCGGGTCGCGTCCGGATATCGAGGGCGACCTGGTGTTCAAGCAGGGCGTGACCGAGGACGACTTTTTGTCGAAGACGAACAAGGCAGATGTCGATGTCAGCGCGGAGGGGATCGCTGTGGTGTTGTTCTACCAGAACAGCGGGTCTGGGATCACGCCGGACAACTACCTTGGCAAGTTCTCTGCTACGGATCTGAAGGGAACGGGCAGCTTCACTGGCTCTGCTTCGGTCACCTGGAACAGTGAGTCCTTCTCTCTGTCGCTCGCTCTACCATTCCATGCTCACCTTTGCGACCAGGGACGGGTGGCCCGAAGCCTGTGGGTCCGAAGGCTGGCACGGCGACGGTGAACATCACGGGCTACTCCGACGCGACCATCACTATCGACGTCACCGGCTTCGCTAAGACGGTACCGGCCCCTGCAAAGGTGAACGGAACGGGCTCGAACGGGACACGCACCGTCAGCGGGAACTTGACGATTGTCTCGGGCAAGACAGAGTCGGACTTCATCTCGAAGGCGAACGCGGCGGAGGTGACGCTGTCGGCGACTGGAGTGCTGACAGTGAAGGTGTATGAGAACCAGGGGTCCGGGATCACGGCCGCGAATATCTTGGGCACGTTCAGCGGGACGGACCTGCATGGCACGGGTAACTTCACTGGGAGCGCGAGCCAGCTCACCTGGACTTCGAGTGAGTTCATCGTTAATGTGTCACTGAGCGTTGACTAACATGCTTTCAGAATAAGAGACATATGGGGTGTTTCGACGAACTCACCAATAGTTGGGTTAGACGGATGGTCTTGGTGCACGTCTCTTCGTGGTTTTATCTGAATGATTATGGATATGGCTTGCTTCCTATGTAAGAATAGTTGCGTATGATATGCTTACTGGCGTAGAGCACTTTTTATAAAATGCATTGATTCTTGACCCTTAAGTGGACGTGGATTCCGGTGTGAAGAACAGTGTTTACTTCGAGAGCATGAGTAAAAATCTGAGTCGACGCCCACGATCCCGTCTTGAACGACCAGAGGCATTTTCGATGTAAGGACAATGACATGGGTACCATCGTATTTCTATGAGAGCTGCTCGCTTCAAAGGCTCTTCGAGAAACTTCGACCGCCGTACGCAGCGGTGACACCTACTTTCATTTCCAATGTTGGAGAAGTGCGTGGGTGAGTGATGGATATGGTCGCCTTGAGGTTGCCTAGCCATATAGCCCGGTTCATAGAGGAGTCCATCAGAGGGCCATTCCAGCACAGGACCTCCGAGGAGTGTGAGGTGCGGCGATAACAAAGCGAGGGACACGCTGAGAACATGCGCGGACAGGGCCACGTCGAATGGCCGCTGCTAGAAAGGTCCGGAACACGGTCGAGAACAAGCAGCGCCGCGTTACGCGCGACGCGTGACCAGGGCCGGGCCGCGTTACACCGCGTGACGTGACCCCCATGCGCGTTACAAATTCTACGGCATCCGGCAAAGTTTTTCTGACGCGTTTCTTCCTCCGACGTTCTTCACCTCCTCTTTCTCGTCTGTTTTTCTTCGTCTTCCCTCGTCCCCTTCTCCCTTTCGTCATCAAAAGCGCAATGCACTCTGTCTCTGCTTCGAGCTCCCAGTCCCTCCGCCGCGCTATTGCGAAGGCTAACAAGCCTACGCTTACGCTTGTGCGCGGCGCTCATAAGGAGATTAAGTTCTCCAACGAGGGCCGGGCGAGCATCCTCAAGGGTGTCGACATCCTTGCTAATGCTGTCAGCGTGACCCTCGGTCCCAAGGGTAAGCGTCTGTCTTGTATATATGCGAACGTCGACTAACGCTATATGCAGGTCGTAATGTCATCATTGAGCAGTCTTTCGGCGGTCCCAAGATTACCAAGGGTATGTATGCCCCGCATTCCTGCGCCCGTCCGCCGAGCTGACCTCACCATCCTCAGATGGTGTCTCAGTCGCCAAGTCAATAACGCTCAAGGACAAGTTTGAGAACCTCGGTGCCAGGTACGTGTTTTCCCAAGGTCAAAATTTTCCTCGCACGCTTACCCATGCGTACCCGTAAAGGCTCGTCCAGGACGTCGCGCAGAAGACGAACGAGACTGCCGGTGACGGTACCACCACGGCGACCGTCCTCGCTCGCGCCATCTACTCGGAGGGTGTCAAGAACGTCGCTGCCGGCTGCAACCCCATGGACCTCCGCCGTGGCTCGCAGGCCACCGTCGACCGCGTCGTTGACTTCCTTGCGTCCAAGACCAAGACGATCACCACGACGGCGGAGATCGCCCAGGTCGCGACCATCTCGGCGAACGGCGACACCCACGTCGGGAACCTCATTGCGCAGGCCATGGAGAAGGTCGGCAAGGAGGGCGTCATCACCGTCAAGGAGGGCAAGACCATCGAGGACGAGATCGAGATCACTGAGGGCATGCGCTTCGACCGTGGCTACATCTCGCCCTACTTCATCACCGACGTCAAGTCGCAGAAGGTCGAGTTCGAGAAGCCCCTCGTTCTCCTCAGCGAGAAGAAGATTTCGCTCCTCCAGGATATCCTCCCCTCGCTTGAGGCTGCTGCCCAGGCTCGTCGCCCTCTCCTCATCATTGCCGAGGACATCGACGGCGAGGCTCTTGCTGCGTGCATCCTCAACAAGCTCCGCGGTCAGCTCCAAGTCGCCGCTGTCAAGGCTCCCGGGTTCGGTGACAACCGCAAGTCCATCCTCGGTGACGTCGCTATCCTCACTGGTGGTACCGTCTTCACCGACGAGCTCGACATCAAGCTCGAGCGTGCCACGCCCGACCTCCTCGGCAGCACTGGGTCCGTTACCATCACCAAGGACGACACCATCTTCCTCAACGGCGAGGGCTCCAAGGATGCCATCCAGGCCCGCTGCGAACAGATCCGTGCTGTCCTCAACGACGCCTCCACTTCGGACTACGACAAGTCCAAGCTTTCTGAGCGTCTTGCCAAGCTCAGCGGTGGTGTTGCCGTCATCAAGGTCGGTGGCTCATCCGAAGTTGAGGTCGGCGAGAAGAAGGACCGCTATGACGACGCCCTTAACGCTACCCGTGCTGCCGTCGAGGAGGGTATCCTCCCCGGTGGTGGTATCGCTCTCCTGAAGGCCTCCCTCGCCGTGACGACGAACAACCCGTCGAGCACCGCGGGCGGCAGCGTCTCCCCCAACGCGGACGCAGCTGTTATCCCCACCGCCAACTTTGACCAGGAGCTCGGTGTCAACATCATCCGCCGCGCGTTGACACAGCCCGCACGCACGATCCTCAACAACGCCGGCGAGGAGTCGAGCGTGATTGTTGGCACGCTCCTGGCCAAGTATGGCAGTCCTGCCGACTTCCAGATGGGCTACAACGCTGCTACTGGGCAGTACGTCGACATGATCAAGGAGGGTATCGTGGACCCGCTCAAGGTCGTGCGCACCGCGCTCGTTGATGCCTCGGGTGTTGCGAGCTTGTTGACCACGAGCGAGGCGTGCGTCGTCGATGCGCCCGAGGAGGACAAGCCCGCTGGCGGCATGCCCGGTATGGGAGGCATGGGTGGTATGGGTGGTATGGGCGGCTTCTAAGCTGCTTTGCCTCCTAGGCTGCCGTGATGTCTCCTCTGTCTGTTCTCGGATTGGGTTATGTTGCCGGTGACTCCATTGACGCTTCCCCCTCACATGCATTACACCTCCGCACGCCATCAGTTTTTGCTTTCTCGCTGCATTATCAAACCACTCATAAAGCCAATCATATATACTACAGTAACCTCACGCATACACTTTTACGTACCTAGTCTGTCTCCCCTTGTTAGTGCTTCTTATAGATCTAGTAGGCTTTTACCAGCTGTTTCTTTTTTACTTATAAGTTACGAAGATCGTTGTGTTACGTGTTACGTATTGCGACGAATGCATCACCACTCAGTGCTATTGTTGTCTCATCATTTGAAGTGCGTGATCAAGCTTGCTGTCTGGGTTTTGACATGGGGCGACGAGGAATGGTGTGACTGGAAGGTGGCGTTTGTCGAACGAGGTAGCTGGAGGTGTATATCGGACGACGAGCTGGTGGACCAATCGGGGAGACAAAAGCACAGTGAGACGAGAATGAAGGGTGCAAATAAGACCGAGGAGTTTGTCGCGTTCCCGGTATCTCCTGATGTGGATTTGTTGATTATCGGCCCATGGACAAAAGCACGCGGCGCTCTTATAACGCGTTGCTCCTTGGCTTTGGGCACTCCAGGTCGCTTGCTCTCTAGGTGCGTCCCTTCTGTTGCCCGTCGTTCTCCTTCGGGGGTGTGCACGGTTCTAAACTCACCTGATCTCCTGCTTTCGTGTAGAACACCGATACCAACACTATCTAAAGACCCTCCAAGAAGAAGAAGAAGAAGAAGAAGATGCAGCCGACGAACAAGGCAGACGTTGCTCTCGCAGCTGGCGACAAGAAGAAGGCGCGGCGCGCGCGGTTCCAGCGCGTGTTCGAGACGATGCGGGACGAGCTTATTGCGCATATGACGGCGAACCATATGCCGGACGAGGCGGTGGAGTGGTATCGCGCTGTGCGTCTTTCTTTCTCCCTTCCCTTTCCCCTGTATCCTGTATCCACTTCTCTGTTCATTTTGCATCGCTGTGTCATCTTTCATCTTCGCTTTGAGGCTTTGACAATGGACTGTGATAAGCGACGCAGCTGACCTTGATGCACAGAACCTCGAGTACAATGTGCCCGGCGGCAAGCTTAACCGCGGCATGTCGGTGCCCGACAGCGCGGAGGTGATTCTCGGGCGTGCGCTCACCGACGACGAGTACTTCAAGGCTGCGCTGCTGGGGTGGATGATCGAGCTCGTGCGTTTCTCGTCCTCTCCGATCTCTCCATTTCTCAACATTTGGCGCCCCTAATCCACCATGCACACGGTGACCAACACGCGATCTCTCATGGATGCAGCTCCAAGCGTTCTTCCTCGTCTCGGACGACATGATGGACGACAGCACGACGCGCCGCGGGCAGCCGTGCTGGTACCGCAAAGACCTCGGCCCGAACAGCGCGATCGCCAAGGTCGGCAATATCGCGATCAACGACTCGTTCATGCTCGAGGGCGCCATCTACCACCTACTCAAGAAGCACTTCCGCGCGGAGCCGTACTATGTCGATATCCTGGAGCTCTTCCAGGAGACGACGTTCCAGACGGAGATGGGGCAGCTCGTGGATCTGATCACGGCGCCTGAGGATAATGTCGATCTCAGCCGGTTCAATATGGACAAGTGCGTGTGTTGTTCTGCGCATACGCACGATCGCAGCTGACCTTCCTGCGATCGCGTCCAGGTACAAGTTCATCGTGCGCTACAAGACCGCGTACTACTCGTTCTACCTCCCCGTCGCGCTCGCGATGCGTATGACCGGCGTGCCGGACACATACACCGCCGCGGGCGCGCCCTTTGCGCCGTACGAGACCGCGCTGAAGATCCTGATCGACATCGGCGAGTACTTCCAGGTGCAGGACGACTTCCTCGACTTCCACGGGACCGAGGCGCAGATCGGGAAGCGCGGGACGGACATTGTGGACAACAAGTGCTCGTGGTGCGTGAACACCGCGCTGGGCGTTGTGTCGCCCGCGCAGCGGAAGGTGCTGGACGAGCATTATGGGCGCAAGAATCTGCAGGACCACGAGGAGGAGGCGAAGCATGAGAGGGAGGTGAAGAGGCTGTATGGGGAGATTGAGTTGCCGAGGTTGTATAGGGAGTATGAGGAGAGGATTGTGGGCGAGATTAGGAAGGTGGTGGCGACGGTGCCTGTGCCGGAGGGCGCGCAGGGGCAGGGCGCGGTGCTCAGGCCGGAGGTGTTTACTGTGTTCTTGGACAAGATCGTTGGGAGGTCGAAGTAAAGGGCTGGAGATACCTCGAAGGGATATGCGAATGTAGGATTGGCTTGCGATATGCTGGATTCTCTGTTGTACGCGTTTACTGTGCTTTGATGGCGTTGGTATCTTCTCTGTTTCTTATCTACACTGCTTGTGCACTTTGTAGTCCTGTGCAACGGCGCTTGCCTCGTGGCTGTGTTTTAGCGCCCATTCTCTTGGGTGTCATGGACACGCTTTGGACCGCCTCGTCGCCTCCGCCTTTTCGCCACCTCCAGTTCTGCGTCAAGTATGCGGCTAATCCGTCTCATCCGATGATTGTTAGGGCGCACAAAGTCTAGTGATAGTGCTACTAGCATCACCATCAACTCTGCATCATCCAAGACAGTCGCATCCACCGATACAGTTACAGTGGGTAAGCCTATTAACCTCCCCGTGGCTCCCACCCGGAAACCAACCTGTGATGATGGATGGCGCCTCGGGTGCTATCAAACCAAAGTCCCAGACTCAGAGCGCTGCCTCGTTCCGTCCCTGTTCTGTCAACCACACTACCGGAGTCGCTAGTCCCTGTCCGTCGAGATGATACATGGGTAGGCGCGCACAGGTCCCGCCAAACACGCCCAAACCCCGTATGCGTTATGATGGGCCGGCGCTCGCTCTGCTCGGTTTCTCTCCACTACTGCTGTGCGGTCGTCCCCCTCGCCCCTTCTTCCTTTTGTTTTCGCCTGGGCTTGGCTCCCTTTGTTTTCGTTCGTTTTCGTTGTGCATTTTCGTCGTTCTTTTGTGCTTGTTCTTTTATCTTTATCCCTGGTCCGGTCCTGGTGATTCGGCGACAAGTCTCGATCTGATAGTCAAGTCAAGTCACGATTCGAGAGTCGGATACTTCAGCTTGCTTCGACGCTCAGGCCCTCTTTTTCTCAGATCTATATATTCGTTATGAGTGCGTGTTTATTGCTGCTCTTTGTCTGCACAGCTGGAGCTGATCTTGTGCGCGTTTCACAGGTCTCACTTTGTTCGCTGTTGGAGCGCTTGCGCTGTCTATGCTTCCTGTTGTGCGGGCGGACCTGCACTGTTCTGCTGAGATGTGCGTTATCGTCATGGTTTGTGACCTGATGAAAAGCTGACGGAGAGCATCGCAGTAATGGGGAGAACGTGTGCGATTGGATCAACGACCACACCGGAGTAGGAATCGCCATTCTCCTGGGCATCCGTGAGTTCTTCACTCATTTGCACCACATCGCCTTGAAATCCAAGACTCATCATGCATCACGCCCCTCTGCTCCCACTCCCACTGCATTCACACCATCAGTCGGCACTGTGGTCTTCTTCCTCTTCCTTTTCGCGCACATGCGCGCGGACCAGTCCTCCCGCTGGTCCCTCCCGCCCACCGCGCCCTCGCAGGACTACCTCCGCGCCATATCCCCCGCGCCGCAGCTGCCGCCCATCGCATCGCGCAGCGCATCGCCCTTCCCGTTCGCTGCCGCGGCGGGGTCGTCGTCGTCGCCGAAGAAGGACACGTTTGATGGGGAGACGGTTCGGCCGGGGAGCTATCAGTATGTGAACGTGAGTAACGCTCTGTTTTTTGTGTTCTTTCCTGCTCCTTTGGTTTTACGGGCTGACGGTTCTTTGCTTGGACGATTGATAACAATAGACGTTCGCGAATTTTGGGACGAGCAGTACGACTTCGAGCCTCGTGCGTCCGCCGCCTGCGTACGACTCGCCGCAGATGCGCTCGTCTGTGCAGGCGGGGCAGTATCATGGCTTTGCGATCTAAAGGATGATGTAGGGTACTGTGCCCCACCACTAGTTCGACGGTCCACCACTAGTTCGTCACCCCCCGTTTTTGACCATTCCTCCCTTTCCACCTCCCATTTTTATTAGCAATACGTCATTATCATACTGCTGTCATATCATTTTCTCGAAAACCCGGTGAAAATCGATGCATTTCTGTGTTGTCGAATAGGGGTCGTGACGGCGAGTTTTGTCACTCCTTCGACACCTCGCAAAACATCCGTAGCTGAGTTTTAACCTAGTTGCATAAGTCTGATGTTGCTATTGATATTCTACGCGTGAATGGCCACCGCAAAGCGGTCGTGGCTCAGTGGTTTTGGCGGCATCACACATCATTTTGCTTACGATTCAGGAGTTCGATCCCTCCTGTTGCCATGTTTGAGGCCTCAGCGTGTCACTCTCACCTTAATGCCGCGCTGCCGAGATGTGACCAACTCCGTGATCAAGTGTGACAAATGTGACCGTCGAAGTAGTGGTGGGCCGTCGAACTAGTGGTGGGCCGTCGAACTAGTGGTGGGGCACAATAGAGGAGACGGTGTGGTACGGGAAAAGATTGGCTTGACGACGTCACCCTCGTGCCTTGTCACGACCCGGTATAATGTTATGCGCAACGACAGATATAGATTTCGTACACCACTGTATGTGCGGCGATGCGAACACAAGTATCATATTTGCTTGGACAGAGCGAGGTGCTTGGGCTGCACCTGGGTGCACGCAACGTGTATGAACGACCGTGGGGTAGCAAACTGCGGTATAACCACGTTCATGCACACTTCGTGCTCCGCCGCTTCGATTCGGCGGTGACCAAGCATGTACATGAACATCTGGTTGTTGAGATCTTGAGACTGTAGCCCCTTTCACCTCGGGCAAACACCAAAAACCCAGCTCCGAAAATAACACGGAAAATGGACTGGAAAGAAATAATGTTCTCACGTTTTTCCGCTCCGAGGAAATCGGACGGAAATTTAGCATTTTCCGTTGCGTTTTCGACCAAGAGGTATACTCTATAAATGGTAATATATCCCGGGATATTTCCGGATTGTGGAAAAACACACGTGGCAGCTGCCTTTTCTGGGCCAGACAATCCACCGGAAAAGCCTTCATTTCGGGCCGTTTTCCAGGGTTCGGAAAGGAAGACTTTCCCACGTCCGAAAATTGTTCCGGATACTATACATGTTCATGTCTATTTCCATGAGGTCGACATACAACGGGAACGTAAAATAACCAGTAATGCCACAGTGCGTAAAGTAAAACCTGAGGAAACATGACCTCCCTACGGAAGCGCTCTGCATGAGCCATGGGTATAAAGTTGGGCCTCCGATGTGCGAGTAGGCCATGTCGTGGATGCCGACCGCCGAATAGCAGCATGAAGCATGGCTAGTTCTAGTTAAGGGCGAGAATCACGGATGTATGAGTATAATGAAGTTGACATTGAGGTCAAAGCCCAGTCAGCGAATATCGACTTAACTGTTGCTGGTTAATACCAAACGAGGCGAAGGGAAGGACCTCGTGCCTCGTCAAGGGAGCGGAAACCCATGTCCTGGTGGTAGCGAACGACACATGGACGTTGAGCTACTGCTCAGAGGATGATATGAGCTTGCCGGTGGATAATGTGGCTAATACCCCATGTAATCGTCAGTGAATCGAGCGCACATGAAATACCAGCAAGAACTTACCATCTGGGTTCCAGATCTTTGACGCGCGCTCAGAAGCCGAGACGATTAGTCTGCGTGAACCTGACAGAACTCAAACCAACTCACTCGATGAGGTGGACTAGGTCTGACCTTCCTTTGCCTTCCTTTGGGAACGTTCCGTACGACATGCAATATAGCTAGATCCTTCTAGAGGTGGTCATCGTAACTGAGTGGCTGTAGCCGTGTACGTACGCACAACGTCAAAAACCCTCCGGCACCTTATTCGTTCGCACATGAACTCCCTTCGTCGGATGACACCGAAGGCGTGCATGGTCATCGGGCCGGAACTCGTCTGAGGATGGTCAAATTAGACTAGATGTATGTTGTACGTACGAACGTAGATACGTACCCCTTGGTGGACAAGCTTGGACTGGCCGCTGCTGCGGAGCTTTGAGAGCAGCTTTAGCCTATTGTATGACTTTCCAAGACGAGGTTTGCATGAGTAAGGATAGCGACGAGCGCAGGCACGGGAGAAGAAGGCGGCGCAAATTCAAGGGAACTCCACGCGCACGAATCACAAGGTGGACATCACTTTCCTTATTCGTATGTACCTACGTACAATTCCGAAAATTCCCGAGCAAGATACGGGTCGTACCTACGTACTAACCCGAAAATACCCGAACTGCACGCCAGCCTATGCGGGCGTACGCTTCCGTAACTCATAATCTAACGTGTTTGTGTACTATTTCGTGAGTGCATGACTGTCGTGAACCAAAAAAAAGACGATTCTCGAAAGAAATTTACAAGGTGACTCGGAAATTTCGCCTCATGCGAACCGTGTCCTCTTCGCAGTGCGTCCAAATCCGTGTCTACTCCTCAACCAAAGCGAAGACGGCGTCCCAGTCGCACTCCTTGGGAATAGCTGACGTCTCGCATTCGGCCTTGATGGATAGCGCGTCGGGGTCTAGAGCGGCACGGCCATGCTGGTAGCCCGCGAGCCAGGGGTGATGTTTAGCTCTCGCCAGAGACATACGCTTCGCGGGGTTAGACTCGAGAAGGCGTCGAATCAAATTCGTAGCTGGGAGGCAAAGAAGGTAGGCATCAGGATCATATAGCTGAAGGAGTTTACACAAAAATCACCATTTTTGGTTGCCTTTACGTCCTTCAAGAGTAGTTGCCATCTAATCGTGCGCTCTACGACGCGCTGCTGGACATCGGGCGACGCCCCTTTAATAAAAGGTAATCGACCGGTTAACATCTGGAAGATGATGACGCCAACGCTCCACGAGTCAACAAGTTTATCGTATTTTTTGGCGTTCTTTCGTTTGGCAATCTCTGGCGCAAGGTAAGCCTCCGTACCGCAAAACGTCTATGGGGGCTGTTAGCCATTTGCATGAAAAAGCAAGAGTAGCTAACCTTGAGACCTGACGCGTGACTAATAGCCTTGGCGAGACCAAAGTCAGCGATTTTGACGACGGGCGGGTTTGTAGAAGTAAGCAGGATGTTTTCGGGCTTCAGATCGCGGTGCACGATGCCTTGACTATGAACGAACTGATATGGCGGTCATGGTTAGACGCACTAAAACAAAACAAAAAAGATGGCTTGACTTACTGATAAAGTATCGACCAGCTGGGATGTTATATAGCTAGCCAGATGGTTCTCTGTAAAAGCGTTAATCATCAGGTAGAACATGGAGGTATACAACGTACTCAAACGAACACGAGCTTCTATAAAATTGAGCAAATCCCCGCCATCTACGAGTTCGAGGACGAGACCTAATCGCATATCAGCGACTCATTAGGCAGAAAATCGAGCCAGTTACGTACTAATCCGTGAATTCTCGAAGAACACCTCTTCGAGCTGGCAGATGTTCTTGTGCTGAAGCTTCCCGAGAGCGAAGATCTCTCTTGTGAGGAATGAAGAGATAGAGTCGGCGTGGTCGAGCGTCTTGTCATGGAGGACCTTGATGGCATACCACTGGTTCGTCGTACGTGAAAGGCTGCGAATAACGGTGCCGAATGCACCCTGTCCAAGCTGATCACCGAACTGGTAAAACTCCTCTACAACGCTACGGTGCAGCGCGGAGGCTTTATGGCGATAGATGAAGCCTATGAAGATGCGTTAAACCCCAATACGATTAAGTAATATGGACAAGCATACGGAAATCCTCCAGCGACGAGCTGCGGTTAGCCTTGTATTGTCCAAACGTGATCTCATCGCCATCTCTCAAGATTGCTGTTTGACCCTTCCTGATATCGTTGCCGTTAATCTATTAAACGATTTAGCATACACCCAGCATTGTTTTGGAAATAATATTTACCCAAGTTCCGTTACCCGAAAGGTCCTTCACTGTGACGTGAGACTTGCCATTGCACCGCTCGTCCCACTGTAGTACGCAATGAGGATTTCCTACATCATCCAATGTCAGCAAAATAATGTCAAGAACAGCGATAAACTGAGCATGATACGCACCGATTGTAATATGAGGTAGAACTACCGCGTTCCCTTCAGAAGTTCTACCAATGGAGATGACGGGCTGGGCCTTGTACAGAGCCACGCAGTCCAGCAACGGGCTACGGGGCTCAAGGGTGCCCCACAGGCGATCATCGAAATCATTGGCTGCGGGGTATCCAGCCTCGTCCTGGATTTCGGTCGCTTCTGTACGCGCATCCGCTGAGTATGTGGACACGAAGTCATTGGTGGGCTGCATTCTGGAGAGCGTTGGGACGTGCTGAGCGGTATTTGGATGTCTTCGAACGGTGAAAAAACGACGGCAGGAGGTCGGGCATGGCTATAAACCACAAATTCGATTGTCATGGACAAAAGCTTTGACCGCTAGGGTACGGTTAGGCCTGGAGGGGGGCCATAGCCGCATTGGACTTACGCTTGATCGTAGTAGTAACGGGCCGAACTTCAAGTCTAAGCGTTCAAGCGACTAAGTCTAGACGCTTGGGCGATGGATGACCATGGGGATTACGGCTGCCCTCCCGCGGAATGCTTCGTTTTTTGCCGTTGCTTGGTGGTGTTCGGGGCAGAGGCGATAGAGATGTTTTTGCAGAAACAATCAGAGAATGGAAGAGAATGACCATCGGCGAGGAAGGAGGTATGGGTGTCCAAGGATAGGCGTAGTTCAGCAGGGGCGGACAAGTGCATGGTTCGAGTGTGGAGTGGTAGGGACGAAGGGACGAGGACAAGCGCAGGAGGGTCATCGGTTGTATCATGGCCACGTGACCCGCGGGGTACCTTCTAACCGCGGTCAATTGCCTCTACTAGCTGGATAGACACCGTCGCTCGTAGCATTGCCGCAAAATTTAAGCAAAGGAAAATCAATTAGTATGTTGGAGAATTACATGCTTATTCTCTACGTGACAATATAGCCCTCGCCAACTGGGTAAGAACGCGTGTGGCTCGTGAAGTATAGGAGTGTAACCGTAAACGAGGCGACCCATAGAGCAGTAATAACTTTCCTTGTAGGCTGCAGATGCGCACTTGCAGCCTTCACCGAAGGAACACGATCTCGGATATGATACAAAATCGCAGGTAGAGAGGCTTCACGCACGCTCCCTAAGAAAATGAGCACCTTCACATTCAGCATCTGCGCCCACCATTGCAGTCGACGAGAGACCGTCGAGCTGATGAAATATATGAATCCTTCCATGCCGAGAACCCAGTCCTGGTTCGATGCAGGCTACGATAAGCATAGTAAGCCCCAGCTCCTCAATGAAAACCTAAGACTTACCAACATGTCCGTAGCTCGAGACAAAATGCGGGGCACAATACTGCGCATCGGATCGTAAGTTTCACTTCAACAACACACAGTTACGATCGTCGTAAGTACTTGCCTACTACAGTCTTGAGGATGTTTAGTACAGCCGGGGCAGACGATGCCCTGACTGGCTAGTTCGCTTTGCAGGCTCGCACGGTCTTGAAGGTTCCGGTCCACCATAGAGAGGCGAACTTCGTGAACTTCGTCAGAAATGGAGGAGCATCGTGAATCGAGGTTGGCAATGAGAGAATGCAGCTTGACATTCTCCTCCAAAAGCTGGCGCGTTGTCGAGTCCAACGCGTCCCGAACGTGGGTTACACTGGAAGACAGGACGTCCGTAGATTCGCGGAGTAGTTCTTGTTGCTGACATAGCCCAGTGAACGCCGCATCGGTAGAAGCAACTTGATCCTTGGCTTTGGCTCCTGCGTGTGAGATGTCATCTCTGACGCCGTCAACCTCTTTGAGCAACTGTTTTTCGAAAGCACTCAGTGCTTCTGCAGGATGTTAGTGTATACATGATATGAGAGAGGACGTCACTCTGCGTACCACCCTGTTTCGTTAGCTGTCTCCCTAACGCCTCCTTGAGTCCTTCGACAAGGGTTTTCAGGTCGTTGACTGCCGTCTCTAGTGTAGCCATAGAGGACAAGTTCCCCTCCTAACAAATTAGTATGGGCTAGGTAACTCGATAGCAAGAAGACATATACCTCCTCAGCGTGCGCCTTATTGAGGTCTTGCAAAATCCGCCCGACACCGTTTGCCACTTGCACCAATTCATCTTTGACACTGTAGGATCCCCATGCATCTTCCGAGAAGCCATATATATTTGGCTGGTCAGCATGACCAGTGGCACGCGGCGGTCCATTAGGTATGGTCGTATCGGAAGTGCCGAGTTTTCTAGCCGGAGAGAGTTGGACATCATCATCGACATCATCATAGAAAGGGAAGTCCGTGGCGGTCACGACTTCAAGAGTAGGGCTTGAAGGGCTCTCTCCAGGACGCATCATGGGAGGAGGAGAGACGTTGACGAGATGTGGGCGATGAATGGCTACTGGCCATGTACCGATAACCCTTGTGCCGTTCTCGGCCAACGCGACGCGAGGTCAGCCACTATTGGGACCGGTTGTAAAACGCGTGTGCGTGCGGTCCGATGTGTGTGCGCCGGCCCGACTGAGCCTGTTCCGGTTTGTGAAGTACTCGTTAGAAAACGGACAAGTGCACACTTGCAAGCAGATATATAGCTAAGTGTGCATACATGGTGGTAAAACATGATATATACACAGTATGGATATTAGGGCAATAATATGCATGAGGTGGCCACGACTGTAGAAGATTACACAAGAGATCGTGGTCGTATGTAGTCTAGGGCGTAGACAAATCGAAATCCTCATCGATAATGTTCAGCTTCTCCCGCTGAGCGCGGTTGAGAGAAGTAAGGAAATTGGGGTTGTAAAAATTGCGGTACAGACCTTTGGGGACGACGCCAACCTCCGATCGTGAACTCTTGACGCGGGTGCGGGGCGGATTGCCTGGCACTCTGCGTCGGCCGATAGGATTCTTGTAGTCGTCAATATAGAGGTCGTCCAACATGTGCATGAACGCTGAGAGGTCATCGCTGCGCCACTCTGGTCTGATGATCCTGAAGACCCTAGCAGGGTTTGGATGCCTTTCGGTAGGGGGGCAGGGGACATCGGGATCGGTCTCGTCCCCGCTCACGATGCTTCGCTGCATCATGTACTTGAAGACCTTCTCTTCGTGGCGCGCGAAAAGTCTTGGGCGCGATCTGCAGACCTCCAGGCGGCGACGCAGTAGCTGTAAGCGGTGATTAAGTCTCCGGGATCATGAATAATTTAGCTGTGGCTTACATGATCCTTACGGGTGCCCTGTGCTTTCTTTTTGGAGTCCTCCATCAGAACCCCCAGCGGAACGTCCCTCCGAAACTCCGAGTACTTCTCCTTGACATGATCTAGATGCTTGTCGAGCGCCCATGCAACCTTTGCAACAGTCACATAGCCCGGGGCGATGTTCACGCTTTGAATGAGTTTGTCCTCCCAGCACTTCATGAAGTAGTCGAGGAACACTTGACGAGCAGTTTCATTCAAAAAGAAAGACGCCCAGGGCTTCGACAGATCGATGCGAAAATCGTCGACCGTACAAGGGATCATAACGTCGTTCTTTTCATACTCTTCGATCTCCGTAGGAGTGAGCGGCGGCGGCAATCGACGGAAGTATTCAGGCTTGTAACTGCGGATTCCCAAGAGTTTCTTGAAAAGCTCGCGGACTGCAGTCTATGGATTGAGTCAGACGAGTGGATCTCTGAGAAAGCTGGTCAACCTTACCCTCAAGTGCGGCCAGCTAGCCTTTGTCTTGAACACGGCGGGGTGGTCAGGGTTTTCAGAGTTATTTTGAGTAATATCGTAGCCCGTAGCTTTGATATAAGGCTTCTTGACGGGCGAGGTATGCTCGGCGTCCGGAGATCGAGCCTGGGGAGTTGACTTCGCATTCTGCTTGCGAAGCTCGTCTGTCGCCTTGCCCACGTCGTTAAGCCGCTCCACGACCCGGGCCTCTAAAGCATCTACGCGAGCGTTGAGGGTATTGACAGCCCCGATGACCATAAAACTCAGGCGAGGTGCCAGATCTTCGGCCGCCTGATGCACATCTGCTACAGTAGCATCACCACCACGTCCGGGGACTGCGCATGCGGAACCTGTCTGATGCGAGGGATCCGGGCGGTTTCCTGCCTGTTGGGTATGAAGGCGATTGCGCTTTGTCAGAGGCAAAAGAGCGGGAGGTGAAACAGGGCGCGTTGGCGGGGACAAGGCTCGGAAGCTTGGGTTAGCATGAGATTGTGGCGTTGGAATCTGCTGCCGAGTCGGAGTGTCGATGACCATGGCTCCTTGATCAAGACGACCAGCGGCCACGGGAGGTTGAAGGTAGGGGTTGATAGACCTAACACCGCGGTTGTTATGTCCACTGGGAGGTTGGGTAGGCGTGTTTGGGGACCCAGCGCTTCGACCCATGGAGCCTGTGGGAGCCCGAAGGTATGCATTCGTGTTCACGGCGCCTTGCCCGGGATAGCCTGTATAACCCTGAGAGTATGGATCCACGACCATAGCGTCACGGCCGACATGGTCGCTGGGAGGCTCGACGTATACGTTCATGGCCATGGCACGGCGACCGGCGTGGTCGTTGAGAGGCTGCGCGTGAGCGGCCATGGCCACGGCATCGCGGCCAGCGTGGTTGTTGAGAGGTTGCGCGTGCGCGGTCATGGCCATGGCACGGCGACCGGCGTGGTCTCCGAGAGGCTGCGTGTGCGCGGTCATGGCTATGGCACGGCGACTGGCGTGGTCGTTAACAGGCTGTGCGCGCGCGGCCATGGCCATTGCACCGCGGCCGGCGTTGTCGCCGGGAGACTGAGGGTGCGCGTTCATTACTACTGGAGGAGGACCTTGAGAGTAGGCATTCCAAGCCACGTGTTCGGTGTGGCCACCGGGAGGTTGACGGTATAGGGATTTCGAGTCACAACCAGCACCGGTGTGGTTGACGTGATTATTGATATGTGATGAGTCGTATGGGCCATGCATTTGAGGCGGATGACGTCTGTTGTTCGATGAGTGTGGATGAGAATATTGATGGGGATGCACAACATCGCCGGTGGCCGATGGATCAACAGTTCGCGAGAATGACTGTCCCTGCTGCTGAGGCGGATGACCCTGGACAGGACGGGTGATATTCGGATTGTGAGTAGGCAATGGATTGGACGCTGTGAAAACATGTTGCTGACGTGCATTCCGTGAATGAGCATTATCCTGAGGGTTATACAAAGGAACGAAATTCGCAGTAGGGTATGTGGCTTGCCCAGAGGAAGATAAGGGAGGATGTTGAGCCGAAGCCGAAGGTTCGGGAAAATTAAGAAACTGTTGATGAGGGAGCGCGTTGGAGTGTAAGGCTTCGGAAAGACATTCTGGAGAATGGGGAGCATATGCGGCATGCCGCGCGGAAGTTGAATGCATGGACGCAGGAAATTGAGGGGCTTGCTGCTGGGCCTTGAAACTAAATTCATATTGCTGCGGAGACGAACGAGAGAAAAATGGCTGAGAGGGATTGCCCTGTTGCTGAGGAATACTGCGCTCCGAAGCATCAGGGTATCCGGGGCGGGAAGTTTGAGACTGCTGACTGGTTGATTGCGTAGGAATTGGAAGGGCGGCATAAACTAGTGTCTGATGAGGCGGCGCCTGGCCGGCCAGGGCTTCGGGTAGAGTACTGTGGGCGACAGGCTGGTGCTGCGACGATGATTCCGTCGATAGAGCAGTAGAGACTAGGTTTGCAGCTGGGGTGGCCACCGCCGACGCGGGCACGCTGGACTGCTAACATCTGAGTAAATTTTAAAATTAGGAGTTTTTTTTTTCACGTACTGGTCGCTGGCAACCTTTGGGAGGACGTGGTCCCGATGCATCCAGTGCTTCCTCCGCATCATCTTCGGAAATGCCGAACTAAAGAAGAAGAAGAAGCTCTGTAAGTACGTTTTGCCCGCGGTCTGAATAGGAGAATAAAACGTACCTGACAGTCGCCGTTACCTGTGCCCTGAGTGGCTGCCACCTCCACGATGTCTGTGGAATTTACCACTTGCGTGGTAGTCTTGTGAGGATCTTCAAGTAACTAACGAAAAGTTCAGAATCCGAGGCTCTCCAAAATGAAGAAGGGCATACCGGTTGTCTGGAGTCACCGTGAAGAGAGACCTCGGCATCGGGAGCATTATCAGACACGGTGATCAGCCCAACGTCGGATACAATGTCGCCGCCCACCTACCATAAAGTTCAGCATACGTACATCAAGAAAATAATAAGACACACCAAACGATCTCCCATATTGGCCGTCTGAATTTCCCCCGTAGTTTTCGATACGTGCAAGGGAGCCTGCGGAACTATGACTTAGACAACCCGAAGGATCAATGAAAGGTTCGACACGTACCGTAGGTATGATATCCTTCGAAACTTCGGCCGCGCTGGTCAACGGACGCTCTATTCGTACGGGGCTCGTCAATTCAACTTGCGAATTGACGTGGTTATTAACAGCAGGCTAATCAAGTGTTGAGTATTAGATACTTCAGCACGATAGAAAATACATACCTCATGACTACCAAAACTGACCGTAGCTAAAGCTAAGTCGACGACACGTCCTCCTGCTTGTTGTTGCCCGCCCTTGTTGACGACTCTCGCACGCGGAAGAGGGTTCTTAGCGCGCAGACTCGGAGCCAATTGAGAGCCAGTCGCGCCCTGATCGTCTGCTTCCGGCACTATGACGTCTGGCAAGGAGGCTTCGTCGTCGTCAGTCTCGCCGTCTGCGTCCAGGTCACTGTCTTCAGGCTTGTTGTCACTGTCTACAGGCTTCTTATCGATGTCGAAGGTAAAGGTTCCAGCCCCGTGGTTGAACTATTGATCGAGATTGAGTATGCCAAGATCGACCGCACTAGCGAACTACTCACGCGGGCCAATTTCTCTTTTTTCTTTCCTTCATCGATACCGTCCGAATCCTCCTCCCTTGTCTTTCGCTTAGTCGCGTGCTTCACAGAACCCAGTGAGTCCGGAGGAGTATTTGCAGAGTCCATTGAAGCGGTCTACTGTAGGCGGTGACCGGCGAGGAAAGGAAGGACAAGACAAAGACCCCCACACAAAGGGCTTGGATATAAAAAGGAGAGGTGCCATCGACGCGCATCGACGCATACGACACACAATGGCATGAGCGCGACCCTGTGGCACGTAACTACGCGAATTGTCAAAGGAGTCACAGTGATCCGATCGAAGTACTTACATGCGACCCTCGGTCTAGGCAGTCAAAGCGAGTCACTCTTGCTGAAAGACAATGACTAGGCTGTCAAAAAGGTAGTTCCAAGCGGGGTATACGCAAACGTCTTGAGGGCTAAGTGTCCGCCTATGTAGCACAATAATGGACCCTTGTTGATCTGTAGAAATAGCCGCGTTTTACTGTCAATACACCACTGTACAAGCGTTGACACATACTATAGTTGCCAGACATCGGCCCTTGTGTCTCCATGTTACTATCGTAACAGACCGGTGGCCCTACAAGGGACGTTATAATCAGTGGGTGATGTAGCCGTTCATGACAGGTGAACAAATCGGTCGGAAGAGGAAGACAAAGGAGACATCGGAAATATAAAAACGCACGTCCAGCCTGTTCGAGTGAATAAGACCTCTTCTTCGTCTCTTCACTTGCTCTATTCTCTTCTTCATCCTCGCCTCTCATATCTTTTCGTCGTCTTCTTCGTCATGGCCAGTCCAATGGCAACTCCGGGCGGGATTAGTTACTTTGATGAAGAGGTCAGCGCGGTGCGCGTGAGGCCAGGCGTTCTCGAGACCATAGAAAACATTCGGGTCAGTATCACTGAGCATAGAATCGGACATTGTGAGCGAGCATTGCGTTTTCATCCCGTCTAACACTTACCCCTCTCGCAGACGTTTTTATGCTAAGGTCGGGGCACCACGTGCGCTTCCAGGGCAGCATTTCGCACGAATGGGATCTGCACTCTAACGTAAGTATAGGAGTACAATGGGTCGACAGGTTACTAACCGGGCGTGCTATAGGACACGTTTCGATGGGTCATCCGCGAAAGTGGCTGGGCGGCAGATATGTGGACGTTGACGTTCGCCTCTGAGAGCAGTCATGCACGATTCCGTGCGGTGATGGCCTATTGCCGACGCCCTCTTGCGGAAATTGCCGCGTCGGACTTTACTGCCGAAGACTGGGACGTCATTGATTTGGATGAAATAGACTTGGATGAAATCAACGTGGAAGACAATGACGGTCCCAATATCTCCAGCCTTGAAGATGAGTGGATTACCGTGGACTAGCAGCACGACAATTTCTTAGAGGCAGACGATGATGATGGGGTGGCAGTGCAGGTTCTGACGTATGAGCCATAGGATAAAGTAATGCATTAATCACAACTACTACAGTCGTTTGGACGAACGCGAGATGGCGGGAGGACGACTGCGAGGGTAACTGCGAAGGCGAGTGCCGTGACGAGCTTGTGCTGTCGCGGTTGGTGCACGCGTTACGGTGGTGAGGGCCGCGCAATTGTCGGCTCGCGCTTGACGCATCCGCCGCATTTGTCGCATGCTCGCCGTGTATGCATCGCAGTTGGCGCATGCGGTACGGTGGCGAGGGCACCAGGTCGCGGTCGCTGCAACCATCGCGTTCGTCGCGGTCACTGCACGCTCGCGCTCTCAGCGTCTATTGCGGTGGATGGCGAGGGCACGAGCTCGGGCTGGATGCGTTCGTCGCGGTCATCGCGGCCGTCGTACGCGGTCGACTCGGATTTTTGTTATGCGGATGCCATTGAACGCGTGTGCGACCCACGACCTCGCTCGCCAGGCGCGCTTCGAGATGAGCGTCCCGCACGAGCTGTACGCATACGCCGCGAGCGCCAGCAGAACGACGTCGACGGCAGAGGGGTAGGCCAGAACCAGAACCAGAACCCGTCCGGGGCTGTTGACGCGTTCTACCCGATGACGCTCGCCTGGCTTTCGTTCGAGCGAGAACCGACCGCGAGCATTAGAAAGTGCAGAAGCGGGATGACTGAGTCAGCGCACCTGAGACGACGAGCGGTGGACGGCGCCAAGCGGTGCTACTCAGATACTGAGTGAGTGTATGTGTGAGAGTGAGAACAACTCTCACTCGCATGTTCCGTCTTACAAGCAATAGCATACATTCTAGTTGCGACACACTATTCATCTACAGGCTCTATCAGAATATATAGGCTTGTGATTACAGGCCGGTTTGGCCTGATTAATATTAACGCGCGCTCCTGCGAGCCTCTCAACAAGCCTCCCGAGTGAAATGAGAAGCTACTCCAGATATTGCAACAATGGCACAAAATTATGTACTGATACCGTAGGAACTACATACTAGCGAGCGCGAACTTCTCGCCGTGGACACCAACATGGTATAAGCACGTCGCCGAAGGATCACCCCAGTTATCGACCACCTCAATCACGACGATTCGGAACCCGACACCAAGTATACGATTTTCTTCGGGTAACATAAAAGTCTGAGTGGCCTGTGCAGAGTAGATGTCGTACTGAAAGGTATGGAGAAGGACGAACGAATCGGCCTCTCCTCGAAACGCAGGGCCGGTACCCCCTTCATAATGTTCGTTAGCGACATCAACCAGGCCCCACAAAACAATGGTTCGAGGTGCCAAGGTGAGAAAGGTGGAGGGACTGGGGGGAGCATGTGCGATGGAAATATGGGAAATGACAATTTCCTCAGGCAGGTTGATGGCAATTTGTCCCGACGCAGAGTTAAAACGCCAACAGGTTCCTATTGGATTATTGGGGGCAAGGATGGTTTCGGGGGGATAACTCGGAGGAGGATTGGGGGGAAAGATAGCGTCCAACCAAGTCCGCTTGGTCGAAGCGCCCAGCGTAAGGCGATGGTTTATAGTTGCACCGGCTGCGCGCGAAGCAAAATCCGGGAGATTGACCGACTCCGAAGGCGAGCGTTCTTGTAGGAGCGCTTCAACCATCCCAAGCAGATCGGAATTTGTTCTCTGTAGGTTGGAAACAGCGCCTTCAAGCACGGCAAGACGTTCGTTTGTGATGTTGGGGTCGGTGTTGCAAATGGAGCCGCGGGGGAAGACTGAATCATACTGGAAGGGCCAAAGCAAGGACAAGTCACTGTTATAGATGTACGCGCACCGAAGCAGATATGAGAGACACATCGCACATGCAAGAGCAATGGCAGTGTGTCGAGCAGTCCAGGAGGCCAATCGAGTATCATGAATACGGCTAGCGTTTTGCCATGCGAAGAGCTCCTCGTTGTCACTTGCTTCCTTACTCCTGGCTGGACGGCTGGGAAGGGTCCAGGAAGTCTCACTTAAGACGCTATTGGCGGTGACTTGACGCTGCTTTGATCAGATGCTGCTGAGGATATGCCTGACACTAACAATGCTCACCTGCTGCCGACCACCAGTGCCAGGACCAGGACCAACCTCGTCTTCTCTCCTACTTTCCGACTGGACCATGCGAGTGAGTTTGAGTTTGAATGCGTCTGTAGCCCAAGTTTGCGTAGTTTGTGAGTCTAAAATGAACACGATGAGAAGCGTGGCCTTACCTGGGTGAAATGAGCGATGAGAAATGTAACGACCGCGTTGTTCTTTCACTACACTTGGAGGGCCTTTGCGCTGTTTGGTTCATGTTGACAGACTTCCCTTTCTGGCTTACCCCTGTACTTAACGTTGTTGGTCGACCTGTGTCAATTCCATATTCGTATGTTTCGGCATAGGCATATAGCATGCTATCACATATTATCATATCCACTTTTACCATGACCGTTCCGTAACATAGTCTACTAGTACTACACAAAGGAACTATAACAAGGCTCCCCTTGAGGGCCTGGAGCCCACGAGCCGGTGTGTTCTCCGCCATGCTTATCCCAATAAGACATCACCTGTCCGACAGAGTCAGCTAGGTACCACAACGTCACCCGCCGTAGCTTAAGGTGTGGGCACTCGTCTCTAAGCGAGTATCTCCCTTCTCCCTTCGTCCAACTACTGATAATCTGCCTCTCCTCCTGCTTCCTTTCAGACTCGATGGACGTGGTCACCAGGTTTGCGCGAGTCCTGATCAGCAAACGCTCCAAAGTGTCCAACGCGCGAAGGTCTCGCGCCCAACTCCTTACGTTGCTCCAAGGGCGGACCATCTGTTGAGCTTCGGTTTCATTCTGAAACGTTAAGGTTAAGTTAATGATCGGAGATGCGAAGGTTATGGCAGTTTACCTCGCTCCAAGGTCGCTCAATCAGCTTCAAGATGCGAAGACCTTCAATGGCGGATAGCTTGCGAAGAATCCTTACGTCAGATGGATAGAAGTCCATTGTCAAGCGAGAGATGTGGCTTCCAGGGGGGGTCAACTTCTTGAAGATACGGGTAGGTGACCTTAGGACATTCTTCGTTAGATGCGTTTTGACTTCGTGGACGTGTCGGCTAGGGGAACTCGGGGAGCTGTTGAGAAGCGATGAGACGCACGCTAAGGGACCGGCTACAGTTGATAGGTTTGGGAACGGGTGAGTGCGCAGGGTACAATTCGCCGCTGATTCGCAACGACCAATAGAGATGTCAAATAACCTCGGATGTTCGCCAAGGAAGCTAGCCACAGCCTCATGAGAGGCATTGGTGCTGAACGAGACGAGTCTTGGGAACCTGGCATCGCGAAGGAGTTGAGTGATATTGCGAGAAGAGGCACCGCCGATCACGAGCTCGAGCGTGGTTATGTTCTCGCAGAGAAGAAGACAGTGGCGAAGCTGATGAAGCAGCACCTTCCCGGTGCCGAATCGAAGATTAAGATGCAGTACCGCTGCAGCGAGCTCAGGCTTGTACTGGGAGAAAGAGACGAACTCATCCAGACGTGTTTCGTCGTTGATAGACAGATAGGCCTACGGCAAGTTAGCCCTCAGAGCCGATATTGAAGTCCATGGTACTCACGGAAGGATGTTCGCCTAGTGCATTCTAGCAATCGAACTTGAGTACATGATCCTACATCATTCCGGATGGCTCACCTGTCTAGCATTGTTGCGAGTGTAGTAGGTTAACTTGGATTTTTGCATCATGAGATGAGGAATTTACGGTGCTCGAGTACAGCTTTTATACCAAAGGCTGATCCAGTCCCTTTGTTCGTTTCTTTTGTTCTTCACACGGACGACCCTGACCTGTTGCAATCGCAATCATACTTTCTTGCATCATGCAGAGCCAACCTTGTTCACGGAACAACGCGAATGCGTTGCAAACGTCAAACCTGTCGCTTCCTCACACTGGGTGTTATAAGGTTCCGTATCGCCTCAGCTGAACTTAATCGTATGTTCTTCTCGTACCGGCTTTCGTTGGGGAAGACGTGTCCGCCCACAAGCTACGCGACGTTACGTCTCCTGTGGGTCCAGGGTGCGGTGTTTATAGCCGTCAGATCAGGTACTGTGGGTCCATAGCGCGGCGTTCATGATTCTCAGTTCAGACTGTTGTGGGTCCGCCTCTCGGCTCGGCGACGTCCATTGTTCTCGGCTCCGTCTGATCATTGTACTAACGGAGTTACAAGGCCGCAAGGTGGCTGATGTCGATGATGGCGCCAAGACTATAGGCACCGGTCTTCTTGTTCTGCTCACCAGTTTGTTCCCATTTTGGTATTACCAGGCCCAGCACTTGCTCGTGGAATTGACCGTTCGCCGCCCGTTTTCTTTGTTTCCCCTCGCACCCTCAAGGTCCTCTACAGTCGCTCGCCTTCCATGCCACCAACCTTCAAACGCCATCACAGATTACGCGGGCCCCATGTCGAAGAAATCACCTCTCTGTGTTTCAGCCCCCATCGTACCTTGCTGGCTGCGGCAGGAATGGACGGCAAGATCTCGGTTTGGGACACGCAGACTGGCATAATGGCTTTTATTCTAGAAGGGGTAGTTCCAGCGACGGCTCTGGCCTGGGACCCTTCGTCCGAAGTCAAGTTTTTTATCGGTCTAGGTAATGGAACTCTGGTGTTTGTTTCGATTCAAGAGGTAGGTGGATGACATTATACTACAGTTCGACACTGATGGTTCGCCCTTCCCCAGGACAGGTTAGAAGCCATCGGCTTTCCCGCTCATACAAAGTATCCGATCGAGTGCATCTCCGTCCAAGGACAGTACATAGCAACCGGAGCACACAGAGAAGTTTCTGTATGGCATTTCGACGGGAGTAAGTCGTCTCAGTGATTTCATCATCGCTGTCTCATTAGGTCTCTAGCATTTTGCCGCTTAATCTGCAAGGTCGATCAGCCACCTAAGGTCGTCGAGAACGAGGACAGTGAAGTCATCGCATGTGGCCTACACTGGATCACAACCGACCAATCGTCAAACGTCCTCTTGATTGCCTATATCCATCACGGTGTCGTGTAATCTGGAGCCTTTTGTTCACTGATTTAGCCTGACAGCTTTTGCTTATTAGATTCTGGGATCTGCAATCAAAGTCGTCCACGCCTCGTCATAACGGCGCACTAATGTACGTCCTCAGTTACCGACACGATTGGTCCCCGTACTCAACTGTCGAGGATAGTGGGAGCACATCCATTTCTCCTGACCATCAATACCTTGCGTTGTCAAATATATCTGGAGGTGTCAACGTTTACCGCGTTTCAGATGGATTGCCCACATCTCGCTTTAAGCATCAGCGCACCGGTCAAAGTTTGCGGCGTGCCCCTGTTGCGTTTATCAATGACGGAAAGTATCTTCTCAGTGGAAGTGCGGCAGGTGAATGCTACCTATGGGATATCGACAAAAAAGACAGTGTCAAGCTCTCATCGTGCAAAGGTAAGCATTATGATCACTACGAAGCCGCGACATTAATTATTTCTGAAGAGGGCGAAGTGATATCTGCAGTTGTGGTACGGAAATAATTTAGCTGGCTTCGCCGTTCTGATCTCTGGTGCAGGGTCCTCCATGTTGTACGGACGAAAGGTCCTACATTGCCACCGCAACAAATATGTCATCACGCGATGGCAAGCCGTATATTCACCTATGGCAACAGAACAATGGAAGTGAGTCGCGAAGTGACCTGTCACTATGCTATACTCATTTTCTTAGGCAAATACCTGAAACGTAACACTTTGAATAGAACTATAATAGCGCTTCTTATTGGCGCGTTCCTTACTTGCATTCCCTGGCTGAAAGCTTTTTTGTCGGACGATTTGAGTAGACATTTACCACAGTGGCTGGTGTAGCCTTAGTGCTGTGTTAGTGTAGCAGGAACATGAGATATTATTGTCGTGATCGGCGCCATCAGCGTGATAAACACCTCGTTCCGTGATGAAGTTCCATATTAGGGTTAGTAATTAGCTACGGTTCACTCACCGCCAAGATTCCTTGTCGACTTTCTCGTTCGTCCGCGCGCGTGCGGCCATGCCTCCTCTGGTGGAGCCGATCATCCTAGACAAGGACCGCCTTGTTGAGTGCAAATGTCCTATATGCACATCGGAAGGTCTACGTGATCCTCAAAGCCACGAACTCATCGGAAAATGGATCAAACCCAGCCTCCAGCATAAGCACAAACGAAACTACCACCACCAGATCGACATGGATGTCGATGAGGCTGCCTCGGTCGATGACCAGGCGAACAAAGCTATCCTTTCCGCAGCTCTGCGCCCACAGGATGGCCCACACGAGGAACTACCTATACGAGCGCGGGATATCATATCGACAAGACACGCTGAGCGTCAGGTATAGTGCTACACTAAGGTATGACTCTGGGAGTTCTAACGATCGTCTTGGTAGGCTACCCAGTCTTGCCGTACCAGAGATCCACCAAGAGCAGGCGCCGATCCTACCCAGGTATGAGACTTCCGTCGCCCTATATTCTTGAGATAACGTCTGACGCAATGCCCTTACTTCAGACTGATCGATCTCACCACACAGCCGCAGTGAATGATGGCATAGCTCAGTCGGATACAGTGAGCAGCTATCTTTCCTCTCCAATATCCGTGCTTATTACCGGAACACTTAGTTCACGGGCATTGATTTGAACGTACTTAGCGCCGAGCTAGATCGTCTGGCTCATCGGTCCAGACTGCGAGGCTACAAACTCGTCTTTGATGATGCTGGTCTACACGGCTTATCTACCAACAGAGAAAATCACGAGTTCGTGGTCTATGAAACCTGGCTGCAGCGTACATGCGATGAGCTAAGATCCTCGGCCGAGCATACTGAACAGTGGAATACACTGGTCGGAAGGGTACAAGCCGAGCTAAGTCGACTCGAGGAAATCAAGCAGGCACAGTCTTTGCAATATCGACTCAGGAATACGGTCGAAAGTTTGCCTCGTGATGAGCGCAATGTTGAGGTAGTATCTACTGGTGAGTGATCGGCTACTTATCATAGCAACTTCGTCTAACGTGAATGCAGAGGCGTATCTCGAACGGTGGCACCTTACCACCTCGCGCAATCTTCCCCTCTTTATCGCTTCGCTCCTGGTGATTGTCCTCCATGTTCTGGGAGGCGTATCGCGTGAAGGTAGTAACGCACTTCTGTCGGGTTTGAAGGCGCTGGTCGTAGCACTTTTCTGGTTGGTCAAGTCGTTCTCGAGAGATAGCACTCTTTCCCCGGAAGAATCTCGGTTCTTAAAAGATATACCTAGCGACGTACGTACGGCGCTCAAGGATTTCGATTTGGAACCGGAACTTGTCCATTATGCTTGCTGTCCACAGTGCTTCGCCACCTACGCACCTAACTCATCCTTGCCAGATCTATATCCTGAATCATGCAACTTCGACCCCAACACCGGCCAGTTTATCAATGACCATGATGCTGATGTCTGTGGTGCTCCACTCCTTGTGAAAGCGAACCAGGGCCGAAAGCCGATCAAGGTCTTTGGCTATCAGCCTATATCCTCATGGCTCGCACGCATGTTTTCACGTCCGGATTTTGAGGACCAGCTTTGCTCAGCCCCATCCGATACTAGCCCATCTCAGTGGGCAGATATATGGGACGCCCAGGCGCTGCGAAATCTGGTTGGATCGGACGGAAAGCCATTTTGTTTCTCACCGCCTCACGCGACCCATCTAGTCTTCAGTCTATTCATCGATTGGTTTAACCCTTATGGCAACAAACAGGCTGGTAAATCGCACTCTACTGGCGCCATATACATGATCTGCTTGAACTTACCTAGCCACCTTCGCTACAAACTCGAAAACGTATACTTGGTGGGCATCATCCCTGGTCCTCGAGAACCTTCTCTTCAGCAAACCAATCACATTCTTCGGCCGCTAGTTGACGACCTTATCCGCCTCTGGGAGTACGGGATTATGCTCCCGAAGACGTATCGCTCTCGCGTCGCGTGGCTGATTCGCGTTGCCCTCGGTCCATTAATCTGTGATCTGCCAGCGGCGCGGAAGACCGCGGGATTCGCCGGCCACGCTGCTGACTTGTTCTGTTCCTTTTGCCGCTTGTCCAAGAAAGACATCAAAAATTTTGTCAAAGCCAGCTGGCCCCGCAAGTCCCGAGAGGAACATTATCAAGATGCAGAACGTTGGCGGTCGGCAACGACGGACGCAGATCGCATCAAAATGGTCAGGAGACGGGGTGCTCGATGGTCCGAACTGCTGCGCTTGCGTTACTGGGACGTCACCCAATTCACCGTACTGGACTCTATGCACAACCTATTCCTAGGCGAGTTCCAGCACCACTGTCGTAACGTCTGGGGCATCGACGTCAAAACGAACGAGGCGCAACGAAGTCGAACCCGGCCACATTTCCCAGAGGAACAGGAGAAGTGGCTGAACGTGGCGAAAGCGGGAATCCTCGCTCGATCATATTCGAACCTGAAGCCGGTTCGCAAGGGCTACGTCGGTGCTATCCTCCAGTACAACAATATCCCACTGTCTGGGACCTCAACAACAAAGGAAGCCCTCATCGACACGCTTTTCAATTGGGTATGTCCTTATTCGGTGCTCTGTTGCTGATGATCAAGCTCGGCTGACTGTGATTGGTCGGCGTAGTACGAAACCCATGATCCCATCATCGCCCTGCCGCCAGTGATGGACGAGGCCACAGCTGACTTTGACCTCCCCGAGAATGCCCCTGACTTGTCCCGGTATTGTGTTCTCGGGAAGGACGTCCTTGACGCCATACGATCTGACATGAAGACCACAACGTTTCCGACATGGCTAGGGCGGCCTCCACACAACTTCGGCAGCCCAAACCATGGCAAGTTAAAAGCCGATCAATGGCGGACCGTCTGCTCGGTGTCATTGGTCATTACTCTCGTCCGGATGTGGGGAGATGGCACCGTACCGGCCCGAAAAGCTGATCTGCTGCGAAACTTCGTTGACCTCGTGGTGGCTGTAGACATGGCTACTCGGAGAAGAACTTCACCAGAACAAATTGCCACATACCTCAAGTCCATGACGACTTATCTGCAGGACCTTCGTGTACTATTTCCCGACCATAAATTCGTTCCCAACCACCATCTCTCTCTCCATCTAGACGAGTGTCTCACCCTTTTTGGCCCTGTCCACTCGTGGTGGTCGTTTCCTTTTGAGCGATATAACGGCATCATGCGCAGCTTCAACATGAACAATAGACCAGGTGAGTGCGCGGAATACCGTGTCATCGTGAGTCTGACGGATCGTCTAGATCAATTCGAACTTACACTATCGAGATATTTCTGTATGGCAGGTAACTTGAGGGCGTTGATCGCGCACACGAACCTTCCCAACAGCGACGCGTTCTCTAACTTTATACATCACATCCAAACCGCATTCCCTTCTATTTCTACGATACCCCTGGACCGTGCCATCCTTCACCCGGACGAGAGCCCATGTCGTCCCGAAGAGAATGACACATCGCCCCTTCAACCTCTCCCTCCAGCGGCATACCTCTCATTAATGGCTCTCTTGAACGCGTCACACACCCAGAGGTTTATTACATCAAGGTCGTTGTCCACATCCAGTGATATGGCAATGCTCAGTCCTGAGGCACGTTTTGTGCAAACTGTGCAAGCGGGTGGGGTTCCTTATGGCACAGCTTCGTCCAAGGCCAAAGGGAACTCATTCGTTCTATTCTACCATTCGTCTAACGTACCAGACTCAAGCGCGCAGCTGGGTCAAATCCAGGCTATCTTTCACCATACCCGACGAGAGCGCTTGGAGACGAGATCGGAGACTTTTGTCCTGGTCAGAAGGTTTCGTCCCCTGTCACGCGGAGACGCAGTCCACGATCCTTACCGCCAATTCGAGCATCTCGGAGCCACACTTCATTACAATGAATTTGATGACACAGAGCTTGTGGTACGCCTTAGCGATGTTCTATGTCACTTTGCCTCCTTCGTCTACACGCCCGCCGGTATCGAGAGGGATTGTATTGTCGTTCGGTCACTAGACAGGGTGAGTTCTCCCGTGTGGTCCTAATCCTGGCTGTTTACCAAACTCATCGTTGGTAGTCATGATTCAAGCTACGTTCTTCCGGTGCTAGTTGAGAGGATGTAGAAGGGTGGCGGGCGAGCAGCCGGGCTGGTGCACAACACTGATAAACGTAGACATAATTGTTTATAGGAATCAAGTGAATAACATTGGTTATATTAGACTTGCCGAGGCTGGACAATTGGCGATAATTTATGTCTGTAAACTCTATCCCAGGTACCTTTCTGAACCAACGTCAATGTTCCCTTCTCCGTAATGGCAACGAATCTATCGGGCTCTTGAGGGGGAGATGAACCATAATCCAAGCCAGCCCACTGAAGGGTGCGATTGCGAGTAGTCCATATCCACACTTGGTACATGTTACGAGCTCGGTGGCAGAAAAAGTCGCCCTCGTGAACGTCAGGGGGGCGAGGGGGAGTCACAAGTAGTTGATTAGACCGAGATTCGTATACCCAGTAGTTTTTCTCCGGAAATCCTCGGTATGGATACCGGGTCCGTTCGGAGATCTATCAAAACGTCAGAGACGTGAGGGCTAGACAATAACGTAGCTGTTTACCTCTATATCGTTCGGAGTCTGGTCGTTGACAGGTATATCCGACGGTGGAGCAACACTTTGGCTTCGCTGGGATGTGGGAGGAGCAAGGACAGGCGCACTATTACGAGGCTGATTAGAATCAATGTAACTCGGTGACTGAAAGATGAGCTACTTCTCTTCGACGGGAGCACTTGTGCTACGGAGACTAGCTGCAGCGTGTTTCGCGTCCGTTGCTTCGGTATTCTCAAGAGGCGCACTGGGATAGATATCATAAGAAACTGCTAGTGATGTTGCAAGAAAGGACTAACGTAGCGGAAGCCGGGGGTTCCCTTTGATCAAATGTCCGAGTGAAGGTGGCCTGCTTTCTTATCCAGTCTTTCTTCTCGTCGTTCCAGATCCGGGGCCCTGAGAGCTCAAGCCTCGTAGGCTCGTTACGAGAGGGGCTGAGGGGCACTTGCACCCGAAACAGCCAGTCTTGCGGCATTCCTAGAGGCGGCCACCAAGTAGTATGTAGTAGTGGGTAAATGTCACGGAGCGCTCACTGCAGATGTGAAGAAAGTGAGGGGACGTTCAAGAAGAGAGAAACGTGATGGCTGTTCCCGAGTTTGCCACGTGTTCTGACTGTAGACACTGTTGCACACGGTCTCGGGGCCTTCCTCGCGCTGTAGGCGCCGTTACTCACGCTTCCGCCCACACGTCACTCCTCCCGGCGTTCGTCCTCCTCTAAACCTCGCCCACGATGAACATGAGCGCCTACAGTTATTAGAAGCCCAAACGTTCTCAGAGCTGGGGGATCATGGCACTCTAGGTAAGGCTTGCTTGCTCAACGGCCACCAAACTGAACTGATCGCCTTTCCTACAGTGTTCTATCTGCCCTTTCCCGGACCAACACTCTATCTGCAAGCTATGCACTCTCAAGATCTCAAATCCAACATCTTCCCTCCGACACCAAATCGGATGACAGAGAAGGGCAGAGGATGCAGACGGTCAACCGCCTTGGCGTTAAATTTTTCGTGTACGTCACGTACGTGTACGTCGCTCACTCTAGTTCGTTCTCGTTTCTTCTTCTCAACGCCGTCAGTGACTTACACCAGACGCTATGGATGATGCCCGCTCAATATCTAAGTTACTATTCCGTACATGTATAGCTCATAACATTGACGCATATATTATTAGAAATTTTTAAGTACATCACTGACTTCTGCGAGGACATAGTTGCGGACAGGGCTTGATGTGATGCGCCGACGGCACATCGGACACACGCATGCTAGACGACCTTCTTCAAGGAGGCGACGGACCGTATGGGATTCCACTCGAGAAGGGAGAGGTAGATCAAGAGACCGGTAGTAGTTCTTAACATGATTCTTCGTAAAATCTCGGAAGCAGGGAATACAGAAGCTATGGCCGCAGGACAACCTGACGCGTACGTTCAGCACAGATATTACCTCGGTGCGTAAGTACCTACGTGCATGGTTCTTCCATCGTATTGTGGCAAAAAGGGCAGGTCACGGTTTGCGAGAGCCGCTGACGGAGCTGAAATTCTTCCATTAGAGTCAATTTGGCGAAGTTGACGGTAGGAGCATACTGAGTTTTCGGACCGGTCCACTGATGACGCAGGCTGCACATTCTTCACGGTCCTTGGCCGGGACCTTGAACGTGTTCCGTACTCTTCACGAACAGGGGGCCGATTCCGAGTAGACGAAGATGGTTTATAAGAGGCAGCGTCGCGAGTAGCGCGGCGGCACGGGGAGGAGGTCATCCAGAAGACGTCAAAGGAGCCTAGGATGTGGAGACGTTAAGGCCTCCCACAGCGTCTTTATACTACGGAGGACATTTTGAACAAAGGGCTCGCTTTGACGGGCCGTTGTCACCGGCAATTAGACAACATGTTTTGTACTCTCGAATGGACGCAGTGACACTGATGCGATTCCCTGAGGCTACATGTTCCGAGATGTACCACGCTTGTCGCGAGGCGCAGACATCAGGAAATCAACAGGCTGCTTTTTTAGGGTCATGGTGCTTTCTCGCACTTTTTCTCGCTTATTGAGACTTAGCGATATTGTCAGTTTACCGTACAAAGTACAAATAAGTAGTTTCATGTCAATAATGAAGTTAAAGCGTCGCAAGGAGCATTTCGACGACTAAAAGTCAAAATAAGGAACGCGCTCGAAAAAAGCGATGCAAGTGGCGCAGCTGTATATCATAGTAGTGCTACATATACTCACAGCTCTATTCTCCCGCATGCACTACTACTACATTGAACGCGCCCACGCCCGCACCAATAAGGGTGCAAACCTCCCAGCATCGACTTGCCACCCACAAGTAGTGTGCGCGTTGTTCACGAGCGCCCCCGTGACCATGCGCACGTCAACCCGGGGGAGACGCACGAGGTGGAGGCGTGGGCCCGGGTGTGCTCGCCATCAAGGATAATGCCGTTAGTAATCGACACCGTGACCCTGCGCGGACACGTTCAGTACGCGCAACCCGCCATGTCGTACATGCCCGCGTACACACCGGGGTTGGACAAGAAGGTATGTTCTCAGAGAAGTTGCCGCCCCAGGACTTGGAGGCGGCGACTTCGGGGACGTTATGTGTCGCATCAAAGGCGACGCTATCGAGGCAATGGTCAACAAACCAGGGCGTTTGCAAAATGGAAGTGTGATACGCACCAGGGACAGCTGGCGGGGAACAGCTGGAAGCCCACAATGTTCGCGTACTCCTCAAGGTAGCGCGCCATGACGGCGAGCGTCGAGTTTGTCGAGGGCTCGTAGTCGCCAAAGTTATACGGCGGCTGCAAGCAGCTCAACGTGTTCTCATCGTTGCACGACGTGTCAATGTCCTACCCTGCGGCGCTCTCAGCGACTGCGCCCGTCGCGCGGCACGGCGTGGCCTCGACGCCGCCCGAGCGCTATGCACCAACTGTACGCAATCGTGGGGATGGTGCCATACCCGGAGGTGGGACGCAAGTAGACGTGGGATTTCTGTTAGCAGCGTGGAGCGAATATTGATCAGACATGTCAAGAAGCGAGCAATCATGAGGACTCACATCGACTAAACTAGCCTACTTGCGACTCTGGCTCTGATAACGGGAAATCGTGTAGCTGTTGTAACTAAGCTATCTGAAACGAATGGTGGTCAGCATACCGATTGACGTAAAATCCAAAGAAATCGTTGTAGGAGTTATAGTGTTTGGCGCCTTCGGGAATGAATTTATCGCCATAGAAGGGGATGAGATGGGCAGCGCGGACAAGGGAGTTGACGGGGACAACACCAAGCAGACCAGTACCGTCTTCGTTGTAGTCAGGGGCCACCATATACATTCCGGTGTCTTCGTCTCGAGCGTCCTGTACCCTAGAGAACCAATGGACTAGTGCACACCGGTAGTACTTCGACCGGTAATCAAAGCCAATGAAGGCCAGAACCCGAGCTACTTCCATACCTAGCATACCAGAGATGCTGTTGTCCGTCGAAACAAATGCGCAGTCATGGCGAGCGGCTTCGTTCCTCCAGTTGAGGGTTGAGCGGATGCGTTCTGAACGCATTCCACCTGTTCCGCATATGTCGCTGGGTGCCCGGAAGGTTGCGAGGGATGAGTTGTAAACGAATATACGCGACTTGCGGGGGAAGTGAGGAAGACGAGAAAGGGGGACATCTGTGACGTCCACCTCTGATGCCGGCGATAACTGCTCATGCAAGAAGCACTTCACCTGATAAAACAGGTCAAACTCCGGGAGCTTGAGCTCGCCAGCGAGAGCGGGGATGGTGTGCGCGCGCCCACGGGCTGACGCGACATGAATTAAAAAGGATCCACGAGGGCAAGTAGACTACGCACCTGGAGAGCTGGCCAATCGAACCCTTGCCTCAATCCGGCCATCAATGGCAGACCCCTCCTCATCCTCTACGCTTCCGTTGATAACGCCTCGCACGCGAAGACGTGCTGTGACGGCCGGGTCAAGTGTTAACGTCTGAAAAAGGGCCCCGGAAACTGTAGAGTAGAGTTAGCTTTGAGTCCACAAGCCAGGGAATAGACTTACGCCGCGTGAGGGATCTATTAAGTGCCGTGCTGATAGCTGCATCCTGCAGCATTCCGCGTGCAGCGAAATCAACCCGAGCTGCAGCTAGCTTGTCTAACCTCTGATTAGTTATGAGCATCTGTTTCAAAGCTTCGAATCGGCTCGATCTTCGCCATGGTTCTTTGACTGCTTTGATATGCTTTGACTCTGTTATCGAAGAACAGAGGCCATTAGGCGCCCCAAACTGACGGATAAGGAAGAGGTAATGCTTCAGCGAGTGTTGTCGGGGGAGGGATATCGAATTTGCAACACCCAAGGTCTGGAAGATAGCGCGATATCGGTGGAAACGCTCCAGCGCATCCTCAATCTCGAGCAGCGTCTCGTCAGTAATGACGTCACGCCGGACTAAGTAGCAGAACTCCAAGAACGCGCGGAATGTGCGCACGACATCACGGGGCACATGCCCTTCGATAGCTGGAATGTAGACCTGAGAACAGCAGTAGTATCAGAATCACGTAGAATGCGGATAACAATGTGCATACCTTCATTAATGCCTTGCTGTCGTCCCCCGTCCATTGCTTGAATCCACGCCCATTTGGAAATCGTCGCAACCCGGCAAATGGCGCGACAGCGGCAATTCTATGGTCACTTGTTTAGAGTTCTGATGAGGTGTGGAGCCGAACCGGCATCAGCTTACCTCCGGTCAATGTCATCGAGGATCTGGAGCGCGCGAGCCTTAGTGTGGACCTTGTGGAGGTAGGTGACGACCCATTCGACAAGATGGTCTTTAAACGTGCCCTTGACGAGCTGATGAAGAATATCGGGAGATATCATTTCGTGGATATCAGCGCGTGGAAAGTCGTTTGTGAACGGCTAGCAATGGGTGAACTTGAGAGACAAGAGGTATGAAGACAAGACACGCACAATTGTATTCCCGATGATACCGTAGTTATCCCACAGCGTCCCGAGGTCCAGCTCATTGATCACCAGCTCGTTATGCTCTTTGCACCGATGCAACACCGGATGTACTGCATCCGAGCCATCGAGATCATCCCGAAATGCAAGACACCTTGAGAATATCAGTACTTGATACACGTCGGCAGGATCACAGACTACTCACCTCGGACACCATCCTTGAACGATACAGGTGAGAAGTGCCTGCTCCGGATAGTCCGCAATGTAAGGTCCGAGGCCGTAGATGACCCGTCGAAAGTAACCGTCTCCAAACCGCACGACCTCATACTGAGTCATGCCAGACTTCAGAGAGCGGAGGATTCTTGATAGCGAGGAATGATAAAGCTGTCGGCGAAAGTGCCGGAACTCCGGATCACCGGTGTAGCTTTGGTTTGCTTGACATGCTGTTAGAAGACATTCACTGGAAATGAACGCACAGCTTACTTTTGGGGATCGAGAGGAAGCCAATGAGAGCCACGGCATTTCGGTGCGCCCGCCGAATGGTGTTGTGGACATTGCCAACGGACAGGTATAGCGGGTAGTACTCCGTGTGACCGGTGGCAACTGACACCGTTGTTTTGTCACTACCGAGGATTACGGGAACAAATGTGCTCCCGGCCGTCGTGGGATCTTCTGCTATTTTGTCCTTGAGAAAATGTTAGCAACTGTACGCGGCGACTCGGAATAAGAGCACTCACCGCCTGGTCCCATACCCAGTCTCCAGAAAACATATCCTCCCATCGACGCGACCCCGACGCGTCAAACTCGCGGTACGGACTGTAATCCATACTGCCCTTGAAGTCCGGATTTGCAAGGATGTTTTTGATGATCGTGCGTGGGTCGCGGAACCAGACATCGTATGATGTGGTCATCCATGGTGGGACGTCGCCTACTGGCCTCGGGCCCTTGTACGACATTGCGAACGACTCCCAGGGAACTTCGCCAGCCTTGATATTATCAATGGTTTTATACAAGTCCTTGTGATCGGCGAAGGGTGGGTGGGCATTGTACTTCTGTAGTGTCGCGCCCCAAAGGTCCATGAGCGTGTCGATGTGCTCTGCAGGGGCCTGAGTTCGCCGATAGAGGAAGTCCGCTGTCTCGAATTCGATTCGATCGCGAAATGGGGCCCAGTCATCGGGTGCACGGGGTGGCAGTGGAAAAGGAGGAGCGTCGACGTCTACGAACTCGCCATCAGGCCCGCACTTGCGTCCTATAGAGACCGGTAGTGAGGGATTAGCACGCATGCGTAGGACAGAATGGAACGCACCATCAAGAAATGGGTGATACTCCCGTACTTTCTTCCCTGCAATCTCTTCTACCCTGCCCCTCACCCGTCCATCCTCCGGAAAAACTTCTGATGGGGCGCCGTCGTCTGGTTGAGGGTAGTCACCTTCCCATTGAGGATATTCGTCTTCCGGCGGCTCAAACTCGTTTCCGACGGGTTCTGGAGCAGCGTCGCATGCTGGGACCGGAGTTGACTCGCGGGAGCTGTCAACCAAGCCGTCATGTTTATGGTTGATGTGGTTGTTGAACCCAGCCTGGTTTTTGAAGAGACGCTTGCAGGAAAGGACGGGACACTGGTATCGAAAGAGGGAGTGAATCGGCCTTGCAGGATTTGACTTGCTGGCCTCAGGCTGAGGTGAACTTGACTCCATGGTGATCGTAATACCGTGATGCCGGAGGGGCCTGGTCGCAAGGAGAAATGAGCAAGCAAGAGTGCACAGAGAGGAGGCAAGGGTAAGGGGGTGCCAGTGAGGAGATGAGGGCGAGGAGTGTGTCAGTGAAGTAATGAGGGCGCAAGGGGTGTGCCAGTGAGGAGGCGAGAGTGACTTGGGGGGGTTTGGTGGAGAGAAGAAAAGAGCGCCTATACAAATGACACGGTGAAGCGAAAAACGAGAATGGAGAAAGTCGGAAGCATAGCCCTGCTGCGGTGAATCGAGTCAGGGGATAGTCTGAATAAAACAAGCGGAATACGTTACCCTCTTAGCTCGGCCCAGGCTGACAACCATCCCCGTCCCTCTTTTACCCGAACCATATCGAGCTACTCCCAGAAATTTTCGTCTTTTTCCTCCTTCCCTCCACTCTCCTCTCTGTTCCCAATGTCCTCCCGCGTCACCAGAGCATCTAATGCAGACAAGCATCCCGGAGACCTCCACAGAGCCTTGAACCGCCGAACCGCCGAAGAAGTTGAGCTGCAGAAGAAGCAGAAGAAGGCGGAGCAAGAGAAGAAGAACGCCGAGATGAACCGTTCGCATGAACGTGTCGCCAGCCTCGAGAATGAGCTGGCCAAGAAGCGCGCAAAGAAGGTTGCTCACGCACCGACAGCACCCCCATTTCCAACGACCGGACAGAAGGGAAAACCTCGCGCTGCCGCCGCCGCCGCCGTCGCCAACAATGACAACGACAACGATGCAACACCCAAAGTGCCTTCTAGGCCGAAGTTGAAGACGACGAAGTCCTCCGCTGCCAACAGCAGCAAGGGCAAGGGTAATACAGAGGGCCCGGCCAAGGCTGCGAAGCCGAAGCCAACACAGACGAAGGCGGTGTCACCTGCTGATGGGCAGGCTGACGAGTCCGATGGTGCTGGAGAATCAGTTGACAACAACAGTGAGTAACTCTACCCATGGTCGCAGTAAGCACAACCTTTGCTTACCGGCCTATATAGACGAGCCAGCGCCGAAGCCTGTAGCCAGAAAGCGAGGTGGCAAGGGGATAGCAACGAAGAAGACTAACACTGGAGGTGAGAATAGGTTATCAGTGTCCTGATCTAAGCTTCGGATAGTGCTTACCTCTCTCATTCCACCGTTCCCGCAGGCGATGACGGCACCGAGGCCAACAACATGGTGGAGGCCAAAGAGGTGGTGAAGGCGGTGAAGAAGAGTCTGGCGGAAAGCGCAACCTACCGCGCTCAAGTCGACAAGAAGAGAAAGGAAGTGCAGCCTGTGAGCGGTGCGGAGATATCAGCCGCAGCCGCAAAAGGCAAGTCGACGTGAGTAATTTGCCCTTGTCCTCCAATCCGTCACTCACCATGCTCTTGCAACTGTCTGAATCCACCCTTTTCTACCGGGATCTCGCCCTCGACATCATATGCCGCAGCCACGCCATTGGCTTCAAGACTGATGTCAAGAAGTGGTCCGCGTCCGTTGTCCCGCGTGGTCCACCCGCGTCAGCCTCAACTATGTCCCGTTCCCGCAGTCTCTTTACCAGTGCAAAGTCCTCGACCATCGCTGCCCAGTCCGCTACCACCAAGGAGAAGCAGTCCGAGCCCCAGTCCGCGCCCAAGTCAAGGCCCAAGCCCACGCTCAAGCGCAAACCCGAACCCGAGCCCGAGCTCTGTGATGAAGAGGAGGACAGCTATGGGCTCCCTGACGATAACGCCGAGGACCTCGCCCGGGAGCGCGCAAGCATTCGCGCGCAAGCAAGTACACTAGATGTAAGCACACGCATTCTGGCTCCCTTCAAATCAGTCCCTATTAATGTCTTTCTAGGTTGTAGAATTGTCGAGTCCCCCAGGAAGCCCCTTGCCTGATGTCCCCCTCGATGTCTCCTCCTCCCCTCTATCGCTGCCTCGCCCCTTCACCCAGGTGCCCTACGAGCGCCTCGCCTCGCCTCTTGAAGACATTACATCTCCCGCCGAGCGCCTCGCCTCGCCTCCTGAAGATGTCACTTCTCCCTCCGAAGACCTTCAAGTCTCCTCCCTCAAGCGCCGTCGCGCAGACAGCATCAATGAAGAGGGTGACTGGGAGGAAGCTAAAGGACAGGATATGGAGCTGGATGAGGAGCTGGATGAGGAGCGGGACAGTGCCGCACATACGGTGGACGAGGACGCCGTGCCTGCATGTCCCTACTTCACTCCCGTTTGCATTTACTGATCCGAGTCCATTGTATAGGACTCTGAACCCGAAGCCGAGCCCGCCGCAAAACGCAAAACTCGCACTACGGACATGGTAAGCACATCACTACGTATATATTCTCCAACAATCTACTGACATTCGTACAGGCTGATGTTGAGATCCAGCCTGCTAAGCGTCTCAAGCAGGCTTCGGGAAAGGCCGCTGTTAACAAACTTGAGAAGGACGTCAACAAGGGCAAAGACGCGACTGGCAAGGGCAGTGACACCGGTAAGAGTGATGAGACGGGCAAGCGCAAGAAGAAACACAACAAGGACACGTTACCTCCGCACGCTCGCAACAACAACAGGTGGGCACGCGTTTTCATCCCGACCTTCCTTGCCTGGCTTGCTTGTCAGAAGGAGGTATGGGGCCCTTCGAACAAGAAGATTCTCGATGCGCTCCGGAACACCTGGCGCGCAGTCTACAACGAGGAACTTCCCTCAGAGCAGGATTCCATTCGTGGGGCTGTGTTCACTCTAGTAAGTGCGTCTATTGATCTACCACTCAATCGACTTAAAGATCCGCATGCAGTGCAAACAGCGAGCCAACGAATGGCGCAGCAACTTCGGCTCCACCGCCACATCAGTCCTCTCGCTTTCGTTTGCTGATGAAGGCATGTATGGCCACGAGGAGGCGGAGGACCAGAGGACTGAGTATGCCGCTGGGCTGCTCGTTGGGAATGCATTCATGTACGAGAGTGTTCCCGAGGATGGCTCAAAGCCCAGTGGTAATTTCAGGGGCCCGCTATATGCCAGTACCCTTGCAACCCACCTTGCCGCTATCCGCGGCCGCGTCAGAGTTCCCCAGCACGACGACGAGCATGACCACTATGTCCCGCGTGGGGCTATGACGCTTGCATGCGCTGCGGTATGCTCCACGCTCTGGCACTGCCAATGTTACTAACAATAACTGCTTCTCTCAGGCCGAGCGCGCGTGCCAGCTTGCTGCTGGCAATCAGCTAGGTGACCTTGAGGCGGTCGTCGAAGACCTGGTTGCCTTCCAGGCTAGCGGCAACGGCAGCTGCCCTATCTTGAAGGCCGGGAATCTTCTCCGGGTACACTCGAAGGGTCGCACGCAGGTCAACGAGCGTACAGGCAAGCCCTCGACAAGCCTCGCGAACTTCTCGGAGGCGAACTGGAAGTGGGGAACTGACTTGTATTGGGCGAGCATTGGGCGCATGAGCGACAAGTACCTTTCCGACGCGTTCAAGGCAACGGAGGCTCACGCCCGCAACCTCAAGAAAGCTGACGAGGACGAGGAAGACGACGAGGACGAGGATATGGTCGACGTCGCACATTCCGATCCGCGTGCGCTGCTGGAAGAGAATTGTATTGTCTATTCTCCTCCTTTCATATGTCTAGTACTAATAATTGGCTGCTATCTTAGGATCGCGTTCACCATCTCGCCGGCTGTGGCATCACGCCATCACGCACTCTCCTCCTCGTCCCTTCATACTATCTCTCCTCGTTGTTCTGCTCTTGTATCTCGTCTATTCTCGCGCCGTTCCCGCTATCGCCCCGCCCAATGGCACCCTCTCAGCCCCCCTTTTATATTCCCGATCCCTTATTTTGTTGCACTTTCTATATGCTGTCGATCTCTTATAATCCCTTTTTTGCGCTTTTTTCGTATCTATGGACACTGAATACACGCTTTGTGCCGCTCCACCGAAACTGACTGATCCTCACAAGTCCCCACAAGTAAGAAAAAGTATCGAAAGCATAAACCAGGAAGCAAAAACAGTAGAGGACTCTACTGGTTTGCGCTTTTTTTGAGCTCCCTTATTTTGTACTTGAATCGCCCTTGAAATGGAATAAGCACCAAAAAGTACCGGGCAAGCAGCCCGTCGATTTCCTGATGGACAGGCAGCCCAGTACCATGCCCAGCTAACTGCAAGCATCAAGAACTTCTGTCAGGCACTCACTTCATTGGGATACTTACGCTACCTCTCGCATCAGGCTGATAGCTCCTTTGTACTGCACCTTTCCTAAACCGTGCAATTGGGCTTGTTCTACGTAGGTACGTTGTTCTGAAAGTCCAATCCACGTTTCATCAGCGGACATGACGTGTCAGTATCAGCCATCCCCGCGGGTCAAGGTTTCTTTTCCCTCCTTTTTGTTACCTAAAATGCCACATAAGTGCTGCCCTTTGTTCTCGCTTTGTCCTGATGCGAGAAGGGCTCATTCTCCCTCATATATAACCCGTTCGCTCACCATTGCCTTTCCTTTCGTACCATTCCCATCCCTTCTCTGCAATCCTCGCCCATCAAGTTCCTGCTGCAGATAGATGTCCGCCAATCAAAAGCCCCTGACTTTAGAGCCGACGGCCGAGACCTGGTATGCGGTACGGCCTACCCCCCAGTCCACCGAAGTTACCGCTCCCCCGAAGGAAGAAGTATGGGGTGTTCTTCACCCAATCAGCTCCTACTTGAAGCCCATCCAACTCTCCGGAGCCGTCACTACCATTGGCAGGAGCTCTGACAACGATGTCGAAATTTCCGGCGGCAAGATTAGTTCGTATTATCTCTCAGGTCTATTTGTCTGGATTGGGATGCTGACTTGGCTGTTAGGCGCGAAGCATTGCACGATCAAATGGAACGGTCACAGCGACAAGTCCTCTTACGTTGTGGTGACTGATCATTCGAGGAACGGTACCTGGGTAAGCATTCGTCCCAACGTTGCGATTGATCGCTAGTAACATCACCATCTAGATCAACGAGGACATGATAACGAAGGACCAGTTCCTGCTTTTGAAGGAAAGCAATGAAATCACGTTTGGGCGGCATCCAAACTTGGACGAAGATCCGCTCTACAATCACCGTAAGTCATCGATTCAACAGCCGCTATCCCGTTTATGTAGTTAACTTATGCGCATGGGAAGGATATATATATCGTCATATTGCCACCCCTCCGACTCCGGGTACCCTCTATGCCTTGTACGACGTCGGGTATGAACTTGGCAGGGGAAGTTTCGGTGTCGTTATGAGCGGTGTCGCCCGCGCCACTGGGGTATGGCACGCGATCAAGATGATCCGCCCCCCGAAGGAGCTTATAGAGGCATACCCCCACGACGAGGAAGCAAGGAACAAAGTAACCAAGTTCCTACGAGAAGTTCAAATACTCGAACAGCTTGACCATAAGAACATCTGCAAGCTCGAGGAAGCGTTCTTTCAGGGCTGGGACATCGGTGAGTCGTCATTCTAGCTCTACCTTTAAAGAGATACTGATTTGGTATCAATAGCATTGGTACTTGAGTACGTGAACGGAGGAGATCTGTTTGATTATATGCAGACTTATGGCGTCCTCGGTGCGTATCACTTGCTCGACATCTCCCCTCCATCTCTCTCATTATTCACTCGTAGATGAGGCCACAACAGGCCGTATTGTCTATCAGATAGTCGACGCCCTGTGTGTACGTATTTGTCTTGTGCCTCTCACATATGTTGGCATTACTCAATTCATCCGTGATCAGTACATACATGCTAAAGACATTGCCCATCGGGATCTCAAGCCGGAGAATATCCTTCTCACTTCGGAGGATCCCCCCGTCGTCAAAGTCGCCGACTTTGGCCTCGCCAAGGTTGTAGAGGGCTCAACGTTTCTCAAGGTATGATGTTCTCTTCTTTGCAAGCACTTCTCCGCTTCATGCTTTGGTGTCAGACGAAGTGTGGTACGGCTGCATACGTTGCCCCGGAGATCCTGACACGGACGGAAGAAGAGGGATATGACTACGTCGTCGACTCTTGGAGTGTCGGCGTCATTGCACATCACATGTTGACAGGAATGGCACCTTTCATCGAAGACTCGTCGATTGAAGACTTGACAACGCGTATCATATCGCGTACAATCTACTGGGAAACGCTTGAAGACATGGATCTTAGCAGGAATGGTGCGTTTCGCGGAGTTGTGAATTCATGTAATATTCACTGACACGGTAACGTCCTATTCGCAGTTAAGAATTTTGTCCGAGCCTTGCTTCGGGAAGATCCTACCTTTCGCATGTCTATTTCCGACGCGCTTCATCATCCGTGGCTCGCAGCCTTCAAACCCACATCGGGACAGGAAACAGTCAAAGTCATGGCGGACCAGGGTGTCACTCATGCTGCGGCTTCGGAGCTGGGTGTCGCTCATGCTACGGTTTCGGAGCTGGGTTTTGCTCATGCCACGGTCTCGGAGGTGGGTGTCACTCATGCTACGGCTTCGGACCTACAGCACGAGCAGAGCGTGGAGGCGCTCTTGACGACTCGAGGTTCGGATGATGAGTAGGCTGAAACTGTTCGTAACACGACGGATGCTCCATGCCTCGAGACTTAAGGAGCTGACGAGTAGACTGAATCTATAAGGCGGGGCTTCCATTCGTAGTATGCGTACGTAGATACGCCAAAGTCACTGATAATGCAAGTATTGTTTCCAACATTCAGAAAATCGGTCGGGATAGGATATGGAATACTACATCAGGTTCGGGTATTTTCGGGCTTGTTACGTAGGTACAGCCCGTATTTAGCTCGGGAATCTTCGGGTAAATACGTAGGTACAGCCTACATAGATCTAGCTCGGGTGTTTTCGGATATATACGGAGGTACACACCGATGAGGAAAGTGACGTCCACCTTCTCGCGGTCCGTGAAGTCTTCTTCCCTTGAACTTGTGCTCCCTCGCCCTCTTCTCTCGTGCCTGTGCTCGCCCACGTCCTTACTCATGCAAACATCGTCTCGGGGAATTATAGAATATACCAGACCTGCCCTCAAAGCTCTGCCGCAGCGGCGGCCAGTTCAAACCCGTCCACCAGCGGTACGTATCTACGTTGATACCTATATCTAGTCCATTCTCATCCTACTCAGGTTGCAGACGGGCCATTGTCGCCGAGACCGATAGGACTCAGTGTGTCTGTCGTTGACACCTTGAGCTCGGTGCGCTGACGGTCTTCCAACGACGGAACGTATATCAGCAGCTGCTAGGCTATGGTCTTTTCCTTCCCTGGTGGCACATTGGACTCATACCTCTGCCAGTCGTGACTGGAAAACCCACGAACGATATCTTCTTGTATGCCGGATTCCTTGCGTTTGCTCGTTGTTGTACGTACTCTGATATCCATGCTTGATTCTTGGACAAGGCTCTCAACGATACTCTACCTCAACCACATTCGACATGTCGGTGGTAGGAAGGCATACTTATGTGCTTAGGCTGTATTGTTCCGCTGGAGACAGCATCGACGTCATTTTCCAGACCAATGTTAAGGGCCTCCGCTTGAAGCCGGTTGGAGCGCAGGTTCTTGTACCGACAGTCCTGATCCTGGGTGGGCGAATCAGTCGTGTCAAAGCCTGTTCGCTCGTTCAGTTCATCTTGCAGTACCGCTAGTTATTTTACATTCCTGTTGTATGTCGACCCCATGGAAATAGACATGAACATGTATAGTATCCGGAACAATTTTCGGACGTGGGAAAGTCTTCCTTTCCGAACCCTGGAAAACGGCCCGAAATGAAGGCTTTTCCGGTGGATTGTCTGGCCCAGAAAAGGCAGCTGCCACGTGTTTTTTCCACAATCCGGAAATATCCCGGGATATATTACCATTTATAGAGTATACCCCTTGGTCGAAAACGCAACGGAAAATGCTAAATTTCCGTCCGATTTCCTCGGAGCGGAAAAACGTGAGAACATTATTTCTTTCCAGTCCATTTTCCGTGTTATTTTCGGAGCTGGGTTTTTGGTGTTTGCCCGAGGTGTTTAATTTTAGCATTATGAACCGTGGGATTCTCGAGCGCGTCGCCTCCCGTCGCATCGCCGCGTATAGGCCGCATCTCAGGCCGCATCGCTCACTCTCCGCCGCGAGTCGTCACACCCCACCAGTACTTGCTCCTGTTCCTGGCGTCTTTCCATTCATCCCATCTCAGTGGACAGAATGCAGTTCAAGGGTTTCGCTGTGGCGGTGATCGTAGACGGACAGAAACTCAAGGAGCACAATGTGACTATTGTCAAGTCGAAACAGGAAACCTCGTGCTGGATTGCGTCAGAGGCAGAAAAGGTGAGGCCTCCCGGTGCAACTTTTAGTATCTACTCAATGTTATATCAGAGGTTCGTCATAGAATTTACTCGTGAGGATGGAAATCGCTCTGCAACGCATGCTGTATCTCTATCTCTTGACGGACGTTCCTCTTGTGGTCAAATTTTACATCCCAACGTAGCAAGGACCTACATCAAGGGAGACCAAGTAGATGGTTTTCATATTCTTCCACTTTTATTCGGCAAGCTACTTCTGACAGGTATGTCAATATACCCTGGCGATTAACGCATTCTACAGTATATGTCATGCTTAGCTGATCGTTGACGGTGAAACGCCGGTTTCTAGATGAAGATGAGTATATTCATCAAGGAGGCACAGATGAGCTGGGCGAGATCCGCCTCAGAGTCAAAAAGGCCACCGTCACCCGGCGAGATATAGGTAGTAAAAAGCTGTGGAGGGTGCCGGCCCTCGATAAGGTTCACGAGCGCTTACATAAAGGAAGTACTCACTACATTAGGTGCTGAGCTACTTTGCGCACCGCATATAATGTCTTCATTAACAAATCTCGTCACTTAGGTATGGCGAAAGAGAGGCGGTTGAAAAGCGTCATTGTTATGGGGATCCAAAGTTCGCCAGAGGTCCATGGATCAATTTCGTATTCAGGTACAGACCCATAGGTCCGTACATAACCATGCCATGTCAATTTTGCTAACTTTTTCGGCCCTCCGCTAGATGTACTGATGGCACAGGGAATAGCACCTCCGGAAACACCAGCGCAGGTGTCTACCTTAGCACCGGCAGAAGGCAACACGATCCGCTCCGGCGATGACACGCGTGCGGCACAACAATCCCGCGCATCTCCCGAACGCCGTCCGGACAGCCCACAAGCCAGGTCTGTCCCCTCGCCTTTACAAGCACGGACAGAAGCTTCTGTTCGGCGGGCGACAGAAGACATCACGATCAAGTCGGATGACCGATCTAACGGGCAGCCCCAATGCGTCTCCCAAGCGCCGCAGGCCGGAGCTGCTGTGCACCCGTCTACCTCAGCGCCGACGGATGTCGTCACAATCAAGTCAGAGGACTCTCTGGCTCAGCCGTCGAACAAGGCCGCTGGAAAGCGGAAGGCGGACGACCGACAGCGTCAAGAGCGGCAATCTCGCCTTGCTAGACTTGAAGTATGCCCGTTTCCCGCCTAACCCGAATAACTGACATCAACTGATGGACTTTTTAGAACATGCTGCGTGAGATACAAGTCGAAGTTACCCAACTCCGCTCGGAAGACGCTGAGGAAGAAGACGTCAAGCCCTCCAAGAGGATCAAGACCGAGCCCGGGTGTTCTCAGCCGAAAAAATCATCTTCGAAGGCCAAGGCTCCCGAGGTCATTGATCTAACGTGATCAGTGTTGGCTCGGATCGAATTCTCGGCGTCGTGTTCTGAACTGCTTTATTCGTAATTGGTGACATTGAAGAAGAAAATGACCCATAGCTGATACCCGTTTTCTGGACGTATAACATAAAGCCATGAAAGATGCGATTGTGATTAACACACCTAAACATAATTATAAGTATTGGAGTAGAGTGAAGTTTAACAGTATGAGTGGGGCAACGCCGAAATGTCTATGTGTATGCGAGATGGAGCACTTGGACCTAATCCTTGACAAAACTAAGCGCGATGTACGCAGGTTGATCCAGCTGGTCGACTACGGCGACGGGTCTAGTTAGTAGATGCAGATGCTAGAGAGCCCCAGCGGAGAGTGCGTGCGCCTTCGGCATCACGGCCCATCTTGCGCGGACCCATGATGACGGCGTCGTCAATCTTCTCAAGTCGGGAGACCTCGCGTCGGATGTAGGTCACGAGCTGATGCATCGTATCGGGGTAGGTGAGATACCTAGAAAACGGTCTTTGTCAACAGGTGCATCGATAGCACAGACAGAAACCACAACTCACCGATCGATATCCTCAGGTCCGAAATCATGCACGCCCGACCCATCGTCCCTTGTCTCCTCACTCTCAATCCCCTTCTTCTCTAGCTTCTGCACATTCTCAACCTCGCCACCAACAAGGTTCACGTGTCGCCTATACGCCAGCGCGCTCCCGCCCTCCTTCGCACTAGGCACGCGCGCGGGGCCTTTCCCTGTGAACGGGCTCGCAGGCGACGGCTCGATGCCCTGCGCACCGCGCGCCCCGAGCATGTTCCGCCACACGACGGCCGCGAGCTCCGCGTCGCCCTGGACGAGGCCGAGGTCGAGCGCGAAGCCCATGCCGTTCCACTGCTCCTTGAGGATCTTCATCTGGCGGACGATGATGCGCTCCGGCGCGCGGCCCTGCTTGAGCGCCTTGGCCTCTGCGCGGCTGAGCTGGCTCAGCGGTGGCGGGGTCGGGGTCGGGTAGAATGTGCTCAGCGGGTAGGGCGAGTCGTATCCTGCGGGGGAGACGGGTGTTGTTGATGGTGGCGGGACTACGTTGTTGTAGTTGTATGAGTTTGACGGGTTCGAGGGAAGGGACTGGCGCGGGGGTAGAACGCCGGGCTGGAGAACGGCGCGTACGCGTTCCTCGGTGTCTTGGAAGAAGTGATCGATGAGGCCTTGGACGTGGGCCCGGCCATGTGGGGAGGGAAGCGCGCGCAGGCGCACGGTGAGCAGCCAGACGTGCAGGTTTGTTATTGTGAACCATGTTTGGAAGGTTGGTGGGAGGGCACACTCTGGTAGGACAAATGCAGCATTGGTTAGTCGGACGTGTTTATGAGCGAAGCATGGCATGTACGCACTTTCCAGCCAAAATGCACTCTCCTCGTCAACTCGTGTCGCACATAAAGTGTTGTACAAAGCCAAGGCACGCCGGTTGGAGAACTGCTGTGGGCTGCCGTACCCCAACGCGCGTGCAGCCAGGAGGAAGACGGACTTCATAGCCGGGGACGCTTTGACCTGCTTCGTGAGCCATGAATCTTCTTGCTTTGGCAGCGGTGAATTCGAGTGCTGCGATGGTGATGGAGATGACGACGAGGGTTTGTTGTCTGAAGTGGAAGTAGAGGAGTCGGACGGAGACGTAAAGGGTGAAGGCGCCGATGCCAACCGCCGAGGGGTTGAAGAGAGCAGGCGAGCATGGCACGCGTTCCGCGCGATATTTTTCGATAGTACTGTGCGAGGCAACATGCTAGGCAACACCGTGGCCGACGTCAAGCGCGGTCCTAAGCAGAGAGGAGAGATTTGAGGAGAACGCGAAGGCAGAAAGCGCGTCACTTGCGGACGCAAAAACTCATCATCGCACATTGATGACATAAGCAAGCCGATTCAAAACCCCTGAAAGACCCGCATCTTGCGTCTTCCGCGACCGCGACCGTGCATCGCACTCGAACGTTTTCTCATCTAGGAACAAATACACACGAGGTACACTTCTTATTTCAAAATAGCTTATTATGATGCTTTTCATGTGATCTGTTATTACCGCTGGCATAGCCATAAGGGGGCACCCTGTCCAAGTCATCGGGTCGCTCAGTGCCGTTCAAATGATCAGTGGCGTCTCATCCAACGTTCAGAACGTTTCAGTCACCACTTGAACTTGAAAATACAAGCCTCTAGCATCGCCCTATCCACGTTCTTGCAAGCTCTTCACCTGTTAAAACCTTCTAGTCAGCGTTGTGGGAACTTATCAGAGAACAAGTACGCTGTTGTCTGCTTTGAATGCGATAATCATCGGAGCCGGCGAGAGAAAGCTATACGGGCCAATGTGCGCGGGAAACTTGAATACATACGTTTATATAGGCTGTGAATCTCATGACTGATAAAAAAGACAAGTGTTATGGCCCAACGTTTCATCGACCCAGCACCCAGAAACCCCTATATATGTCACACACCGCGGATTATCAGATCGGGGCCCCACCACCCTTCCTCGTTACATTTCAGCAAGACAATTATGTTGTTGGTACGAGTTTGATTTGATGCCTCCCAACGCTCCGCTGACCTGGCACATTGGATCTGAATACAGTTTCGGTTGCTGCATTAGCTGTTTATGACTATGGTAGGAAACTCACTTGTCAATGCGCTCCGCATCTTGACCAGATATCTAGTTCTTTGTCTGAGTCAAGAGGTGAGATCATCGAACTGAACAGATTACAACGTCACGTTACAAGGATGATTGGCTGTATCAGGTCGACTTAATTTGGGTGAGCATCATGTACATGTCCTATCACTGAGCGAAAAGGTTTTGACGGAATGATACAACCACAGAAACGCAGCATTTCATGTATATCATGCTGTTATGCGCTTGTAAGCTAGAAAACCACTCGAAGCAGTAGGTCTCGAAGAATGATCAATATATAGCTCCGTTACATGGGTTTGTTATTTGCATTGTAAGACACAGAAAACATCCTCCCACTTGCCGTCACTGATGGAATCCTTATAAATAGGGCTTCAATTTGTACGTATGTTCATGTGCTGTGATGGAATTTGGATTGATTCTCATCAGATTGGTGCTTGCCATCGAAGTCACTATCGGACAAGGTATGTATATAGCAACTGTACATTTTAGCCTCTACTAATTTCGCGGTCCGACAGACGTAAGCTACTCTTTGTTTCATTGGTTTTAACCCTTTTCTGACTGGAAATTCTCCCAAAGCTGTGAGGCAAATCGTATAAGTGACGTTGTTTACTCACCTAGAGCATCTCCAAGGTTCCCTAGTCTTCATAATCTTGGAGCAGTGCCTGCCGTTTGCTTTAAGCGTGATATTACAAGGTCACACGCCATCAACTCTGCGTTTTGATTTATTGTCCTGACAAATCCCTCTCGGTTTCAGGAGTTATGGCTGCCCGTGTCTGTGCACTCTACAAAAACGAAAAGAAAGTCAAACTTTTCCTATACAGCTGCTTTACCTTGGTACAATTGGTTAATACAGCACTAAGTACCATGGACGCTCTCCCGCCTTATGGGTATACCTGTAAGCAGTCTAATAGAACACACGACTTTGGAATTTCAATGTAACTTTATGCCTCTGTAGCGCAAGCATCCAGCATTCTAAGTGTTCGATACTGTGAGCTCGTGAATCCAACATTCTTTCTGGCATGGTTAGCTTCCGTTTCCGGCGGCATCACTTTGGGCTTTGAGATAATTTTGTTTATCATGATGGTCTACCGCTGCTTGTGGCACTTGCGAGAGCGCAGGCCAGCAGGCTCTGTATATCGCTTCAAGAGCGCTGCAGAGATGCTCTTACAGCAAGGCGTCCTTTATTTCGTTTGGTGAGATTTTTCTCATTACCACAGATCTTCATGCTTAGAATGTATCAGGTTCGCCATCAGGCAGGTGGTAGCAGCGGTTGCCAGGTTCTCGTCAATATTTGTAAGTGTTCCCGTTGGGTTTATTCTCTTAAACGCCAACCAAAAGTATGTAACCTATGCACTGACGTCTAATGCATTAGAGCCAGCTTGGAATCTTCATCATCGTGGACATAGGTTGGGGGCTCCAAGTAATGCTCCTCTGCATGCTTGGGCCATGGTTTATTCTGTCTATCCGCAAAAACCACATGGATTCAGTGAAAGGAGGCACTGATATGACAATGCAAACACTAAGCACAATCGAATTCCGGTCATTGGACCTCCCTGCTGACGAAGTGGACGACATAATGCTCGCTCAGCTGGTGCAGCAGGCAGAGGATGCTGTCTAGAAGGTGAACATGACATATGCTGTGCTTTGCCTTTTCCCACTGGGTATTATTCTATATCAGTCAGCGTTAGGGATACAAAGTGGAGGTGACTAGACTGCCGCATGTCTATTGCACGTTTGCCTCGAGGTTAGCCTCTCGAAGACTCAGTAGTGCGGCACCGCTTTCCGCTGGTGATGTATGCACGCTAATCCGAAGCTCCCTCGAAAGACGCATTTGGGGTTTGCGTTTCCTCAAATCTTCCGCAATCGAGCATCGCCCGTCCGCGTCAATGCCAGGCACCTCTACAGCCTCTCACACGTGTCGGAGTTTCGTCTGCTTGAAGTCCGAGCCACGCTTGACCTGAATAGGTCTAGTAACTCAAGGAATTGTTTCCACTGCAAAAGGTCAGAGTTACCGTAAGAGATAGTATCCCGCGTCCGGCGGTGATCAGTACCATCGGTTCATTAGTAAGTGCTGTGAAATTTCAACTGGAAAAGATAGGATCATCCATGATTATCGATTATCGATAATACATCGCCTCGACTTCAGCCATCACAGGCGATTGGCGATTGGACATTCCGTATCTACGTACAAACCCAACTACGTCGTCCTGTGCGCTGTAACTACGTCGGGATATACCGCAACCAGGGTGAAGATGTCCGCTTATACCAAAGCGACTGCTCGTTTTAGGACCCCAGCAGGCGATACGGCTGATTGGGAAAAGATGATCTCCGAGTCGTCCGGGTCTGTATGCCGTACATCACAGGTACCACACTCCGAAGCTTCCGACTTCCTGTGGTTCTCCCGTTCCGTTCCATGACAGATCCGCGACATCATGGCAGGAAATCGACACTAAGTGTGGCCGAGTAATGTAAGGCAAGCCCGATAAACTCTAACAATCCAAAGAGGCTGTTTAATGCAATGTGGATATAAGGATATTAGATATGTAGCAACATCTCTGATCGACGTCGGCAGATCTTGACCTTACGATGACCTTCACGTCAAATTCCCTCAATGCCATACCCGATATCATTACCTTCAAACAGAATAGTTATGTCATTGGTACGATCTTCATACGGGCACTCCCCAGATTATGTTCGCTGATATACCACCCTTTTGCGCGCAGTATGTCTCGCGGCATTGGTTGTTTGGGACCACGGTGAGACTACTCTCGTTGCTGCGTTTCGCTTGTTTCACGAGTTGTCTAGCACTTTCTTTGAGTCAAGAGGTAAGCTCATCAAGCAAACAAAAACGTGATCAATCTACCCATCGTATCTTGCCTGCCGCAGATTGACTTCATCTGGGCGAGTATCCTCAACCTAGTGTTTCAACATACAAGTTCTAATAGAACGCCACATCCTCAGAAACGTGAACGTTCTTGGATATCGTGCTGTTATGTGTTTGTGAGTTGTATTTCTGTTTGCCCTAGTTCTTATCAGAACCTGACCGAGGAATAGCTACGTTACGTGGGCTTGATATATGCACTGTGAGCTAGAATAACCGTCTACGGTATTTGTGCCTAACACTGTTGTTTTTATCAGAGGCATAATCTGTACGTAAGTTTGGCTTAATCCGAGTACTATAAAAAATAACCAGCTCCAGATGTCTATCTGCCAATGGACTTATTAACGGATAAGGCAAGTACGTCTATGTTTAATCTTCTGTTCACGTTTAGCCTAATCTATGCATTGAAAGACGTAGGCTGTTCCTCGCTTGTGACAGAACAAATAATTTGCTAATCATCAATTGGTTCCGAAGGTGTAAGCCCAACCTTAGGCTTAGTGAAATGTATTAACAGTAACTTCGTGCGAGCTATAGGTTCTTTCCTCTATATAATTGTGGAGTCTATTGTTCCCGCCATTTTGACAATGGTTTTACAAGGTGGATGAATTTGTGTCCGTTTTTCGTGCTTGCTGAAAGAGCAACCATCGCAACATTAGGAGCAATGACAGCTCGTGTCTGTGCGCTCTATGGAAACACGAGAAATACCTGTATCTTGATATACAGTAGTTTTATCTTGATTCAGCTTCTCACCGTAGCCGTAAATATCGCGGAAAGTTTACCACCACTTGCCTACACCTGTAAGCGCATACTTGACAGTATTGGGGGTTTAACATGATGATAGCTTTTCTCAGCGCAAGAAGGCATCTTGTTTGGCACTCAGTGGTGCATCGAATTCAATCCAACCTTGTCTATTCCATGGTTGGCTCCAACATCCTCCGCACTTTACCTGGGGTTCGAAATTGTCCTATTTATCATGATGATCTATCGCACTATATGGCACCTATGGGATCACAGACGGAAAGGACCTCAGATCCGGTTTCAGAGTGTTGCATGTCTGCTTTTACAGCAGGGTCTCATGTATTTTGCGCTGTGAGTACTTGTAAACTTCTGTCAGGCTATCGGGCTCAACATGCTTAGGTTTTCTGCGTGGCAGTTGATAGCCCTTATCACTCTATCCGCAGGGGATTTGGTGAGTATACTTGCTGTTCCTACGTGCTTGACCATGACTGAACACACATACCACTCGCGGATTACCCTACTATACTAGACCCCGTTGAAACTTGACATCCTGAATGATATAGGGCAATGTCTTCAAACACTACTCTTATGTGTCCTCGGGCCGTGGTTCATTCTATCCATCCGCAAAGACCATGTGGAATACGAAGAGGAATGCACAAACATGATGATACAGACCATAAACTCTCTCGTCTTTCAACCGCTTAACCCTCTTCTAGGCCATTCAGACAAGGTGGGAGGTGTAGAGTCCCTCGGGCGTGAGGAGAGGGAATGTGTGACCGTGTAAAAAAAGGTTAGTGTACCGTATGTCAGTTGTTCTTGTCACTAAGCCCTGCTTTTTAATAGGTATTATGGGAGGGTTAATATGGAGAACAACATTTACATTTGATGAGCGTATGGTATTGCGTCATATGGTTCTTGCCCTCCATCTAGCTCATGACATAGAGTCTGGTCAGTCATATCATTAAAGCGAGATAAACCATAGCGAACGTATTGTCTAATGTTATTATTCAATGAACCTTGGATCATATCACTGGTATTTTTGTTGAGTCGTCTATGTCTCTCGATTACCAGTGTCTATTCTGCACCACTGCTTAATTTTCTTGCAATACCTTTTCCGGTTTGAATTCACGCTGTCTGTTCGAAATTAACTTGGCGCCCGATAAGTAACTATCTATTCCTGTTACCGCATTGTTCCTCAGTATCTCGCATCCGAGTTCAGCTTTCTGGTGGGTTCAAATACACAATTTTGTTCCTGGCTGACCGAAGTCTTGTATGAAAGGTCTGTGGGATTACGTGCCACCCCAAAATCCAGTTTCTGTATGATCTCAACATCTCCCATAACACATTGCATACTTATGCTCTATATATGTTGATTAAAAAGTTGGTAGAAAATGCACTGTACGATGGTGCGTGTGGAAGAATAGACAAACACGTATACTATTGATTGTGGGAAGTAATACTGAGGGTAGAAGACGAAAAACCAGATATATGGGACATAAGAGAGCAGCGGTGCTAGATGCCGAAGCAGAGGATGGCAGGTGTGCACAGTACGCACTCTGCGCAAGGCAAGTTAAATGAAAGGTTCTGGCTGACACGGTCGGGTACGTTGCGATAGATGTTGACCAATGCAGCTGACTGCTGGATCCTATGCAGGGAAAGCGAAGAGGAGAGCGCACGAGGCTCGCAGATACGAAGGTTTACCGCTTCATTTTACTGCTCTAAGTACAATGCTTCAGAGTCGCTGATGAACGTGATTTCGTACATCACCATTCGGAGCGGCGAGTTCTGTGGCTGCTACTGGTTTTCGTGTATTTGATTGTCAGGTATTCATTCAAACAAGGTGAACTAAGCCTGTTTAGGTTGAACAACTTGAGATACTGCCGTTTTTGAACAAATATGCTGGTGAAATGATCAGGCCGCGTGCCACCCAGAGATTGGCTGAGTAATTGATCCGCCAATTTACAGCTTTGCACGGCTGTGTGCTGTAAACAAGTATCGGGGAACAACGTGCGAAATCATCCGTGTTTACGTGACGTAGATGAAAAGGACACGATGCTATATAATATGCCATCATCGCCTGGACAGTCAAGTTTGCACACGGCGTGCTGCATTTGTATAGGTTTGTAGATAGAGACTACACGTGAAGTAGCCCGATGTGAAACATGTGTTCGAGTATATATGCTCTATGAATGTTGTTTCGTTTACAGCAACCAGTACTTTATTGATAAAGGTCAAAGCGAACGTGGTACCTGTAAAGTAAAATGAGCTATATCCTCGGAATGTGAGATTGGATCACATTGGATCAACGTTTACCAATAGCATCGTCCCAAGACTATATATAATCAGCTTTCTCGGTTGAGACAGTCCCCAACATCTCAGACTTTTTCCTTCGTGGAATGACTGTCATCTCATCCACACCTGCTGACATCATTGCCATTACTGGATTACAAGCAGACGCCTATGCTCAAGGTCAGTAATAAGTTAAGATAGATACATACACAGTTCCTGACTCAATTGAACAGTATCCATGGCTGCTCTAGTCACCTATGATTGTTGTGGGTTTATTTACGTTTTTCCGAAGCTTATCTCATACCAGTTTATGTAGTGCTTAGCTTGAATCAAGAGGTAAGCCAAATTAGAAGCCGGATGTAGACCATGGTGGTGGGCTGAAGTACAAATTTCAGGCGGAACTGATATGGGTAAGCGCTGTGGGCTTCTGATCAACTCTGTGACTTACAATGTGCATAGAAACAAAAGCCATCATGGATGACGGCCTGCTATGTGTTTGTAAGTTTAATATTAGGTCTCATTGATGAAGTCGGCATTTATATCAAGTGCATAGCTTCGATATGCGGGCTTGGTGAACACAATGTACGTTGTAGTCATCTGGTGTCAGAATACTGGTTTGATACTGATATACAAAAAAATGGTTCAGAGCTTCAGTTTGTTCGGCGATTCAGGTCCTCTGTAATATAACAATGCTAAGGTTTTATTATATAGTTCGTGGCATTCCATTCCCATTCTCCGATAAGGTGAGTTTACTAGGCGACACTTCTGACCTTTCAACCATACATGCTTTGCTAAACCAATTAACAATCAAATAAAGGAGTAAGTGGTTAATGATAAGGACTTGAATATTTTGATTTAGCTGATTAACTTCGCATAATTTTACCATAATATTAAGGAGGATTGACTCGTTGACTCCTTGTAGCTGTGAGTAGTTTATCATGACTACCTGAAGAGACTCAAAGAAAGAAAAATATCGAGGTTCCATATTTTACACCCTGAACTGGGTCCTGACGAACATGCTCATCATGGTTGTTCAAAGGTAAAAGTAGTCATTAAAGTCATTGCATCTGGTGCTTACCTAGCCTGTAGGGGTTATGCTATGTCGTGTATGGGCAATCTATGCTGACTCTAAGATAGTCATTTTGGCTCTATCGTGGTTATTCCTGGTTACACAGCTATTCAACTTGTTGGGAATTATCTTAATTGTGCCAATATTTGGAATCAAATGTGCGTGTATCTGTTTCTCAGTCCCCGCTGGTCTTTGGCTGATTCAGGAATAATCACCACAGTTGAAGAAGGAATCCTGCTCGGTGTTCCTGGGTGCTTGGAATACGCTGAGAAATTCTCTATACCGGGAGATATTGCTCATTCGATCGCCATGTTGGTTTTTGATGTCACATTGATAATACTGGTCGTCTACCATTTAACGTGGACTCTCAGAGAACATTCCGAGCTAAGGCGACAGGGACCTATAGGAATTATTGATCTACTTGTACGGCATAGTGTAACTTATTTTGCGTGGTGAGTTATCTCTTTACCGATCGGGGTGCATTTACTCATAATTTACAGCTTACTTCTATATGCTGTGGTCCAGATTGCTCCCGATGCTCTGTTAACCCAGGTAGAGTATTTACAAGTGTCTTTTGCTGTGGCGCTGACGAGAATATATACAGGGAATCTCGTCCAACCTCCTTCAGCTCATGCAGACTGTCACGGGCAGTTTTTCCCTTAACTTGTTGGGCCCTTGGCTTATTTTAGATATCCGCGAGAATCACAAAATACGTCTGAATGGAGGATCTCGTTTAACCGAAGAAACGTTGAGCACCATCAACTTCCGCAATCCACCTCGCACTGGAGATCACAATACCTTTCATTAAGGCCCAGCACAGAATATTAGTAGATTAGGATCGTGCGTCTAGAATGAGAAGTTAGTTGTCAGAGATAGGACTGACATTGGTCATTGGATTAGTTGGCGTAAATATTATCAACCCAGCAAATATGTGCCCGTCAGGACGGGGTCATTGTTACGGATACCCGAGACGAACTGCAGTTTGTGTCGGTTGTGAAGCATACCTTGACTAGTAGTGCACGTGATAAATAAATACAATGCACATGGAAGCGAGGCTAAAGAGCATAAGCTGGATACCGAAGTACGTCTTTGGCGATACTTTGTTTTGAGCCACCGTGTACGTTTGGATGTCAACAGTCTCGACCTTGACCGAGATGCGCGTATTCTCTTCAGCCAACTCTGCCTCCTTCGCACTGAGCCTCATTACCCTCCCCTGCCTATCTCTCTCGCTGTCATAGACGCAGTACCGATGATTAATGATGCTCCACTCGATGTTCCCTACGATCCAGTCAACCAGACCTTCGCCGTACCGCTGCAGCATATCGTACGTCTTCGCGTCGTATTTTCCCTTTGCGAGAGAAATAGCCGATCGAGCGTCCTCGAAGCGCTTTAGTGCGTGATGGAAGAGCGAAGCAGCGTGGTTGAATCGTGCCTGCAGAGGTAAAGATGCCGTGAGCGGGTCACGGGTCATGACAGTGACGATGTTGTTCAGCGCTCCATTGTCGTCTAGTTCTTTCTTGTACGAGTAAATGTCCTAAACCAACACATGTGCGATGAACAGAGTTTCTCAGAGCCTGATCGTGCCACATACGTTTGCAATGAACACCGCATCCAGTGCATAGTTCTCCATGTCCGCCACCACCTCGTCACGAAGCGTTTCGTCATTGAGGTACAGCTTTCTTGTCGCACGCATGAGCACGAAACAGGGTCGCGTTCCGATTGTCTCGCGACGATATTCCATGTACGCCTCAACGGTACGGATCGCATCCTTGTCTTCGAACAGCTCGCGATCCTCGGCCTCTTTGATGACGCACCGCGCAAACGCGACGTTGGACTCAAGGACCTGAGGCCAGTGGAACGGGTTAATGGCGGATTTGAGGTCGTTAGCGAGGGATCTTTCATATGACAAAGTGTAAATGTAGTGTTAGTGTTCGAGGATGAATAATGACGGCGATGAAGCTCACTTGGTCATCAACTTGATGAACGGATGAGGGTTTAAAACATCACGTCCCGCTTCCGGATCGCCAAGAACCTTGATCCAGATCTCGCTGTTCCGTGTGGAAATTTCTGTGGGTTCTCGGTCGCTGACCATCCACAGTGTCTAAACTCAGTCCGATAGGCAAAGAGGATGAATCAAAATCCACATACGTCATCTCCTCGAGCATGAACGACATCGTCATGTACGCCAAAATAGCGCGGAGCTCCTTCTCGCTTGCATACGGCCACGCGAGCGCCGCCAGCAGAGGCATTTCCGCGTTGTCCACCTCCTAGAACAGGATAACGATCCCATATAGCCGTATACAATGATAAACATCGGACCCAATAATAGGATAGTGAGCGAATTTTATTCGACAGGACGGAGAAGATGGGCGTACGATAGCAAAACCCTTGGGCAACGTCTCGTTCACCCATCGTTCATAGCCTATACGGGCTGCATCAAAATGAGGACTGATGGTGTTCCCCACTTTCTTCGGGCAGAGCGCAAGAAGGTCTGGGATTTCGTAGCATCGTGCCATGATTGGCGATGGAAAATTGCGACGGATGACTGCTGGGGGGTGATGTTATCCGGAGGACTCGTCTGGAGCCGACGTTGAATTAGTGGGGAAAAGCCCATTAATTCCCAGTTATTATACCTCGTCATCCCCCGGTTTGCCGTCGAGAGAGCCAGCTAGAACGGTGATATGTTCACGCGTGTCCGATGGGTGTGCTATAGCATATGCAGTCTAGTGCAGAGCCAAATGCCAAAGTTGAGTTCCACAATCGAAGAATGAGGGGGATGCGGTAGGGGAGACGCCATCATTACGCCCACCTCTGTCATCGTGACGAATGGTCCTCGATCGGATGAGCATGCGCACGTACCGGGGAGTACGAATTCCGAGTGCGCCGCCTGACTTCCCCTGTTCCGCTGTCGAACTTTGACCTTTGGTCTGCGTAATTGAGTTATGGACTCCCGAGTCCAGATAGTCGGCGCGCCTGGCACGGAGACGACACATATTGAGCGTCCACTATTGTCAAAGTATCCAAGCTCTGAACTGAAAACGATACCGCTTCGTCTTGGCGGAGTTTTACAGCGGTATCTTGATTATTCGTTCGCACCAACAATACGCCATCAACGGAACAGTGCTGTCCACAGGCGCCAACGAGGAATCAGTTACGAGAGATTAGTATCTGCATAACCCCTTCACCGGCACTACAAGGAAGCGAGCAAAGAGGCCGTGCGCCTCCCTGAGGTGCTTTCGAAGAATAGCGTATGGAAGAGCGCACGAAGGTCCGGCTGAGAGCGGGACGTGCGGGACACCGGATATCAGGGTAATGATGAGGATGTGGCGGCGCTAGTGATCTGAAATTTCAGAACCGTCTCGCAGACGTCCTAAAGAGCTTGTTCTGTGGGCGTCGATCGATTAGATCAACGTATCCAAATCATGGGGCGCAGTCACAGCTGGCGCACCCAAGCACCCACTTGTCGCAAACAAGTTAGTGCGGACTCATTACGCGCTGACGCAGAACACCGGAGCGTGAGCTCCAAGTGTCCGATCACTCGCCGTTTGAGCTATGTCTGCCAGAGGGCGGATGGATATCGAAGCCACCAACCGATATGAGGCGTTGAAGCCTGTGTGGTTATTGCCTATATTAGAAGATAACGCGCCGTGAAGCTGGCGGCGCGACCCCGAGAGGCCGGGACACATCGCGGGAGGTGCCATGTTACGGACCGCACAAAGGGATGGCGAATCGATCTGATCCCACCGAGGTTCTCGGCTCTACTTCGGTCTACGGAAGAATTCATTGTCAGCTGAGCGTAGCAAACACTTTCTTTGATCGAGTGTAAATTGAAAAATATTTGCCCCACCGTCTGGAGGCAACGTTGGATGGCGGCGCACGTGGATGTTTGTCTTGAGAAAGTGGGTCTGTAAAACGTTTTTGGCGGTGGGAGGTTCCTTGAAGTAACGTGGCATGTTATGGATTCATTCCAAACCTCCAACTTCGAGCCTTAACCATATGCGTCCTGTAGTAGGCAGGCTGCTGGCGTGGGCGCTTGCGGCGTTCGAGCCCGACCGGCGGGCTGAGGCGGGGCCTATTGGCGTCCACGACTTTACCTCCTCGGAAGTAAGCTATCACAGACATCGCGCGCTTCTGTGTATGTGGTGATCTACCAGCTGTTGAAAAAAGCTCTGAGAAAGAACCTGAAAGATAAGCCTGTGCTGGATCCCGCGAAAGTTGGGAGATGACCGAGCCGATCATTTGGACACACGCGAGCGACGCCATGCCAGTGTTGCAGCGTACGCTGCTGCCTCGTCCTAACTGAAACAGATTATTGGAGAACGTTGCGATCATGATAAAAATGATAAGTTATGTCAAATGGCCCATAAGTGACGAGTGCCTTGCCGCTCACCTTCACGATGTATCCAAATGTCGACACATCGATCGCAACTCGCACAGTGATTCCAATCTGCAGTACTCACAAGGTTTCTATCAAGGGACCATTGATTCCGCCGAAGCCGCCACCGCCGCTATCCTTTCTCTACTTGCTCAACGAAAAAAAAATGCAGAACGCCGCAAGGTGTGCGTCTTGTGTGTTGGATTCGTTGGATTCGGAAGTGCACATGGATAAGCGACGGCAAGCAGCAGCCGAGCTGAAAGCGGAGTTTCAGCTCGGCCTGGAGCGTGCCGAATCGTGCTCGCTTGCCGCAGCGCGGGACACGAGCTCGGTGGTCCTCCTCACCTTCCTTGTGCGGTGCCGACCTCGAGCCTGAACGACTTACCTGCTGCCTCACCTCATCGACCGCGTCGATACGCTTTCCATGAAGACCGTATACTATACATGGAGTCGCGAAGGCTGACGTGAGGTATATAAACGCATCTTTTCCACCAAGCACTGGCCAATTAACAGTCAACGATGTCCTCAGTCTCCAGTACACTCGATCAGCTCTTCGCAACTTCCGAGCGACTTCGACCATCCCTTTCTTCTATATCTCAGAGGCATGGGGCGCTTGATGTGTTATTGATCTCCCTCTCCACATTGGCTCTGCTACACCTAGCCCGTACCACACGGCGTCAGTGGAACGCGACGCGTCTTCGCGGCCCCCCAAGCACGAGTTTTCTCACGGGCGTTGGGGAGGTACTTTTCGAAGCATCTGACGCAAGCATACTGTATGAAGAATGGGCGAACACTTTGGGCCCTGCCTTCTCTGTGTCAGTGGGTCTCGGACGCTCAAGAGTGGTCCTCTGCGATCCGAGGGCGGCAGCACACGTGTATGCGCGCGATTCGACGGTTTATCGCAGATCACAGCAAATGCGGGATGCGATCGCTAACATTGGTGGGCACAACTTGTTATGGGCGGAAGGCGACGATCACAAGAGGTACGTGTCACGGCGTTCGCTTTTCGCGAATGATTTGGCTGATGATCATAGACATCGACGGGCGATGATTCCAGCGTTCAGCAATGCTGCCATCCGTCAACTAACTCCGGTGTTTATTGATGGCGCATATAAGGTATATACATCGAAATTTTGCTGTCTTTCATCGTCGTAACGCTTCATTGTGAAGGTTAAAGAAGCTTGGGAGGGCTTGATTAACGAGAGTGCAACTACGGGGAGTGTAGAGATAGATGTGCATGCCTGGTGTGTTCGCTTGAATCCTTATACTCAGATCATCCTCCTGACTAGCGTCGTGGTCTCTGTGGTGTAGGATGAGCCATCTCTCGTACGTTTTCTTCTGTGCTACAACACTTCGAGTTTCCCTCATTTCGCTCAACGGTGCATTGTCAGTCTTGATTCAGTCGGTATCGCCGGTTTCTCCCATGACTTTGCCACCCTCGCGGGCGCTCAACCGCCGGTGGCTACAATTTTCGACTCGATCCAGGCTCGCGCGCCAGAGCTGAGTAAGAACAAGCGACACATCCTAGGTCTCGTCATTCCTTGGCTTTCTCTGCTCCCCAAGAAGCATAGGGCTATGGTGGGCGATCTAAATAAGGCCCTCGAAGATGCTGCAAAGTCGTTCCTTGAGCGGGCACATCAGGGAAGTGCAGGAATAGTCGGCATTAGTGGGAAGGATAAGTCGATTCTCGCTTTATTGTGCGAGTCACCTGAGCTTAGGTTCAAACGTTATCATTGAGCTAATGTGTTGCCGTTGTTCAGCGAGGTCTGAAGCTTTGGGCAAGGGTGAAGAAATGTACATGTCGACAGATGAGGTTCTGTCTCAGGTGAGTACTGGTCTACAGTGCAGTCAGCTCAATGACAAACTCACCTCGCTCTCGATTAGATGAAGCTACTGATCCTCGCTGGCCATAGGACTACTTCGGGTAAGATCATTCGCACACCCTTATTCCGAACTTGCTGACCAGCATATACGCCGATACAGGCGCATTAACGGTATGAATGTTCGTTGCTGTGCGTTTACTCCGAGGATCTTATACAGCACTCACAGAGGATCTTAAACTACCTCGCCCAGCACCCGGAAGCCCAGAGTAAACTCCGAGATTCCCTTCCGGAATTCGCAAGCTCGGACCCATCGTATGAGCAGCTCATCAACGATCTCCCCTACCTGGATGCGGTCATCACCGAGTGCCTGCGTCTTCAGGTCTCCGCGAGCGCCGCCGACTTTATTCGAATCGTGAGTGCTCTCACCCCATGTCAATAACAGGCTCGAAACTCACACGTCCAACAATATCTCAGGCAGACGAAGATGACGTCATTCCTCTCAGCCAACCCATCTATGATGCTTCCGGAAATCTTCTAACCAGCATCGCCGTGTCCAAAAGCACGATCGTATCCGTCCCCGTCTGTTACATGAACCGCGCATCTTCGATCTGGGGCCCCGATTCGCGCGAATTCCGTCCAGAGAGATGGCTAGACGAAGATGGGTTGCCGTCCAAAGCACGGGAGATCCAAGGACATCGGCATATACTCAGCTTTTCTGATGGCCAGAGAGCGTGTCTCGGAAAGGCGTTTGCGCTGGCGGAGATGAAGGTGAGGCGTGGTTCTGTCTTAGTGATCGAATCGGGATGCTAATACCGGTGGCTTGGCGAAGGCTGTTCTGTACGTGCTGATCAGGTACTTCATCGTCGAGATCAAGGGAGGCGATGATACCCTTAAGGGAACGGATGGACAACCGCGCCTTCCGCGTGCTGCTGTGATGGATGGCTTGGGTAGTACTCTCAGGGTGAAGCAGGCTGAACAATAGTTCTTGCATTACTTAGTACGTTGGTCGTCAATTATGAGTTATCACGCTTGGAGTAACGATAGCATATCCTTGTCTCGTAATTACCCAAACGTGAAGTGGTTGCAACAGTTTTGGATGTTACTCGCATCTTCTCGTAAATGTATGGGTTGCATTCACCGTTGTACTTCTTTAGAATGTTATGTTTCCTTTCTCTTTCTTCTCTCGAAAGTCTGGCAAGTGTCCAGATCAACCTTCGTAGACCGGCTGTGAGGTAACCTACGATTCATCCTACGTCCAGCCGCATCCTCCTGTACCTTAGCTCAGTCGTCAGCTTTATATGCCGATGGTACCGTCAAATGAATAAAATAAAAGTTCCTCAGAGTCTACAGAAAAGTGTGGCTTTGTGACAGCTTATGCCAGGCATTGATCTGTAACTAAACTCTGTCGCCATAAGGGCTGTGTATTCTCAGCTCAGCCGGAAGAGGATTGGTTTCGTCGATGGGAAAAGCTGAGGGCATTGCTCTGATAACTGGATGACGACTGTTGTAACAGACGGCTGTCCGTGAGCTCGAACAGACTCATGATACAACCAGACGGTGATAAAATGCTGGCACCAGACTCATGTTGATGGTGATTCGAATGCTGCAGGCCTCCAACAATCGCCCGCCTTATATACCCCCAAATAGCGCCTACACATCCTTGTAGGATATGCACAATCAGTAAGCAATACTGCGGCGCCTCAATCAACGCTTATTAATCGATGCGTCTTATTGCTGCGTCTTGCTAATTAGCGCCGACACACTGCGCAATACTGCGCTACAAATATTCGCAAACGAAAGTAGTCCGTTATTGTAATAATACGGTGTGTCATTCTGATTGAAAAGGGATTGTGGATTGCGCCTGCCTGCAGCCGGAAAATCATGATGAACTTTGCGACAGGTGCAAGGACAGGCATTGGAGTCGGCGGCATTTCCCGTGCGGGACATAAATCGCTTCGTACGCAGATTTACGCTCTCAACCGGTCTGCAGCGCCCTGTGTATGTCAACGCAAATTGGTCCCAGATTTAGCAAGCGGTATTTCAAGCACAACCTGCCCTTGTATGAGCTGTGTTCCTATTGTTTTTTCCCTAGAGACGTTCTCCGAAACTTTTCCCGAGCATCATATTAACGTGTGGAGTATCCTTCGGGGAGCTTGAAATAGGCGCCAGCTCCGGGCATCACGGTGAGTTCTTAGCCCGCTCCGCAGCGCCCTCCGCAGTGAACACGTATCTGTGCGTAGAAATGCTCTGAGTACACGCGCCATATATATAAGGATAGCGTTATGTCAGACCATCCAGTTCAACGTACACGCATACAAGCTCAGTAACAACGCGATTGACGATGCCACTGACGCTACCGACCACGCTCTACCGCACATCCTTGCCCAATTTCGCTTCGCTCACTTATGTCTCGTGGACGATAGACGTGTTTCTGGTCTCTCTCGCTGCTTTCGTACTCCTGTGCGCTACTCGTACTACTGCTCGCCGTCAATTCACTACCACGCGGCTTCGCGGTCCACATAGCACCAGTATCCTCACAGGTGTTGGCGGCACACTTAGAAAGGCCAGGGACGCAAGCGTTCTGTATGAAGAGTGGGCGAAGACATTCGGGCCGGTATTTTCGGCTCCTGCTGGTCTTTGGAGCTCAAGGATCGTTCTATGTGACTCACGTGCGGCTGCGCATGTTTACGCTCGGGATACAGCAGGGTACCATCGCCCACAAGCAACACGGGATGAAATTGCTCAAGCTGTATGTGTGGGCACGTGTAATGAACCGTTTTTTTTATGATCGTGACGGATTTTTTATCAGGCAGGGCATAACCTGTTATGGGCAGAAGGGGATGTTCACAAGAGGTGCGCATTGAGCCATGACTTGGGGATCTACATGAGTTCATACTGCGGATATAAGGCATCGACGCGCGATGATTCCTGCATTCAGCAACGCTGCCATCCGCAAGCTGACGCCGGTATTCACTGATGCAGGGTATAAGGTATGTTGACGGGTACTACTTGGACATACTAGCAACCGTTTACTCATCAACACCTAGGTCAAAGAGTCTTGGGAAATATTGATTGCGGAAAGCGCGGAGAAAGAAACAGCGGTTATTGAAGTACAAAGCTGGTTCGTATACTTTGTTTACGCCTTTGTTATCACCATAACCGTTATTAACCCTGGTTTGTATAGGATGCAACGCATTTCGTAGGGGTGATTGTCGCTCAGTAACTGTATACTCACGACCTCTTCTCAGTCTGGACTCCATCGGTATCGCCGGTTTCTCGCACGACTTCGGCGCCCTCTCAGGTGCTCGGCCACCTGTGACGGCGTTCTTCGACAGACTGCATGAACGCCAAATTGCTGAACCCAGTGATACGCGTGACCTGTTAGCGCTAATCTTGCCTTGGGTTAGCCGCCTTCCGCACAAGGACTCCAATTTGGGTGTCGAGATGAACAGGTCTCTCGGAGAAGCGACAAGACCGCTGCTGGAGAACACGCGAAAGGAAAAAGCAGGAGAGTCTAGTGGAGGTGGAAAGGAAGAAAGATCCATCATCGGCTTGCTCAGTGTGTTCTGGTTTTATATTAGTTTACTGAATGGCAATTCTTATTTCGCGTTGCATTTAGTAAAGTCCGAAGGACTTAGTGAAGGTTCAGAGATGCACATGTCAGCGGAGGAGGTTTTGTCTCAGGCATGTCGCCTGCATAGCATGTCGACGCGTGTTTCTCACTATGAGCTTCATACCTCAGATGAAGCTTTTGATATTTGCCGGCCATGAAACGACATCTGGTAAGTAAACCATCGTATCGCTCATGGCGAGTATGATCAGCTGACTGATGTGTATATTGTTGCAGTCGCTTTGACGGTGATGAAACCCCCTGGCACAGCTGTGCTCTCTCTGGCTGATAAGTGCTATATTTATAGTGGATGCTGTTCCGCAACCTACATAATAAGGTACGTCTTTAAATTTATACACTTTGAAAATAATAATATTTTCTTTTTTTTATTCTTTATTTTTCTATTGACGGGACTTCGCCTTGCACAGAACCAGAGCGCCCAAACCAAGCTTCGCGAATCCCTCTCCGTGTTCGCAAACTCCGACCCATCGTATGATCAGATGACCAATGGATTGCCTTACCTCGATGCGGTCATTACGGAGAGCTTGCGCCTCCAAGCAATCTCAAGTGTCAGCGACTTCATCCGCGTTGTAAGACTTCTCCCCACATCTCCATCTCTCACGCTCAATATGTCCTCCGATCACGGCTATACTTAGGCTGGTGAAAATGATATCATTCCTTTGAGTCAACCTATCCGGGATGCTTACGGGAGTCTTGTGAACAGCATTACTGTCGCAAAAGGTACACTCATCTCTGTATCTCCAGCATACATGAACCGGTCTTCGCTCATCTGGGGATCGGGTTCGCGCGAGTTCCACCCCGAACGATGGCTGGACGGAGACAGACTTCCAACCAAGGCGCGTGAGATACAAGGGCATCGACACATACTGAGTTTCTCAGACGGGCAGCGGGCATGTCTCGGGAAAGCGTTCGCGCTAGCCGAGGTCAAGGTGAGTTAGTCGCTTTCGTGTTCAACTGAGAATGTGAGAAGCTAAACTTGAAGTAACCTCGAGGCCGTGATCTCGGTGTTAATCAGATACTTCGTGTTTGAACTAGAGAACGTTGATATGGAGGTAGAAAGGGCGGGCCCAGTTTCATCCCGGCTGCGGGTTGTGGGAAAGGAAGGGACAGGAGTGCCACTTCGCGTCAGGCGGGTCGACCAGTAGATATGCCAGATGCTCCGAGGACTTGGACCTTAAAAGGGTGATATTACTACAGCATTGACTTCAATATATGCGCTCGTTGAATTGCATCACAATCAGAATGAACACAGGATGAACGTTGATGAACACAGGCCTTGCTGCCGGAGTTGTGAGATGTTGAATCCAGTGCGCGCGAATGAACGTTAGATTTCCGGTGGCGTGTGAACTCTGGTCGGGGGTTTCGTTCGACTTTGATCTTGCAAGTACTCGCTAGAATCTCAGAAATTCACCTTTCGCTCATTGAGCTTAAGAGGTCAACCTTACTTTTATATCTTTCTCTCAGGCATTGTGGCCACCACAATAACTAGGCTACACCAACCAACATCATGTAGGCAGCCTGATATTTTCTTCGTACCACTGACAAGACCTTGTGCTCAGGAAGAGCTTGATACAGCCATTTGGGATCATATCACTCACATCAAAGATTTTGCAGTGATTAATGAGCTCCATAATCTGTAATATAATCGTCAAACGGCTTGCGCTAAGGTTGACTCTAACCAGCATCCAAGTCACCCTAGACTTTGGTTCCAGTAAGTTCGATTCGTGATATGTCGATGAGAGCGGGTGACCCAGTAAATGTTTGATTCAAGTTCTGGCCATTTTACAGAACGTCTCACAGCATCCCGCTCCTGGCAGTCCTTTTCAGTGGCTGAGTGATATGATGCTGTCCAACGCGCGCGCAGGTGACCATGCCATGGTCGTTGAGCCAGTGCGTCGGTCGGCACAGGACTTGGCAGGACTCAGCCCTGCAAGCAAACAGTGAGTGATGATTTGTTTCCCCGGAAGCTACTGTGTAACGTATGTAGACGTACTTTGGTTATGCTTACGACAATCCTCCCCTTGTGCGCCAGTGCATGTCTTTATCTCCTTGCCAAGGGATGGCTCAGAAGACGACGCGCTAGGTATCGAGAGCTGACATACCCTCGACCATATCGGCGAATCTATTCGGCTGAGTCGCGCGTACCAACACATTCCAACGAACATTTGTCAGGCTCCTCAGTCAGCTCATTGCCTTCGCTACAGCAACTCAGCTTCATTACGTCCTATGGCAGCTTGCATCCGCCTCAACAATTGAGCTCCTCCCAAATAGGTTTCACCAATCAACCTCTTGGCCCCGTTAGTAATCTGGATGCGGCCACCGTTGATGGTCTGTGGCGGTTTTTTATCAGGGGAGGGGAAATCAATGGAGGAAGTCGATCTGCTCGCCCTCTGCCACCAATCCCTGTGCTGTATCAGAGTCAAATCATTCCACCCCCTGTGTTGCCAGTGTCCCACCCTACTCCTGTGAAAGTAGGCGACATGAGTCGCTTCGCTCGCCAGCCAATGGTTGTTGAGCTTCCCCCCGTCTATAATCAAGGTCTTCTTTATCGCATCTAACTATATCCATTACGTACGATGTCTATCTGTAAATCCCTAGCTCAGTAGCTACTACACGCCGTCTGGTTGGTGTGCGAAAGGTGTTGACGCTATACCTAGCAATGACGTGGAAACACCGACATAGTTTTGAGCACCAACATGGATCTCATACGCCACGGGCGACAGGGGGCTAAATATCACACCATATTCAGATACTGCAGAGAAACTGCCATTTTCTCGGGAGACAAATGGAGGTTGAACTTGAAAGGGGGAGGGAGAACTGAAAGCCTTCTTTGCATGACATGACCCGCGAGAAAAGCCACGCAACTCTAATTGTGGTCAATCGGGCTTTGTCGCATGCATAAAAGTCGTGCGAAAGGCTTCTTATTCCTGGGAGAAAAAATCGTAGAGAATGAAGCGAGAAAGACCCTTAGTTCGCCCCCTCTTCTAGTCCCTGTCCTCCGTGAGATAACCACAGTTCTTCCGCATTGCAAATGCCTTTCGCACCGACCTGAGGTGAATCTGCTGTTCCGGGATCACAACTATCTGCTTGAGAATATCAGGTGTAGTCCGGATCTTTCCACAGAGCGGCCTTTGCGTAGTTGAGCTGCATTATGCCCGACAGAAGCATGGTGATTAACTTGTTGAACCAAGTGCTCCTTTTGCTCAAAGATGCCACAGCCACTTGTGAGATTCAAGTCCAATCAGCTCAAGTGAGCTAAGATGGAACAGTTCTCAGATTGACCCTAACCAAGCACCGCATTATGAACAAGTTATTTAAATGGAGGGATGTCTCTGTCTCTCCCTCCGGTATAATACAGCTCGAGTTCTCTGAGATGGCAATCGTCGTCAATGATCCTGGAGAGATACCTTGGCTCCTGAGCAATCAAATTTCATATTACTTATGGAGTAAGCGCATTTTTCAGCTCATATAATTATCCGTCGGCGTGCTTACCAGACACAATACCCCTCCCAGTATCTGTCATCCCAACGTTGCTCGTGTATGATTACAGTAAGCTCGTGAGGGTCTTTGCTATTTAAATCTCATGTGCTAACATCTTTTGCAGTACTGTGCCTTGATCACGAGGTAAGCGGCCCAATGCTCGTCTTGCGTTCAGCCGTTAAAAGGTTGTTGAGCATATTGCTATCACAGGTTGAGTTGATTTGGGTATGTGATAGTTTTCCTGCGTCTACTAGAAGTGCAGCCTTTGGATTGAATGTGATCTCTCTGGGCTTCGTTCGCAGAGACACAAGCTATCATGGATGTCGTTCGCATACACGTTTGTCAGTTAGAGTCAATCTGTCATTCAAGCTCAAACAACGGCACTGACGATGATACTTAGCTGCGGTACACGGGTATGATATGGGCTGTGTATGTCACGAAGTGATATATACGTTCATGTACTAATTCAGCTCACCAATCTTCACCAGGGGTAGTATGTGTGAGTCAGCCGCAATTGTCACGTTTATAGCTCTATTGTAACATACAGAAGTCCTTCATCTACCTATAGACGTGTCAGATCATGTTAGTCCTCCGTTTGTCTTCCAGTCCAAACAAAGTTAACTTGGCTCGCGGACAGGCGTAAGCAGCTATGCACATATAAAACGATCTTGACAACTAATGTTCTGTCTGACATCACGCTGGAAAAATACAGCTGTGAGTAACACCCAACCGTCAATCCAAACTCAAAAAACCTGATTTTGTCTAGGTAATGCACTTGAAATTATAATGGAGAATTTGCTGAATAATGCAGCGGTGTTAGTTCTGCAAGGTATGTCACATACAGCCCTGTGAAATCCGAGTTGATATCATTAATATTGACCAGGTGTCATGGTCACTCGAGTCTGCGCAGTGTATGAGAACTCAAGGAGAGTAAACACCTTTCTGAACGTAGGGCTTATCATTATAACAATGATGGCTGTTACCACGGTTATTATTAATAATGTGGCACCGTTTGGAAGCGTGGGTACGTCATGCTCACTTCAAGTCCTTTCTGAACTCGTTTCCAACTGCATAACTGGCTGGGCAGGGATGGAAGTAATAATCATCGGTATCCGATCTTGTGGGTCCCTTGAAGCGGATAACAACTTATCGGGATGGATAGACTGGGCTTATAGCTTTGTGTACCTGGCCTTTGAGTTGATTCTGATCGGCATGATAATCTACCAGTCGTTATGGAAGTACAGAGAGTACAGGAAGCAAACTTATTCTTTGGGGATAAGCAGTATAGTTGGCTTGCTAGTTCAGCACAGCTTCCTATACTTCCTCGGGTGAGGTCATTTGCTTTGTTCTCCAGAGCATATGCGTGCTTACACTTGACACAGAGCTCTCTCGTTCGGTATAATCAACGTCTTAACGAACAGTAATGTAAACATGGTGCGGATTTTTTATACGCCGCTTCCTAAACACATATCAACCACGTGCTGAAATGTGTCTTATATCAGACTTTCCTTGAAGCATTTGCTCTCAGCAACTTGTACACTTTTTCCACCCAACTTGCTCCGTGCTTGATGGGACCCTGGCTCATTCTATCATTGCGCAAATGCCACAGGGAGAAAGTGCGACAAGAATCAAACAATGGAGGGGCGATCATAAGCTCTGTTGCCTTTGCAGGTCAGCCGACGACTATGGATGAGAGTGAAGGTGCCGGAGACAGAGGCTCCAAGAAGTCGCTTGATTGGGGAAAGTTAGGATGATATTGTGAGCAATGTTGTACCATGACATCTAATTCCCCGGGATAAGGTCTACCGCTACTAAATGTAGATTCGAACAATGGTTACACACATATTTTGTCGTTTTCTCGGATACTGCCTTCACGAGGATATTTTCTGCAAGTTAGTGATAAATTATGTATCAGTCTATGTCCATAGTGTTCTTTGACCCCCAAGTGCCGCTTTCACTGGATGTAGGGTTGGCATTGTACGGTCTGTAGGGGTAGCATCGTGGCTGCGCATAGACCACCGCATGTTTATCGCACGTTTACCTCGAGGTTTCGCTTTCGAAGACTTAAATACTCGCATTTTCGTAGTTACTCCCTAGCAGTCGATTGGCACTCGGTTCTCCCACTTCGATGGTGACCTTTGATCCCCTTTGAATTCGTACGAGTACTTGTCGTAGCCCTCACCGGCTTCGATACTTACCGGTCGTACTTGAACCGCTATTGTTCTTGAATCTACATCACGCCTATCTACTGTATTTGGATTCGAGGTAACAAGTCTATCAATAACTTGAACAATGGTACAAACGAAAATGAGAGCGAGACAAAGTCGATGTTTACTTACGCCCCTAGGGGACCTGAAGCCGGCTCAGGCTCAACTACTTAGCCAGTGACGCGTTGGTGATGCATTGAAATAACGCGGTAAGGGCGTACTATACGTGCAGTCTGGTTGGCCCGGGTGTGCAGACATCACAGTCTCACACCAATTACTCCGTCGGAGGCAGAAGGCAATAATGACCGGTAATACCGGTGGTGGAGTGGTGGCGCCTATCCGAAGTCAGAGGGCCACTGAAAGACATTCGTCTGGACAGATGACCAGGAGCATCGGGCTCAGCTGATTCGGGGTACATGGACAATGTTGACAGAGACATACGACAGTAAGGACTGTCAGGATGACCGCCCGGCTGCATTTCACATGTGCGACCACGACACCTATAATCTGGGGGTGTTCAGCTTATCAGTGACGAAGACTTGAAATCATAGACGAAGAGTCGAAGGCCGCGATCACCGAGCGTTTATAATGGCAATGACTGAGCTAAACTCGGTCGAGGAAGGGCGCGCTCAAGCATGTGCTCTGGAGCTCCCGTGAGGCACGAGGAGGAGTAAGCACGGTCACGATGCGATCATTGAATGCCGCATGCGCGTCTGGGCGGCTCTCGCGTTCTCGCCCTGTCAAGCTGTCTCAGGCACCGACGCAGCAAGAATGAACGAGGGAAGTGTCAGAAGTGTGTCAGACGACTGTCAGACGTTGAGCAGATGTCTGATTCGAGGTCAGAAAAGAATAAACAAGTGCGCAACGGGGTGGATGACGACTGTCGACATGATGAAATTACGAGTGCGGTGGAGTCGGGGCGGGGATGCTCATTGGATGAACGAGGAGTCTGACCACTCGAGAAGATGATTCGGAGTGAGGATCAGGCCAAGTGGTCTCGGTCGATTCAGGAGCGAGCAGAAGAGGATGGGTGCCGAGTTGGAGTGCCTGCTGATTGTCTCAGCCCATGTGCCGTCCGTCAAAAGCCTTCCAACGGGCGCGCACTTACGTCTTATGACATATAAACCCGCTGCGTGCCTCTCCATCCATTCACCCTCCCTTCCCTGATCTTTCCCGATGCCAGTCCGCCTCCAAGTCTCGTCCTTGAGCTAATCCGTTGAAGGTGAGAGGAACTTGTGGTAGTTTGACAAGTGCTCAATGCAGCGATCAACACAAGGCATCCTCGTGGAAAGACAAACGCCGGAAAATGCTTGCCGACCCGCCCGCGCCAGCACCCGCGCCTTTGCGCTTACCCCCACTCCCATCTGCCTCTTCCTCCTTTACACCTCCAAGCGTACGGGCACCGCGCATTCTCCTCAACTCGGGGGATAAACCTCAGCTGCGTGCTCGCCAAGTCAGGTCGGCATCAACACCGGGCACACTCACCGTCTCGCCCTCGCTCTCGAGCGCACTCAACCGAGAGCAGACTTCCTACTTTCTATGCCGCCCGCTCTCCCCTGCCTACACTGCTGATCGCTCATCCTACTTTTCCACCTCCTCTACATCGACATCAACATCTGCATCTACAATCACATCGGCATCCACGCATATATCCACATCCACATCTCCAACAGTCGCCCCGTCCCTTGCCGCGTCGCGGCCCATCAGCTGGGCGTCCACAGCCTCGACGCGCCGAGAACGCCCCGCGAGCTGGGCATCCCCGAGCCTCGCATCTATCAAACTCAAATCCGGCGACTCGGCGTCCAATTTCAGCGCTGCGGACAGTGACATGTCCTTTCTCGCGCGTAAACTCGCCCAGGCATCCTCTTCGTCCCTGAACAACAGCCCCAGCCCCATACCCGAGAGCTCCGTCGAGAGCGACGTCGACTCGACTGCCACGCTCACAAACACGCTTTCTCTTCCTCCTTCGTCCACTGCCGCCGCATCCAAGACTATACCCACGTCGTCCCGCTCGGGCGATACCAGCGCGCGTCCAAGCCCCGGCGCTAGCATGTTCAAACGGCTCTTCTCCACCCGCAAATCCAGCTCCTCTAAGAAGGCGCCCAAGTCATCTGCCAAGGCCTCCAAGACCGAGCCCAAATTCATAGCCAACACCGCCGACCCGCGATGGGCGCCCGTCTCGAACATCGCTTCTCCCTCCATCGGACGGAGACGGTCGCAGTCCCTCGGTGCTTCGAGCACCCGCTCGTCTGCGAGCGGGGAGAGCGCCATCTCGGAGATACGCAGGCCGAGTGGGCTGGGGAGGAGGGCGAGCTCGGTGGATGGGAAGATGGTCAGGCGGTCGAGGGGCGAGGGGTCTGGGGGCACGGAAGATGGGCCGGAGGGGCTAGAGACGAGGAACTTCCATACCATCGGGCACGGCGAGGACACGCGGAAGAGTTTGGGCTTCGGTACGGCTGCGAACGGCAGCTCACGGAGATGGCTCAGTCAGCCCGAGCTCCTCGATGCACAGGCGTCGTCGACGTCGATGTTGAGCTCTACGCCTGGTTCGCCGCTGCCTTCATCGGGCGCTTCGTCTGCTGCCCCGTCCCCCACCCAGTCGAGAGCTCCATCTGCGTTGATATACGTGACGCCTCCGCCTTCCGCGGCGGTACCACCATCGTCATCGTCACCGCGCCAGCTTCCGCCCGAGCTCCTCGTTGCCATCTTCTCCCAGCTCCCTCGAGCATCGCTGCCCATCGTCGCGCGCTCTTCACGTGCTCTGTCCGGTCCAGCAAAAGACGCCCTTTACACCTCCCTCGACCTCTCCCCATCCGCTCTCCCGCGCGCACGCGCTGCTCAGCTTATCGCCGTCCTCGCAGGGACTCCCGACCTCGCGCGCCGCGTGCACCGACTGACATGCACATCGTGGCCCGTTCCTCCCCCTCCCTCCCCTTTATCCACCACCTCCATCCCCACGACCGAGGGCAAAATGCCAGAACGTACCGCCCCCGTCCACACCCACACTCACCACCGCTCCAGCTCCGGCTCGCGCCTCGAGACGATCTGGTGGTCCACGCTCCCTCTCGCACTGCGCAACATGCGCGCGCTGGAGCATCTTGTGTTGCCTGCGTGGCGAGCGGGAATGCTCCCGCGCACGATTGGCCGGGACGCGGTCGGGTTTAAGCTCAAGAGTCTATGTTTCACGTGCGAGACTCTCAGTGATCGCGACGGCACCGGTGAGGGTGAGGGTGAGAGCTCAGCAGGAGCGTCGTTCGACCTCGGGGAGATGGTCGAGTGGCTTAGGGGACAGGACGAGCTGCGCTGGTTGGCATTTCCGAATCTGCTTTCTGGGTCTGTGCCGGCTGCGTCGGTGACGTCGTCCTCGGCGCTCCCGGCGATTCTGCGTGCTCCGCTGTTACCGTCGCTGCATACTCTCGGCGGTCCGCCGGCGCTGGTTACGGCGTTGGTGCCCCAGCTGCATCATGCGCCGCGGAGCGTGGCGATTGTGGTGCGGGAGACGCTGTATGATGGGTTGAGGCCTTTGGCTGTTGTGCAGGCGTTGAAGGGCGTGCGGGAGCTGAAGGTTGTATTTGGGCAGCAGGTGGATAAGCGCACGGCGGAGAAGATGGTGGGTGCTGTTGGGATGCTGTGTGCGTCTAGGCGGGATGGTGCGGAGCGGGAAGACAAGGAAGGCATGGAGGGGACGGAGATGGACAAGGAGCAGGAGGAGGAAGGCAAGGAGGAGGAAGGAGGGAAGCTGGAGAGGCTGGAGGTGCAGGTGCTGTGGGACGACGATTCTGCGCCCGAGGTGCGTTTCCCTGCACTATTTGCTCTTTCATTCAGCCCAGAACGGGGCGCTGACAACCGGGCACGGAACAGACGCTGTACAAGATCATGGACAACGTGCTCCCGCGCTTCGGCGCGCATCTCGCCCGGCTGCGCTTACACACGCTCAAGCGCGCGGCGCTGCCCCCGCTGACGCCGTCGCCCACCGGGTCTGGATTCGCTCCGAGGTCGGTGTCAGCGCCTTCGCCTGGGTTTTCGTCTACTCTCGCTCTGCCGCCGTCGCCGACTCCCACTCCCGATGCCGCGTCCCCTTCAACGCCGCCTATCACTATCATCCGCCCGAACTCATACGCAACACCCGCAGTCCCCGCAGGCTTCGACGGTCCATCGGGCGCTGACGCTGCCGCCTCCGAGGGCACCGAAGGTCCATCGACTAAGAAGTCAAAGTCGAAAGCGGAGTGGGAGCGCAAAGCCCGCTCGCGCTTGTCCCTCCCCAGCGGCGCCTCTTTGGCTTCGCTGATGCCCGGCAATGGCGGAAGCGGCTCGCCCCTCGCATTCGGCGGCGGAAAGAGCCCGAGCCCTATCAGCGGCATGTTCAATCTCAGCCTGGGAAGGTCGAAGTCGAAGTCGAAGGCGGGGTCGGGATCGAGGTCGTCGTTGATGCCGCCCGTATCGCCTGCCTCCCCGTCAGCACATTCGCAGACCGGGAGCGTGGCGAGCGGGTCGGCGTCGCCGTTGCCTTCGCCGGGCCTGAGCGCGAGCTCGCTCGTCAGTGGTAGTGGCGGTGGGAGAGGGCCCCCGAGTCCAGTCCCGAGCCAGGGGCAGGGGCACAGTAGGAGCAGGAGCCGAATGTCCATGTTCACGCTTCGGTCTCCGTCTGCGTCTAGTCCTCTCCCGAGAGACGTTCCACAGAGCGGCGAAGGGAACGTCTCGAACGCGGCACGCAGCCCGGACGCGCGTTCTTCGTTCTCGGTGTCGCATATGCCTATCAGTCCAGAGTCGGACGAGGGAAGAGCGCTGATGAGCGCGTATGCGGGGCAGGGCGTGGAGAGGGTGCATGCGAGGGCGTGGAGTAAGGCGTGTAAGGGGCTGCGGGATATCGAGTTTACGTTTGGGGCCGGGGTTGGTCTAGACGGCGAGAGTGCGGGTGACGGGGAAGAGGACGTGGTGGCTGGGGTGTGGTTCCGGCGACGGGCGTAGGCAGCTGGTGAGGCATCGATGGTTGGTTTTGTTCATCTTATTTTATTTTGCTTGTTTTCGCATTCGCGCTCGTCCACTGTCCGTGATAGGCGCGCCCCACACTCGTTTTCTTTTTTCTTGTTTGTTTGTTTCTGCTCAGCATTCTCGGACACTTATACCGCTTTCATCTCCGTTCTTGCATGCTTCGTCTCATTCTCATATTACGCTACCATAGAGTATACCGCTATAGAGTGTAATGGTTCCTTGCTTACTGATTCTCCCTTTACCTTCGCATAGTACGACGGCATCACCTATGGCGTCTAGATGTGCATAGCATACTGTACTGTACGCTCGATACCGTATACCGCTTTGGATTGTTCATACCCTTGACAATGCGATTTGGGTGATAAAGGACTTTATTATTTGACGAGATAATGTACTTTTGGCGCGTAGGACGATGGACGAGTGGCCAATCGATGAGTCGTGGAGAAGTCACCATCTGAGTGTGGATATGCCAGTCCACGGTTGTGAACGCCCACGAGATGCTCGCGATGGTATCAAGCACCAAGGTCCACCCCTCCAAGATCGATCGAGCGCACCCCCGACCTTGGCATCTTCAAGGCTTACTAGGCCCATGACGAGCAGAGAGATTCAGCCGATCTCGTTTTCGGCGAGAAGCTAGGGATGCAATGCCAAGTTAGAATGAGGAAGATGATGGTTTACACAGGTCAAAGGTGGGAGGTATGGGATGAGGAAACGCACCATGTTCGGAATGCCGTTTGAGATGGGGTAGACGTGTTCGCAGTTGGGGCAGATCATTGCGCCCTCGGTGATGTGGATCTGGAGGAAGGTGCGTGGATGGGGTAGCGGGGACAGGTGCATCGACAGAACGTGGATGCAAGGAGTTGAGAGCGAGGTCGTGTTCGTTCGAGGTGTGTCGCGAGTTCGCAGAGAAGTGGATGGATAGTCATGTCCGTTAGGGGAGGCAAGGAGCGAGCTCAAAGTAAGGTTTCGCACCTCCATCAGTACGCGATGCAGCTTCTGCACCAGCTCGTCATCCATCATCTCGGGCTGCTCCGCCGGTAGTGATTCGTCGCCTACCTATCGCACACTCGCAATCAGTCCTCGCACGTACACAAGGGGCATATGCCGAAGCAGAACGCTGTATGAAGTGCCAAAACACACCTGACGCGCAGCATCAACGAGCGCCTTCCACTCGAGGCGCGGTAGCATGTTGCGCACGAATTCGGGGTTGATGTCCTGCTCCTGGATCTCGACCTGGGCATCGCGGAACGCGAGCGGGAAGTTGTTCGTCGTGCAGCCTTTCGCGTGGCACGCGAGGAGGTTGTGCGTGATCAGGCGCACCATAGGTTGACCCAAGGACGAGCGTGTTTGACGATATGAACGACGATGAGGAAGGTCGGGAAGATGGAGGTCAGGAAAAGGGTGTTAGGGGTGCCGCATAACCCCGGACAGTCGGGTTCTCACGGCTCGCGAGCCTACCAAGAGCCTACCGCCTCTTTCTGAGTTGGCTTTCATCGCCATTTCGCAACAACTCGAACCCACCGCATAGTCGAAGCTCAAGCCCGGGGCGGGATCTCACTCTCAGACTTAACCTGCCTGTTACCTCCTCAAGAGCTGGAGCACCGGGAGGCGCCACGCAGAACGTGGTTTGGCAATATCAGACACGAAGTTGTATGCATAGTACGCGACAGATAGCACAATTTGACGAAGTTATCTCTTCATCTGTATTATAATGCTACTATACTATTGGAGATTAAAACTCCCCGTTTGCTGAAGCTTCCGGATCGTTTATAACGAATGGCGACCCTCGAAATACGACGGAGCTAACGGAACCTCTTGATATGCTGGATCCTCCGTTCAGTTGGGACAGATGGTTCTGGCGTAATGCCAGGATCAGCCAAGGCCCTAGCATGCAATATAGTCCGGTCTCGAGGACTAGATTTATATTATCCAGGGTGTTTTGTAGTGTAAGGTTCTAAGGGTTGCAGCCTCTCAGTAACGTACGTATTTTCAATGCGCTATCAGTTAAATCACATTACTTACGAGGGAAAGTATTCCCGGAAACGAGTATACTGTGTTTAGAGTCTGCGATGCCAAAACCCTAAACATTGATGTGAATTAGTATGTTGCGATGTTGTAAAGAACACTGACCATATGAAATAAAGGAGACCTTGCCCCGCAAGTAACTTCATTAACCCCTTCAATTGCAATCGGGAACTTCCATTTCCCCTCAAGTAGACAACTGACTGGTAGGCAAGCAGTACAATCAGGACAAGCTCGTATGCGCAGACACTTCCGTCGGTCACCACATAGAAAATCCAGTAAGATGGATTTGGCGGAGGAAAAGAAACACATTGTCGGATGCCTAGCAATATAGCTTCCTGGGCTGATGATCATAGTGATTTGAGAAAGCGCGGACCTGAACATGATTGCAGTAACGCACACGTGAAACCATCGAATGGAAAAGATACTACGACAGCCAACGAAATACCCAGCAATTGCACGAGAACGAAAACGGTGCCGAGGGAGAAAACAACATTTTTCGAGTTGCCATATAGCGCACAAACTCGGGCAGACATAATTCCTATCGAATCAGAGTTAGCTGTATTACTGGGAATTAGCTGAGAGTGTCACCTTGAACAACTATAATTAGAAAATGGCGGTCATCAACAGATTATCGGGGCGGATAGTATCCTAAGAAGGTTGAACAGTAGGTTACAATGAAGATGAAGGTAGGTGAATGTACTCTGAGAGGTTGGGAAATCTGCAAATATTCGTAGACTGAAACTACAGAGCTGATTCGCTGGAAAGCGGAGAGACCTGATCATATGACAGTTACAAGGTGTCTCCCTTGCCTGATAGAAGGCCCTGGCCCAAGTGGGACTGATACTTTTGTTCATCTCGTCCAAAACCTTCGGATTCTCCACGAAACCGCCTTCCACCTGATTTGACTGCGCCGGAGAACGGTTCCATCAGCTTACTTGCATTTCAGCGATTATTCATTCGTTTCACTCTTGATGTAGATGCGCTTCTCAAGCAACTCCATTTCGATGACCGTAAATGACCACAACTCAGTAGAGATCCGGCCGGTTTTTTGAGGAGCCGAACTCGTATGGAAATCACTATGAGTCATAGTATACTAGTGGAGATTCACGTCAGATTCACATGAAGATGATAAAACGCTTTCAGACTGCCCGTTCAAATGAGTCGTCACAACATGTTAAGAAAACATTTCTGGTACCAGGTTTAGAGTATAAAAGAGTACGTCCGTCTCCCGCGCGCACAGGCGATCAGAGGAAGGAGCTGACATCCTGCGTACGCTAGCAGTCGACACGATTCCGAGGGGGAACGATACGCTGAAAACGGATCTTCGGGCAGGTATAGTATTCTTCCTGTTGTTCTAGATAGGAAATGTTTTTCCCTGGTAGTATAAACGTGGCATAAGTAAGCGAGGTTTTACACTGGCCCGCTAACCATAGGTGGATCACCTTTGCGACCGGAATATCCATGTACTTCATCAAAAGCGGAAAAGTTGGATAATGGCCAACTCTGTTAGATGAGCCGCTGTCATGCATACGCTGAATGGTTAGGATGATCAAGGCGTAGCTGAGGAAGGCGCCACCCCAGGAAAGGAAGCAGATGGAAGTGGATAATCATTATTGCCTTGAATCTATAAGTAATGTATCGTGAATGAGGGTTCTAAGAACTATCTTGAGTGAGTATTCTATGGTCGCCGTCTATTCGACTGCGTTATAGGTTAAATTAATCTACTACATGCATTTCTCTATCCACGACTTCGCATCGACATCCATTCTGTCACGCGCGCAAATCAATCAACCCGAGCACGCTTTTTTGCGACGCTGTTCGCACCGTACATAACGTGACCATTACCATCCGTCATGTCTGCGAGGTGTGCAACGGGCAAGGTGGAAAAATACTCCATGGAGTCCTTGGGATCCGGTTTCTTTTGCCAGCCGATCGGACACAACGGGGACGGGGTAAAGGTGTGAGATGTGGGATGAGGAAACGCACCGAGTTCGGAATGCTGTTCGAGATGGGGCAGATGTGTTCACAGTTGGAGCAGACCATTGCGCCCTCGGTGATGTGGATCTGGAGGAAGGTGCGCGTATAGGGTAAGCAGACGGGCCGAAGTATCGGGAGAACGTAGATGCGGGAAATCGAGAATCACATTCGTTCGAGGTGTGTTGCGCGTTCGCAGAGAGGTGGGTGAATAAGCAAGTCCATCAGGAGAGGCGGGGAGCTCAAAGCAAGGTTGTGCACCTCCATGAGTACGTAGTGTAGCTTCTGCACCAGCTCGTCATCCGTCATATTAGGCTGCTCTGCTGGTAGCGATTCGTCGCCTACCTATCGTATACTCGTAATCAGTCCTCACACGTACACAGAAGGTATACGCCGAAGCAGAACGTTGCGTGAGGTGCCAAGGGGCACCTGACACGCAGCATCAATGAGCGCCTTCCACTCGAGGCGTGGTAGCACATTGCATACGAAATCGGGGTTGATGTCCTGCTCCTGGATCTCGACCTGGCCATGGGCATCGCGGAACGCGAGCGGGAAGCTGTTTGTTGTGCAGCCTTTTGCGTTGCGGGCAAGAAGATTGTGCGTGATCAGGTGCATCATATAGAAAGTATGCAGAATGAATATGGTACTTGAGAAGGCGGGAAGCTCGTATCACCTTCGCGGGGGAACATGTTGGCTGACGATGGTTTGGTGTGGTGGACAGCTTTCATTGTTTTCTCATGCTTCTAGGTGTCCACAGGGCACGTGTTAGCCGGACACTTTTTCGTTGCAGTAGCTCTCATCCTTTATTACTCATAGTAGGACTGTCCGTCATAGGGTATTTTCCCTCGTGGACATTGTTATGATCATTCATTCATCCATTCATTCAAGACGGGCCACGGCGGATGGAAGGAGGAGAGGAATGGGGTGTTCGGGGTGCTGCAGAACCCCGAGCAGCATGGTTCCTGAAGTTCTCGCTGCTTTCAGGACATCTGACTTGACACCTCCCACCACGTTTACTCTCCAACACAATCCGTTCTTATCATATGTGGCCCAATACTAAGCGTGAATAATAAGCGAGAAAAGACAAGAAAAACCTGGACCCCAAATTCATTCTCTAAGTAAGAACAATTATTATGATTGGATAAGTTTCGACACAAATCTAACACAAATACACGACAGAAAATCTATAGTATTAACATTGTATCTACACCGGAGATGACTAGGTGCGATCATGGGTCACGATTCTGGCTCGGGGTGCTTGGCCATCGACCGGAATTATCTCTGCATCAAGGTTCACTGCGTTCCATCTGAGAAATATCTTCGTTTGTGGGGATATCTGGCCCGTTCAAAGTCGATGGCGGATTTTCGAACGCGACGGTGCTGACTGTGTGCCCCGTAGTCTGCGTCGACTCTCCATTCAGACGGGTTAGATGGTTCTGGCGAATGGATAGGATTAGCCATGGCCCCATCATGCAAATTATCCCTATTTCCATGGCCAAAGTGATAGCAGCAAGGGTGTTTTCTGTCGTAGTCCCCTGTAACCACATTAACCTCCGTGTTATCTTCAATCATCACCATCATCTGCGATGTACTTACCAAACTTAATAAGCCATATGATATAGACAGAATCTCATCAGTAAAGAGCCTAGGCAGTGTGAGTGGTTAATATTGGGAAAAGGAGTATACTCACCATATAAAATAGAATATACCCTGCCCCAACAACAACACGATTAACCCCTTCAATCCTAGCGATACATTTTGGCTTCTATGTTCTCTCAAATACATAATTGAGCGGTACACAAGCATCGAAATGAGTAGCAGCTCGTAAGCGCAAATACTTCCATTTGAGAGGATTAGCCAAATCCAAGACAGCGGGTTCGGCTGATTAAGAGTTGCACATCCTCGAATGCCCAACAGAATTGCCTCTTGGGCTGGTTGGAACGATCAGTTGTCAAGAACAGCAAAAACACTACTGAAATGACGCACAGACATTCCCGTATGTAGGAATTAATCCTATGATGGTTACAGAAATGCTTAGTAGCTGTGTGATGGCAAAAGTCATGCCGAGGGAGATGGTGATCTTTTTCGAATTATCATAGAGGGCACAGACTCGGGCAGTCATGAATCCTGGAAGTCTCGATTTAGTTACTTGAAAAGTTTTTATCTCAGAGTGTCACCTTGAACGACCGCGACCAGTACAGTAGGGAGGGCGTTAATGGATAGTATGTTGAGAGTGTTGCCTTGGAGTCATGAGAAATAACTAGACAATGAAGAACAAGTGGCTTACAGCTTGATAGCATGGGAAAACATTTGTCAATACAGGAGGATGGTCAGATTTGCGGACAAAGTGGAAAGTCCTCACCCCTGTGATGTTCATAGCAGTGAGTTACATGCACTTTTTGTCAAAGTTATCATCCTACATTATCTGATAGAGCAACAGGGAAATAGAGAACTGGTGGATGAATTAGCACACTTGTGTAGAATGAAAGCTGGAAAGACACCAACCAAGATATGTTCTGATGAAGAGATGGGATAGATGGAGCATTAGCAATCATGAAGTGAATTGTCTGCTTCATAACATACATGGGAACGAGGATGCCAACATATCGAAGCTTACCAATAATCAATTATCACGAGTAGTGTTTTTTTTGTAAACCACTCACAAAGACGTAAAGACATGTCAGCAGAGATAGTCCACGTTTCTATGAAATACAAGGTCACCATCACCATTGCAACATTATGCCATGGGTTGCGTACATACCCATATAAGCTCCTCCTGATCCAATTTAGCCAAAGAAGTTTTCTTTGAATGTAGGAGGTGGGTTTAAACTGACCTCTTGGCTTAGGCTGAGCACTACGTTGATTCGTTACGGCAGGTGAAAATATTTATGGAGCAACAGATGAAGCACATATGGACTCACGGTAATCATATGACACCACGGTAAGAAGTGACACTACAGCATCGGATTGTTAGCCAACTTTGAGCCTCTTTGGATTGAAGTACACCGTCTTACCAACAAGATAATTCTCTGCCTGCCATTCGATGAGAATTGGTATCCATTCCAACGAATTCGAAATGTAGGGCATGTTGAATATCTCTTTTTGCTGTAGGGTTCGCTTCTGTTCACGAGCGAATTGATCAAGGTTTTAAACACAAGTAACACTGCGTGGCGCTGCGTTTCATCGGCACAAGGTATGGCACAAGGTACTGACCTGACATAGTCATCAATTTTGCGGTGTCTTCCAAGAATATGTCGAACATTCTTAGCCTCAAATCAATCAGTGGCATTTGGACATACCCTGATTTCACGCCTCAACGTGTTACATAGAACTTTCAAAAGAAAAAGCTGTGCTTTGAGTTACATCCCACAAGAGGCTGCGCAAGTAGCAATAACTCAAGAATACCCAAGCACACAACACTTTCCAGGTCGAGCTGGGAGGCAGTCATCGTTGATGGCCTATAGCCTCTTGATGGCTCATATTTTCCATCAACCCATAACTTCGTCTCGTTATCAAGCCTGACATGACATGGACAGGCGGTGTCCATGGCATCTGAATCTAGAATGGATGTTCAGGTGGCGAGGTGAACAGACACTTGTTATCTATGCAGGCCTATGGGTCCCTGGAGATGACAGGGTGGCAACCGTCACGCGTGAACGCTCATGCCCGAAGCTCGCAAATACCAGCCATCCATTTCCATTACTATTCAAGTACTCAAAGACGAATAACGCTTTACAAAAAGGGGGGTTTAATGACTAACTTCGTCTAACGAATATAAACCCATCATGAACCTATGCCCAATAGTTGAGCTTTATACCTTTAAAGATTATATTCTACGTCGAAGGTGCGTTTATCTTCTTTTTTCTTCCGTTACATGCACATTGCTGGAGAATGATGCGAAGCAAACGGTCCGTGACTCTATCATACACCACCTTCTTCCGCAATACGTGCATTCTGTTAGCTGTGCCAACATTATATATAGCGGAGGGCACACTACTGCCTATACACTCTCCCGCGTGCTCAAGCGCTCAGGACTCGTCTCCATATTCGTCTCTGCTCTTCCCAAGCTCTCCCCCGTCCCCCATCACTGTCTCATTTCCCCTTTGTTCCCTTTTCCCGCATCTGTCGCAGCTTTACCACCCCATACACTCAAAATAAACCCCTGTGTTGCACAGCCTGATGGGGGCGCAAGCGCTGTTTCGTCTCATCCGTACCTGAACGTTTGCACCACTGAGGGATCTATCGTTTTTGCATTGGGTCCTGGCGGTGGCGCAAAGGGTCCATTTCTATCAAGTTTCTATCGTACGTACGCCGTGTTTGTGTGGGTGGTCTTTGCAGTGATGCGGTTCCGTTCTTCAGCGTTGTTCCCCTTCCCTCTCATACTTTCGTGACGACGGTGTCATATTCGTCATTATCATGGATGTACAGCGTTTGCTGAATGCTCGCCGAGCTCAGCAAGCACCCGTGCATGACTCGATGGTGACAACATTTGCCGGGTCATCGAGAGTGATATTTTTTCACTGTTTCTACGATTCTCCGCTCATGTATGACCATGAATATTGTGTCACTGTACCGAGCTCTGGTGTACTGTCCTTACAGAGATCAGCCCGTGGCTAACAGTAGACTTGCTCTGTTGAGTGCTGAACCGTCTTGAAAACCATGCCTATCTGACACGGGATAACTCGGTGTGCGGATAGTTCACAAAACATCGGGTACTCAGCAACGACACCCGAGGCGTGAGCTCAGCGCCGGCCCTGGTGCCACCTATTCGTCAAGTTGTAGGTTAGATTAGTCTAGTATATGTGTTCATCTATCCGTATTAGCATACTTTGCACTGGCATCTGTACTACATTCGCACGTAAATCAGTCGACCCGAGCACGCGTCTTGGCAACACCGTTCGCGCCATCGACAGCATGACCATTGCCATTCGTCATGTCCGCCAGCGGTGCATCGGGCAAGGTGGAGAAGTACTCTAGGGAGCCCTTGGGGTCCGACTTCATCGTCTTGACACCCTTTTGCCAGCCGTTGAGGCACACCTCGTCATGTTCATCCTTCGCAAGTTACGATCAGTACCCTGCGTTTCCTCAAACCGAGCCTGGATAACAGAGACGTGCAAAGTAGAGTCGACCGTGAGTATGACTTCACCTGAGGATCTAACAAGCTGCAACTCCCATGTGGCGCTGAGCGCTGAGCGGATCACATCAGCAGCTAATGTCTAACTAGGACTCTCGGCAGATTGATATCTTTAATAAATCTGATTTCCGCCATCCCCGATCCTATAGCATTGGATCTATCTAGGTCCGAATAGCAGGACTTAACACTTTCTCTCAGGCTCGTGACCGGCCACCTCTACAAAGGTGTATCGATGGGGGGAAATGTCCAGCGCAAGCTGGCCACATGATAAAGATAACAACCTCTTTGACCAGAAATCCTTTGAACGCTGATGGCGTATTATATTGCAAAATAGCGGCCATAGGATAGCGTGAGATTGCCCTGTACTTTGAAGTAGGGCGGTTGACAGCCAATCTGGGTTACCGGTTTGTGGCATGTTGATTTAGCCGTACTTTCATGAGAAGGGAAGGCGTTTATTCAGCTTCGTTTCAGATGTCACCACTCCTATATCGCTATCACGCTAACGTCGCAAGAGCTCTCACTCCTTTCTGGTATTACATAAATCACAGTGTTTGGAATACGTGCTAATATGAGCATTCCAACGGGTCAATTATCGCTACCGCATATGCTACACGAATCTGGAGTGGTGTATCAGGATGAGGGGTAATAAACCTAGATCCCGGGTGAGTATTCTACGCTCTCCTCTATACTAATGAGCTGTAGGTTATATTAGTCAACTATGCGGATCCTTCTGTCTAACGTCCTTGACATTAAAGCCCATCTATCTATGCTCATAATTTAGTCAATCCTAGCTCGCTTCTTCGCGATACCGTTCGCGCCATCCACAGAGTGTCCGTTGCCGTTCGTCATGTCCGCGAGCGGCGCGTCGGGCAAAGTGGAGAAGTACTCCATGGAGCCCTTGGGATCCGACTTCATCGTCTTGGCACCCTTTTGCCAGCCGATGGGGCACACCTCGCCATGTTCATCCTTCGCGAGGTTCAATCAGCATCATGTACCTTCCCAAACTAGGTTCAGATAACAGAGGATACTCACTGCGAACTGGAACGCCTCGACGAGCCGGATGACCTCGTCCACGCTCCGTCCAACGGGGAGGTCGTTGATGGTCACCTGGCGTAGAATGCCCTTGGGGTCGATAATGAACAGACCACGGAGGGCGATACCCTCTTCCTCAATGAGAACACCGTAGTCGCGAGAGATGCGCATCGACTTGTCTGCGACGAGGGGCAGCTTGAGAGAGGGTCCGAGACCGCCCTGTGAGCGGGGTTTCTGAGACCACGCGAGGTGCGAGAAGTGGGAGTCGGTAGAGACACCTGTAAGATGGCAGGTGTAATTTAGATTGATGAAGCCGACGTTTGAAAGGGCGAGAGGTGTGGAACGGGGAACGTGTAAGTCGAGGGGGGCAAGAAGACGTACCAAGGACGTTCGCGCCGAGGGCCTTGAACTTAGGAAGCGCATCGTTGAATGCAAGGATCTCAGTAGGACAAACGAAGGTGAAGTCCCTGATGGTGGCAGTGATGAAAGTCAGCCATCACCGTCTTATGACCGGACAGAGACGCGTCGCGTCACGTCATTAAGGAGTAGAGTGCCACTTACAGGGGATAGAAGAAGAGGACAACCCTGTGGAAGCGATATTAGAAAGGGAAGCTATCAAGAGTGCTGTCAGATTCATACCATTGGCTAAGGTAGTCAGTGAGGGAAACATCTTTGAAGTCGCCGTCGACAACGGCTGTTGCCTTGAAGGCAGGTGCGGGACGCTGGACGACAGCAGGCATATCTGATATAGTGTTTACTTTGGAGGAAGCTCTTATCTGGGAGCTGACTAGAGGTAGGATGGGAAGACGAAAGGGGAGCAGACGGCAGAAAGGAAAGAGGAGGAGAAAAAAGCGAGACGGCAAGCGACGGAACGAATTTCTTAATGAGCAGCCGCATTTAGCGACGCGTTATGTACTCATGTTTGGATCCTGGCTGCCTCGGAGCTTTCCGGAGACATGTACCCGCGATTGGTAACGCTCGCTTTGCGCTCACCAAACGTTTAATTTCAGTTTGCAGACGTGAGTCTTTTACGCCCCATTGTCTTGCCCGTTTACCATACATATTAGAACAGATGCAGCGACGTGTTCTTTCCTTCCCATGAACAGCGCACAGCTCGCTCACTTGCGGCAGTGCAACGCGCTGTCGAAACTCGGCAGTCTCCCGCAAGAAACCCTAGTCAACATCCTGACATTCAGCTCCAGATGCGGCGCACAGGATCTAGACATCGTCCGTTGGACGCACGTGTGCAGCTTCATCCGTGAAGTTGCACTCCGCCACCCCCAGCTATGGTGCTATCTTCCGTTCCGCGTCACCTCCGAATTGCGCGTGTTGGCCATGATACTCTTCCGCTCGCAGAACGTGCCGCGAGACATCGAGATGAAGCTAGAATCACCCCTCAGTATGGACGGTACACACCTCGCGATACTGACAGAGCTCCTGCGGGACGTAGGAAAGCTTCGCAGCCTTCACCTTGTAGCTAGCCCGACTTTGGTCTCGCGCTGCCTGAAGGAAAATCACGCGCTCCAGCTCCGATCCCTATGCATCTCGTTTTTGCGCGACAACGATGGCACAGAGGCTCAAGATTTACCTATCAATGGCGAACTGTTCGGTGGACAAACGCCCGTCCTGCGCGAACTGACGCTAGACAAAGGTGCTCTCCTCTGGAACTCATCGATCTTTGCAGGCCTCACTTCGCTGCGGATCACTAATGTTTGTGACCAAGAAATGCCTACTCCTGACCAACTGTTGGATACACTACGCAGTGCAACTAAACTCGAGAAACTCCAACTTTCTGGCCGTCTGGCGGGGGTGCCTTTTGAACCTAGCATGGTGGCCCCCCCTGACGACCGTCTCGTAACACTCTCATCTTTGCAAAAGCTTGAGCTCCGACAGATGGACTTCAAGACATATGGTTTTATCATCGGCCACCTCGATTTCCCCTTTTCCACCCGCGTAAGCGTCCTAGAAATCTCAGGCTCGTGGCGCGCAAGATACGGACTCACTAAAAGTCCAATCCTACCATCCAAGCTGTTCACAGAACCAATACATCCTTCGACCCCATCTCGCACTCTTGTTCTCAAAAAGAACACTTCAGCATTTGGCATCACTTCGTACAGATGCGCATTGGAGGGCCCAGAGTGGTACAACTTCCGCCCTTCCGCACACCATCCGCACGTAGAAGCAAGCTTCTCATGCACCGGCATGGACACGTTCGACCACGCCCCCCTCGTCTACAACATCCCCATGTCGGACGTCCACACCCTCAAAATCATCGGCACCTTCCCACAGGAATACGTCTTCTGGCGCAACGTCTTCACGCACGCACCCCACGTCCGCCGCCTCTTCGTCGGCGCCGACCTCGGCCCCACCGGCAGCCTCAGCTTCCTCCTGTGGGCGCTCATGCCCTCCTGCCTCTCCGGGAACGCCGAGCCGCCGCTCCTCCCGCACCTCGCGGAGCTCCATATATCGCTGTACGACAGGGGCCACATGAAGGGCGTGTCCTCCGACATATTCAGGACGGTGCTCAACGCGCGCGCGAGCGCGGGCTCGGAGATCACGAGCTTCACGATGAAGCTCTCACGTCACATTTCGCTCTTCTTTCTCACGACATTTGCCGGTGCCACGATGGTGGTTGACAAGAAGGATTTGGTGATTCCTGGGTATGAGGATGTGGACGAGGAAACGAATTGGACGGGCAGCGACGCTAGCGAGTCGGGTGATGGCGAAGCAGGTAGAGGACCCGGTAGCCAGTCGTAGCAAGCGAGAACATTTTAGGGTCTCTCTATGTACGACATCTTTTATCGCCAGAAGTTCCTTCTCATATCATAGATTGCGCCATGACCCATGCTGAAGTATTGACACCATTTTTACATAGTCAAGAAAATCAGCTACCAACAATTTCATTAGGAATACAGTATCACCCCAACACTAAAACTACGTAAAATAACATGTGAATGTGTCCATGCACAGGCATTAATACATCTCTTTCGTAAGTACATACAGATTGAAATCCCTGTCCATTAGAGGCGTACATGACCCCGATCGTAAGGTGGCGGGACCTCTATCACAGGCACCTTGTACACCTTGTACCGTGGCCCGCTGGCCCGCTCATGCGTGAGCGCCGCCGAAAGCGCCATACCCGGGTCCGCAAAGGGGGCGATTGGTAGCGGTCGCCACCGTCGCCTCGTACCCTCCCCGTCATCGCCTCGAGCACGGCTTTCGTCCCTGCCGTTCTCGGGGACCACCCTACGAGCTACGCCCGTGGCCCGTGCCTGCACTGAAGACCGCGGTAACTGCACGCACAGAGACGTGTGCACGGCCTTGCGCCGCCGCTTCCGCTTCCTGCGCGCGTCATCATGTGTGGTACCACCGGCAGATTGATGCGCCCGATGTTCGGTCTGTGCGGCAGGCACAAGCCCAGCGAGCGAGCGCTGGTCATGCAGTTGTCGTCCAGCAGGTCGGTTCCGCGTCTCGCCGATGTGCACCACACCTTCCGTCGCCTCCACCCGCTGCTTCGGGGGCTTATACCGCGCCCGCCCCTCGCTCGCGTATATAGCGGGTGGGCTGGGCTGCACCCCAGCCTCGGGATCGACACCGGTATTAGCAACATTGAAACACATCGACACCGGCACGCGGTTACGTTCTCGGGGCTGCGCGATCGGAAGCGGCGCGTGCGGCAGCTGCACGAGATCGCAGAACGGATGCGGGCTCATCATAGCACGGATCTTGGCGAGCCGGCGTCTACGTCTGCGGCAGTACACAAAGATGGTGACGCCCACGAGGAGCAGGAACGCGCCGCCGATCGGGGGGACGATCAGCGCCGCCGATACCGATCCGTTGCTAGTGCTGGTGCTTCCTGAGACGGACGTGACCTCGAAGTGGGACACGGCGAGCACGTCTCTTTCGCTCACGGGGTTGTTCCGGACGGTGATGGTGTGTGGCCCCGCCGAAAGCCTGTTGTTGAAATACAGCAGCGTGGTCGAAGCCGAAGACGCGTTGGGAGATGATAGGCGCGCGTTCGGCATTACTGCGGTCGGATCGGATCCGTCAACCATCACAAGGAACGGCGAACTGGAGATGTTCGTAGGACCATAGAGCGCAATGGTCTGACCTGTGGGCACAAGAATAGATGCAGTCATCATTGAGGCGTGCACATCGGCAATTTAGAATATGGCCGCACCCTGGGTACCCGACAACGAAAAACAGGCGTTCAATCAATATCAAGCACTGACTTGTAACGTTAAGAAAACGTACCGTGAAATTGTAACTCATTGATGAAGTTGGCGAGTTAGCTATGCTGCGCAAGTGTATGTGGGTGAACACCTGTCGCTGTGAGGTATGCTGCGGTATTCTCACCTCCCTTGTGTGGCATTGGACCATACTCCGTGATAGCTGCCTCCGAGGGTCGTTGCTTGAACTTGAGTTTGGGAAACGTTAGCGCCCGAAATGTTACTCTCGAACTTGGCCTATCCAAAGCAACAATCAACATCACCATGTAACGATGCGATGGATATTGAAAGGTTGCGTACGTGATCCAGCGCCACAATATTTCCCTCGGGATTTTCAAGATTCACCAGTTCGATGATATGCTTGCCCGGAGAGAGGCTGATACCGTTGTACAGAAGCATCGACGTCGTGTCTCCCGGATCCAGCTCGGATATGCATGAATCCCGTTTACCATCAACCACGACAACGCAGTTGTCAAGGGATGTGGACGAAGAATTTCCGTAGATCCTAAGAACTAGGTGAGCCAGTCGTCGGTAATACAAAGTGCAGGCGGTCAAAACGAGGCTGATCGAAACATACCAGACGCCCGTGCCCGTGAACTGCAGTAACGCCATCGCCCTGCCCTGCGACGAGTTTGACACTACGGCTGTGTTACTGGTTGCGTTGGTACTGGTGTTGTCGGACAGCGACCAGAGCGCCTGTGGTACGAACAGCAGCAGCGGGCTCAGACTCGACACCGTCGTGTTGAAGACTACCATCGTCCCTTGTGCTAATGCCCCTCTCCCCCCGCATCAAAGTGCTGCGTAAGATTGGACCGTCTGAGCGCGCGACGCCTTGTGACTGTGCGCGGCTCGAGCGATTCCGACGAGCGACCGGAGAGACAGGAACGGGGTAGGTGGATGACTGCAGACGACCGAGGCGGAACAAGATGGACGGGTGGGTTTCAGAGTAAAAGCCAGCAATCATCACGTTGGACTGAGCGGTGACCTTGTTATACAGCCTTTCGTACATGGGAGCAGTGGGTGAATGTATAGAGTGAGATGGACAGGCCAACAGGGCGTCATCTGCATCACAATCAGTACATCAGCGGCGATACGTCTCCGAGGTGACCAGATATGGAGAACTTGCTACTGGAAGGTCCAAACGGTCCGCAGCAAGAAGGTAGTGGAAGCAAACGACAGAATGTTATTCAACGTGTTGAGATGCTAAGAACGTTTTGGTCTGACGGAGGGAGGGCGGAAGACGGACTTTTCATGTCCTCGGGTGACGTTTGCGACAGACGTCAAACCAAGGGGCGATGAGGAGCAGGCACAGCCCTGCACAGCCACAGCGCAGTGTATAAGGCCGGCCTATTGATAAGATACCGGAGCGCGGCGCGGCTTCTCCCCTCACATTATTGACGAATTAGAGCGGACCTGGAAGCGAACAAGCAGTGCGCGCACGAGTGGTACCTTCGGGAGAACGCGCCGGCATGACAGCGTGGAACGCTGGGAACTGCAAACGTGAGGCAACCACACGGTCAATAACAGCAAATTTAAGCGCTGAGCGCTGAAAAGCAAGAATGTTTCTGGAGAGAAGTAGAGACGTCGGAGTACCCCAAGCTTTCATTTAAACCCGGAGGAAGCTGAGGCGGAATTCCCGGGTGTTCTCTTATTTCGGGCCGAGATCAAACGAGAGATAGCAAGCTGCCTCCCTTTGGTTCTTGAGTGCTTGCGCTATCAAGGGGGTGCTGGTGACCTCGCTGGTTGAATGTGGACAGTGTTTGAATCAAACCGTGTGTCGTTTATGATGGGAGGATACGTCAAGCTTATTGTGAATCGCCAGCCCGAATGCCACATAGGGCGTTGGGAGCTAGTGGCTGGAGAACTTGCTCAAGGCATTGAGTTTGCAGGAGCGTACAGAAGTGATGCGACCGAGCGGAGAGTTATCAAGCTATTAATGGGTGGGTATCCTAGGCTTACTGGTGCGTCACGAGGATGTTGTAGTAAAGGAGAGAATACTGAATAAGGACCCAAACCCTCGTATATTGTTGCAGTTATTGGACGTTATTTTCAGTGGCTGGTATCCCTCTAAGTGTTGGATCAGGAAAGAGATTGGTAGGAACTTGGATAGGAACAATATTAAATATCTAGTAGATGAATGTCATAGTAGTCTGGTGCAGCCGATTCTTTTGAGGTGCGGACGAGAAACGCAAGCTAACCTAAGGAAGGTGCAACATTTACTCCGATGCTACACCTCCCATTACAGAAATCTATGATTACGACACGATATTTGTCGTGGACTACATTGTATCTTTGAAAAGCATCCGTATATATCTGGCAATACCGGATGCACTGAACGAGGGCACAATCTTCTCAAACAGCAATGCTATTCTCGCCAGCATGACCCTCGTTGGCGTTTGTATTGGTACCCCCTCCTCGAGCAGACACTTGTCTGAATGCAACGGAGCTGACTTCCTCTTTATTTGTTGCTGAACTTTTGTTCAACTGGGCTGAATGGTGTTCACGAATAGACAAAATCATCCATGGCCCCAGAAGGGAACCAAATATAATCTGCAGAATGGGCATCAACTCGTCTATGATTTCATGTCCTACCGTGCTCTAACGGGATGGACGTCAGCGATTCCCCCATGCCAATAGGAATATACTTTGTGTGAGCGTTGCTCACCAATCCAGTTGCAAGATCCCCCACAATAGAAACTACGCCAAATACAATCACACTATGTCAATATTAGAGCTGTTGTTCCTGAGAAATGGCGGAAGATTTCGTCTCACAATAAAAAGTACAGAAGAGAGTGTTCGATGATGAGGTCCATGAGCCCTCGAAGACCCAGTGAAGAACTTTGTTTGATGTGCTCCCTTAAGAGCCATCTTGAACGATACAAGATCATACCAACAAGAAGCAAGTCGTAGAACAGAGAGGCCGCATCGTTCAGGGGCCCAGACCAGACCAGCGGAGATTCCGGGGTGCCATCCATACATAGCCGAAACCCCAAGACAATGAAAACGCTTGCTGAAGCGAATGGATTGTAATGTTTGGCCATAAAGTAAAACATCAGATTGTGCATACCGTTGGACCCATAAGGTTGCACCAATGTCATGATGTTCAGGATAAAACAAAGCAGCTGAACGCAGACAAAGGTGACAGATAGGAAGATCATGACCTTTTTAGAGTTCTCGTATAGAGCGCTAACACGAGCGGTCATGATCACTAAAATACAGTATGAGAAGTATAAAAAACTGAATGCTTCATAAACCGCACCTTGCACAGCTATTATCAGGAGACCCTGTGCAACTTGCGTCGAGCCCCAGGAGGCTGCACCTGGGCATGCTCTATTTTTAGATGCGTGCAACAAAACGGATCGAACCTCATCTTACATCTACGCCATTTCACCGCGTATCATTGAGCGATTCAAGCCGGGCACCCATCTATGGTAGGGGGTGACTTACGTCTACCATAAATGAGGATAGTTAAAAACAACAGATGGCCAAAAATCGAGCTTACTATATTAGATTTTGATGGGGAATAGAATTCTCCACTATCCCGAATACGTCAAAAACACCACAATTGGTATTGAGCAAAACACTGTATAACTCATTCCATGACTCACACTGCAGGAACTATTCCCATGTAGCGTATCTGAAGATCAAACCTTGTATTAGTTTATTTACCAATTAGCAAGCGGAGGAAAGGCTTACAGCCACATATAAGTACGTCATCCACGACCGTTTCTGTTTCTGTAACACTGTGAATTTCTGCTAAATATATCCGCAGCGAGCATTCACCCATATCAAATCAACCTTCGAAGTGGAATGGCTGAGCACTGTCATAATTTCTTCAGCTAGAATTACATCGGCTTACCTCTTTGCTTAGGTTAAGAGCTGAAGAAGCGTGTTATAATTTCAGTGAAGAAGGACCGGAAACCCACTATAGTCGTAGACAACAAGTGTAATCAAAGCCACTGTATGACTCTGTGAGACAGTATATGCGAGGCCTAGCGCTGCTATCACACCATCTAGATAGCTGTTGGCCTGAAATTCGCCTACTACAGGCACCAAAGCGGGAGAGTTCAAGATATCGGCCATGCTAGGGAGAAGAGAAGCTCAAACAGGATGAGCTGCTGGGATTTATGGTTACAAGTTTGGGATCCTGGAGTCTTTATATACAAACAACAGAGGATATTGCCGAATAAATAAAAGTAACATCATATCAGAAAGCCGAACGATAAACATAGATCGCCCCAGCATCTGCTCATGACAGATTCCGACCCTGCATCATATAGCATAGAGTGGGCAACTGCCAGTAGCATTTGAGATGATACCACCGGTAATTTCTCCATGGGAACCATTTAGGATGCTGTGACAAGTAAAGCCGTTAGATATCAGACAAATGTGACACAGTTCGCACATAGGAATCATTCCTAGATAGCAGGGCTGTTGGTCTATATATACTTGGTATGTCTTGGTTATGATACATACATTGCATCCTCTCCTTCTTACAACGGCCACGGTTTGCAGTGTCGTTGTCGGTGATGTAAACACCGTCATAAAATTGGCAGCACTGTTATTCTCATCTGTAGAGATGAATGCGATGAGAAGTATAGCGATGAGGGGAAAGGTGGCTCGGATACTGACTGTGGTGACTCTCACTTCCCATATCTGGTTGTTTCACTCAGTTTCGCTGAGGGAATCACGAGAATGAGTTCATCCTGGGAACATAAACCTGTCCGATTACACTCGGGCTGAACGGAATGTACAAGTCTACCAGATACACCCGCTCTCGTTCCGCATATACCTACGGTTGACTATGAAGTGGAACTGCTTCTCCATTCCAGATTAATACCGGATACAAACAGCTATGATGGAGGGAAACCCTGCAATTTTGATCTACAAATCTACCAACTCGCTGGTCTACCAAAAAGCGCATATAAGTCAGACGTTCTCACTACTTTCCACTGGATAAATGAAACATACCCAAAGCTCCCCGATTCAGGCAACGGCAGAAACGGCTTATTCTTCCCATCCGCAGTGTTGAGGAACACTTTGTTCCCCCACCACTTCGCGACGTTATGATTTCCGATGGCTCCGTTGGCGGGGTACTGCAGACAAAAGAAAATAAAGATAATTGAGATCGCAACCCCAGAGTCGAGTGCGGCTGAGAGGACATCTGTGCGAATCATGTCAGGGAGCATAGCCCAGAGAAGTTACGGAGTTGAAAGAGGAAAAGAGAATATGCGTACAGTTGTACTTAGTCCACCACGAGAAGTAACATCGTCGGATGACGAATTGGAAGATAAATCCGACAATCGCCCATGGAACGTAGTTGAGCGCGCTGGCTGGCGGAATATATCCGACACCGGCGAAGATGAGAGGAAAGCTATGTGACGCGTCGCATTAGGTCGTATGCATGAACGGAAAACGGGTAAACGCACTTCACGTAGCGAATGAAGCTATTCGGCCACCTCCGCGAAATCAACCACGCCACGACCGGCAGCCCCGCACCCAGAATAAAGAAATACGTTAACGCATGATACAACTGCCCCGCCGCGAATTGCCTCTGCGGACCGATCACGCCCCAAATGAACGACGCAGTGCCGAACACCTCGATGCCGGGGCATATGAACCCGTTCGCCTGCTTCGGCGTGCACACGTCTGGGATGTTGTTGAACACCCACACCTGCACGCCGAGCTGCGTCGTCGCCGCAACCGCGGTCGCGACGATCTGGCCCCAGAACATGGAGCGCGGCGGGATCTTCATGTAGTGTCCTAGCTTAAAGTCAGCCGTGAACGCGAGTGCTTGGAACATGGTAATATATCCCCAGGTCTTGAAGAGCATCACGGCGATGGGGCGGCCGGGGATGGCGTATCCACCTATGAACTCGGTGATAACACTGTGGGCGCGCGAAGTTAGGGGCCAAGGGTAGGTGGGATAGAACGTGAAGCTTACTTCAGGCCAATTTGTTGATTGGTGATAGCCTGGATCATCCCAACGGGGACAACGTATACAAAGGAGATCAAGAGCGAAAGAAGGAATGCCCATACTGGCATCTCGGTTGGCCAAAGTTCGATGGTGAGGACGCCCATAACGAACATTGCCATGAAGATAGCCCCATACCACCACTCGGGGACAGGTTTGTATCGCGCCATGAGACGAGCGTGAATGTCGGGCTGCTGATCTAGTGAGCGCCGCGCTTGACTCCAGATTTGTTTGCGGAAGAACAAGATGGCATGGGTGACCGTTGCCGTCATCGAGGCAAACAGCAGTCCGTACGAGAGAGCAAATGTCGACCTAGCAGAATAGAACTTGAGGAAAATTCATGCGTACCTTAACGATGGACTTACGAGAGGAATAGCGGACTGTACTCCTGGTAAGCGGTGAGGTTCAAAGTTGCGTGAGACGTCAGTATCCGGGTAATGTTGTACTCCTTGCCGGTGTTATCGTAAGACGTGCGAGATGAAATACTAGGTGTGAAGTTAGCGTACATACTCCAATGCCAAGTGTGAACTGGGGTTACTTACGGCATGTACTTGCTGTACCACGTATTAGTATAGTACAAAGCAGGCGTCAGGATCCAGAAAAAGAACACGAAACCAGCAAATATATTCGCCTCTGCCCACCACGGCGCAGCGAGCGGACTCCCAATATAGGTGATCTGCGACCAGTCAAAAGTGATCAAGCTCATGCCTAGGCCGCTTTTGTATCCGAACAGCTGATTGACGACGATATTGTCCGGCGCAATCCAGCACACCCACGTGAAGTAGGAGAGCGCCTGAAAGAGGTATCCAGGGAAGAAGTACCAGCATAGGCTGCCCAGCCAGGCGTAGAAGAAGAAACGCCCGCGCGAAAGTCCTCCACGTTCACCAATGCCCGCGTAGGTTTGGGAGTGAAGGGTGTTGAAGAGCGCGCATGTCACCAGGTTGACGGGCCAGACTACAATGTATGCTTAGCTTAGGGTAAGAGACTCAGCGGACTAAAGGAACGTACTCATAGAGGGCGGAGAGACCAGGAAACGCCGCAGGATTCCCCCAAAGGAAAATCCGATTAGTTGAGTTGACATCACCATCATCCATTGGTCTGCGTATTCGATTCCAACGCATGAACACAACAGCGAGGAAGGACAAGTAAATGATAGGAAAGGTTAGTGGGCACTGTAGTTGACTCACAACCGAAGTTATAGTTTTGATTGTAGTAGAAGCGCTGCACGGCTGGAATATCGGTCTGTTTAGTGTGGTGAGCGCGTCCTTGTTGCGTGATCACAGAGTTAGGGAACTCACAGCATAAGCGGAGGGTCCACCGACTGTCGCCATGATTGTTATCAGAACGTGCTCCTTGATCGCGAACGGACCAGGGTTAAGTGGATGGCCGAATATATGCACGTTTGGCATGAACTGAAGCCCGAAATTGGGTGCGGCGCATCTGAGTAGGTATGATAAGAACGTACCCTAGCCCACAGGCGCCCGACCGGAAAGGAGAGCAGCTGGGCCGCTAGGCTGGATATGCTGACCGACGGATAGCGAAAGTGAAAGAACTGATTCAGCCCCGATATGATGACAGCCCAGACTATCCCTATAACACACGCATCAGATATCACAATTCATCAGTGATGTTATAGGTAGAGCGGCGCACCCATCACCCAAGCACGTAGGGTAGAGCAGGCCATCTCGGGGTCATCCGTGTTTGCGACGGCGGAGCGCACCTCGGGGTATGGCGAGTCATCCTCTGAAGACTTGTCAGAGAGATGATGGTAAGGAGACGAGTCCGTGCTGCCCACCTAGAACGCCCACCACCGCCTGGTCACGGTCTATGTTAGGGTCGTCGAATTCTGCTACCAGTGCGTCGACGGCGTGGGCTGCCTCGTCCTCCCTTGGTGCAACCTTCTCCAAATCCGTGCTGGGACTATCGCGTTCTTCTGGATGCATCAATGGTGCAGACATCTTCAGCCCAATCGGCTTGCGAGTGAAGGTGCCAGTCCTCTCCTGAGCGCTGAGGAGGTACCTGCAGAGAGCCACAGGAGGCAATCAAGGGGAAGCGAGAAGGCGGAAGGATTTTTGATCGAGGGGAGATAGGGGCCTGCGCCCTGATGAGGTGTTCAGTTTGTTCACCTTTGTTGATTCATGTCAGCTTGCTGTCACAACCTGCCATACTTCGGACACCGTTCCAAGGCCGATTCAGCTGGGGGACTTTATCAGGGGAGGTGAGCGTGTGGAAGGCATAGCTACAGGCCACTTGAAGAAGAAACACGGCGAGAACGAGTGCAAGAGTGGATCCGCAAAAACCGGCACGTAGCAGAAAGGCGTGGGATCGCATGTAACCGAGCCCTACTTTCTCACGGTTTCCGGCCCACCTAATTTCGTTACATGTTGGTTACATGCACAAACCAACGATCAGTGGTGCTATGGAATGGCGGGCGCGCGTATAACAGAGTAATAAAATGAGATGGACTAGTTTAGTATCGAAGTAGTATCCCCCTCAAATCCCCTCAAGCTTCATTATAAGGGTCATCTGCTGTCCGCAAATTTATCGTTGGTGTCTCAAAGACAAGCGAGCTCACACTTCCTGCGGCGCTCATACAATAGTTTCCGCCCGCGTGACACAAATGGTTCTGGCGTATGGAAAGGATTAGCCACGGACCCAGTACACAGAGAAGTCCGGTTTGAAGAGCCAGCGTTAGACCGTTTAGTGTAGTCGCCAGCACAGTAATCTGTTGAGATAATGCTCGTTGATACAATGAAAGGTTGTATTCACTTTGATTACTTACTTCTTTGAAATTTGCATCAGAGTCTTGAATGCTGAGGACTTCATATGTTATCACCCTGAACACGTGGTCAGCCTGTGCATCGGAGGGGGTGAAGAGGTCGCAATACCAAACAAAATAGAGTAAACCTTGACGTGTAAGCAAGCTGATGATTCCTTGTATTTCCACCGCAAATTCCCAGTGCGTGTTTTCTCGGATGTTGTCCACCGAGCGGTAAACAAGGAGGACGATAAGAACTAGCTCATAAACACAGATGCTTCCGTTAGCAGCCGTGTAGAACCACAGCACTGGGAATGTAGGAGTTTCGTGGAAACATCCCGGAACGCCGAGAATAGTGACCTCATGTGCTGCCCGTGGTTTTAGCATCAAAGCCCAAATATACACTTGCTAATGTATCTCACTATAGAGGATGCGTGGGGGAACAGACATCACAATAGTCAACGCAATGTTCAACAGTTGCACAGTGACCAATCCGCCATAGAGGAGTATAAACACTCTCTTGGCATTCTCGTATAGCGCGCAAACGCGGGCAGTCATGACACCTAGCCGGCGCGATTAGCTGACCTTTTGATAACAGTGTGCTATTCCATTATACCTTGAATGACTGCTACTAGGGTGGCAGGCATTGCTAACTCCATCAGATTGTAAAATACGGAACCTGAACCCCACCAAATAACCTTAGATAACAACACTGGCACAAAACATAAATAACTGACTTACAACTTATTTTTTTCGGTAACAGAGTCCTCAGCGGTAAGTTGATAGAAATCAGGAAGAAGGAAGCGATGGAGACTCACGCCTATATGAGAAACGATTATTGACGTCGGCCGGTCAATCAAAGTAAAATTGTACATACCTCATCCGGAAGAGAGATCGGCGAGTAGTAAACTGGAAAGATGCTAAGACCGTTGTACGGAGCGAAGACGCGCAAGAAACCAACGGAGGGAAACTCTACACATGGATTTAGCGACAAGTACCATGTTGCCGGTGTAATATGCAATCCAATAGCTCACAGTGTGTAAAACAAGCCCCCATATCGAAGCTATGCAATACCTCTAGCTGTGAACATGGACTTCTTTTGGTGTGCCAGATAACCCACATATGCGTAGCTATACGTTAGTGGTGACAATCCATAGTCCTAAGAAGGGTAGAATAATAAGTCAACCATCTTGTAGCATGGGTTTGCACTACTTCTTCGAGACGCACCCATATAAGTCGAAACTATAGCAAAGCTCGATTAGATTCTGGCTGGCGTTTGATATCCATGATGATTCGCTTACTTCTTGATCGAGGTTAAGAGCTGGCCAACCAAACATTATGAGATGGTATAATTACGTGAATGAATATCTGGGCGTACCGTAATCATAGACGACGACCGTGGCCAGCGAGACTTCATTGAAAATTTATTTGGTCAGCTACTCGCCACATTGGGTCTTATCTCTGAGTCTAAAGTCCCACCCATCAGATATCCCGTTGGTACGTCATATATGCCGAGCAATGGTATGATGCTTGAAGAATTCTCGACGAGTGACATGTCAAATATGTGACCTTGTTGTAAAATGATAATGGAAAGAATGTTGTCTGAACGCTGAAGCGCCGAAAGACGAGCCTGCTCTTTTATACCGAGGACTCTGCTATCGATTAGTACCAAGATGCTACAAACATCGCTGACCCTCCCCAGTGACCCACTTGATCCCGACGCGGCGCCGATCCCTGTCCGCATTGACCAATCCCGCATTGACTAATCAAATCCACAATCCCTCTGGTTATCGGCGTTTCACTGCCTCTGACCAGCTCCTGGTCCAAAGTATCCAAAACGACAAAGCCGATGGTACGGCTGGTATCCAGTATCTTAGCCAGTGCCATGAAAGCCACGTGTTCGTTGTATCCCGCCTCTCTCATTTAAGCTTTAGCTTCCACATCTTTTCTTGATCAAGAACAATGACAAGCATTCTACTGACACGAGCAACATTTGCGTACAACCACCGATTTGTATCATATGCCACAAACTCCTCAAATCCCTACCAATGTTATTCACTGAGGCCGTGCCAGGGTCATACCTGAACATTCTACGGAACGTTCGCACCCACACAGCCACAATGTTTGCTCAGCCTCGTGTGGTTGAGGTAAGGTCCCGGGGGGTCCACGCCAGCGCCACAAATCCGAGGACAAATACCACTTTGACAAGGGTCAACCCTGCATGCCGAGGATCGAGGCTGGCGTATGCCGAAATCAGCTTTCGAAGTGGTAGTACTTGTATGTCCAAACCGCGCGACGAAAATTCACCTGCAACGTGTTCTTCCACATGTACTGGTCCACTGCCCGGGACACTTCCTTGTACTGCTCAAAAGTATTACTCGGGTCCTGGAGATTGGAGTCAGGTACAACACATCTGCAGTGGTATGTGTACAAGACGAACCAAATTAGGATGAGCGCACCCGAACCAGCAGACGTGAGAGTGTCAGAACCGAAGCACCTGTAAGTAAACAGCCGTTCGTACCGCATCTCACTCGTCCCGTCTTTTCCGACGATTTTGATACGCGAAGAGAGCTGTCCACTCTGTAGAATTGGGCACCTCTTTTCTCCATCTCATAAAACAACATACCTAATTAGAAAAAAAATAACGGTCTGAAGTACTCAAGTAAACACCAGCTTCGTGAAGTCTAGCCGCGGACAAGAAGCCGGTACATGAGATATTTTGGGATGGGAATGAAGTCGATATCAAACTGGTGGCATTCCATAGAGTTGCTTAACTTTGCTCGTCGTTAATGTGACGAATTGTTCCATATCTACCTCAATACGCCACCGCCTCTCCTTAAACTTCGCATTCGCAAGGATCACCTGCTTCGTACCAACTCGTCTCCGTTCCTTGGAATATAATGGGGCCCACAGTTTCCCAACAACTCGATTCGTATCCACCGTTTGCATAACGTGAATGGTTCTGTCTCATAGAAAGAATGAGCCATGGACACAGCACGCAGAAGAGTCCTATTTCAAGGACCAACGTCAAGCAGTTGAGTGTAGAAGATAACACATTGCTCTAAACCGATGACCTTAGTTTAGAAGAGTGAAAATTAGCATGATTTTGTATCGTGCCTACATTTGTTAGGTTGTCGCTTGAAAATTAAATGCTCAGGGCTTCGTAGGTAACCACCCTACACAACCAGTCAATCAACGTTTCTGATAACATGGAACAACTAGCTTACCATACAAAGTACAGCAATCCTTGATGCACTAATAAGCTGATAATGCCTCCTGTCCCCGACGGAGAAGTTCGGCAGTCGGACTCCCCAAAGCGCCATCCCACCGCGCGGTACACAAGGAGTGCAATCAGCGTGAGCTCATATGCACATATGCTCCCATTCGAAAACCCGAAGAACCACAAGACCTTGAATTCGGGTGTATTATAGAAGCAGCCAGGGACGCCAAATATAACGTCCTCTTGTGCTACGTTGGAAATTCAGTAATCAATGTTAACGATATGTATGCTGACCACAGCCTACCATGGATTCCGCGAGGCGGAACGGACATTGTAATAGTTAAAGCAACGTTTAATAATTGCACAAGGGCGAGCCCACTGTACAGCGATATAGATAATCGCTTGGAATTTCGGTAGAGTGCGCAGACACGGGCGGTCATGACACCTAAGTGACTTTCTTGCTCAGCTGTTTACTCATTCTACTTCAGCGACTTTACCTTGAAGAACTGCAACTAAAGTAGCTGGTAACGCTAACTCCATCAAGTTCCATAAGGCGAAACCTATATACCGTCAAGAATCTGAATACACGTGATCCAGTACACCAAATTTCATGGACTCACAGCTTGTTTTCGTTGGGCACCGTGATAATCACCCAAGTATCAGCCTATATACACAGCAGTGGTTAACGATAGGGAGCTGCACTCACGTCTGTTGATATGAAACCATTAGCTTCAAATGGAGTTTGATAGACTATAACATACCCTATCGGATAGGGAGATCGGCAAGTAGTAAACTATGAGGCTGGTTATGTTATTCTCTGAAAGTCTGAAATGGAAAAGACTGACGCAGGGAAACTCTGTTAAAGCGCAAATATCAACATTATACGGCGAAAACAAAAGGGTGGCTCGCAGCGTACACTGTTTGAGCCAGGCCTACATATCGAAGCTATGTGAAAGAAGACTGAGCTGCCTGCAGTATGCTCAACCTCAAATAGTACTCACGTATGCATAGCTATATGTCATCCGCGATATTCTGCACGACTAAGGTCGAGGCAGGTTATCGGTAACGTGTAAGTGGTCTGTTCTCTAAAGGCGCACCCAAATTAGTTGAAGCTACACAGAGTCGATAAGAACCTCATCGTCGCTTGAAAATTAAGTATTAAGGCTCAAGCGCTCACCTCTTGACCGAAGTTAATCGCTATTCATACGCATGTGCCTGTCGTAAACACACTCCTGCTGTTCCATCAAATGAGGTAGAGCGTACCGTAATCATAGGCAACGACTGTAGCCAACGACACTGGTTGATAGTGTGCCTTCCATTAGCGATTCATAGCTTGCGGCGAACGGGACTCACCCATCAGATATCTGGTTGATGTGCACGTGCTGAGTGAGGATATCATGGCTGGGGAGTTGTAAATGTGCGGCATTCCGAATACGTGCTCTTGTTTCGGGGGGCGTTACAATTACAAACACGCACTTCGAATGGGGCGTTTTATATTGTGATGGTGGCCTTGCACCAAACAATAATGGGGGGTGAGGTGATAACGTCGGATCATTCCGAAGTCCAACTTGATGCTAACTTGGGCGTTACCCGTACAGAACTCAGCTGGGCTATTTATGGCCACATGGTTTTCATGCTGTATCGTGAGAGTTTAAAACTGCCAGGAGGCGTTTCAATAGCAGTTTTGGTACTCTATCAGACATACAAATGACACGAAATTTTTATGAAGCTAAGCACGGGAGATGGGGGAAAAGTCATCAGGAAAATCCCGCGAACGTTACCACACATTGTGACGTATTGTCAACTTTGCATAAAAACGGAAACATCGTAACGGCGTCGCAATGCATGGTAACAAACACAACCAATTAGATTACGGTGGCAATTCAAGCAACGTATTGCGGTGATTACAATGTAAAGACCATGTCAAGAACTTAACATAATAATGGTAAAATAACAAAACCCGTGGACAGAGTGCTTTGTTGTCTTCTCCTTCGGGGTGTGCATTTGTTTGATGAATGATATCTAAGCTGTGTCGAGCAGCACGATTGATGTGAGAATCGAGCTAACTTCCACTGGCATTGTAGGCCCGAAAAGTAAGCCATTGCATGTTATGATGCGCAGTATGACGTCAATGCACGGCACTGCAGATTAACTCGGCTGCAGCTATGCAAATTTGGAGTAAGTCCAAGTAGATCCGAGACGCACCAAGTTCTTGCGCACCACAAGAATACAATATTCATTAATGTTCACACAGCGCTCGCGAACCGACTCCACTGATATCCCCAACGCATTCCGAAGTCGGCACATTGATCAGCCTTCGAAGGCATAAAAAGCACGACGAGGACGCAAAGTTCTCGTTGTTGAGTCTTCCACTCCCTCTTTCCCCCACTCACACTATTTTCTAACTAGAGCTCAGGGCGAGTGCCAGTGCGATGGTGAGTCGTGCCTTGATACGATTCTTCGTTCATGATAGGAAGCTCACACGACTAGCTACAGTGCCATTTGGTGCTGGTGATACAAACTGGAATGGTGGAATCCTGGATATTGTGCCTCCTTTTCTCGTATCATTTACTCTCGACATCATGCTCACAGTCCTATAGGGTGATGGCATAGAATAGACAGTATAGTTTACACATTGGTTGTCTATTGTTTTATATAGCATGGATAATAAAATGTTCTGTCGTACATATCACAGCTAAAACGGAACAGTATAAGTGAGCGGTTCAAGTTGTGGCCAAATGTTCGTACATTGGACCACAGTTCTTCCAGACATTATATGTCAATGCTAGTACTATGGTGACACACGCGCGACGCAAATGTAACAAGATTGTATTGTTATTGTGTCGTGTAGATATACTCATTGTGCCTACATTAGTTATACTTAGTGATGTCTCGGGCTCAAATATATCATGCGGATACCAAGTCCATGCAATACTATTGCGAGTGCGCTCGCAACTTTAGAGTCAGCGTAACAACCCGTCGTAATGGATTATAATGGATTATGTACGTGGTAATGCGTTGTGTGCGTGCTCACGCCGTCACCACGCTTCACCATGCCATGATCACCTACAGAGGAATTTGCTGATGTCAAGCAATGGACTCCAGCACAGGGGGTCGCCTCTAGCGAATTAGACTTTGGGACGTTTCGGTACTCGTGTTTGCGACAGGGTTCCGATTGATGCTAGTGTGCACTGCAGCTGTCCAAACAACCTCGGACTGCGGCATTTTGCGAGCTTCCCGCGAGCGTTTGATACAAAAGAAGCTATCATGGCTAGTGGACCTTCTATAAATTGATCGGCGGCCGCAATCAATGCATCAAGTGAAGGATATACCGAAAACGGCTGCAATATAAACTACAACATGTGAAAGATCGCGAAGTATTGATATTATAGGAGGTTAGTTCTCTGGATACCACAGTTCAGGCCTATGCCAGCAAACTCAGTGCACGATGAGTCTTGCGGCTGATTGATTAATCAACCCGCCTGATTCGGAGGGGTACACCCACTCCGTCTTCACCAACGATCTTGAGTTGCGAAGAGAGCAGTCCCGCTCTCTCGACTTCACCACCTTTCTTCTCCATCTCCAACACAAAATACCTAATCAGAACCGACAGCACGGCCTGGAAGACTGGAGTTAGCCTCCAGCTTTATGAAAGATGGCCGTTAGCTTACTTTGAGCTCTGCAAGGGCAAACTGCTTCCCGAGACACGCCCTTTGCCCATCGGAGAAGGTGAGGATGTGCCTGTGTCCCTGTATCTCCTTTGCCTTCGACGGAAGGCCGTCTTCGTCCAGCCAGCGCTCGGGGCGGAACTCGCGCGAGTCACGTCCCCAGATCGCGGGTGAACGGTTCATATACGAGATAGATACACAGACGAGCGTGCCCTTGGCGACAACAATGCTGTCGACGAGCTTACCTGAAGCATCGCGAACGGGATGACTGAGCGGGATGACATCGTCTTCCCCGGCCTGGAGCACGTCAAGTGAAAGGTGTGTCAGAGCTTGGATGAAGACGTAACGACAAAGAAGCAATCACGTACAACGCGAGTGAAGTCGGAAATGCTCCCAGAAGCCATCAAACGCAGCGACTCGGTAATGACAGCATCCAAATAAGGCAGACCGTTGGTCAGCTGCTCATATGTCGGGTCAGACGTTGCGAATTTGGAGAGTTCATCGCGAAGTTTGGTTTGGGCATCTTGGTTTTGTGAGAGTCGGACCAAAGCCATCTAGCCAAGGAGCATCAGCAAGAGGTGATCAGATATTTTAATGCCGGCGTACCGTCAAAGCGGCTGTATCACCCGGGTAAGCATGATACGAGAATAACACGTAGTGGCTTAACTTACCTGAAGTTGTCTCCTTTCCAGCGAAGATGAGTAGCTTCATCTACGAATACACATGTCAGTGGACGCGATAATTGACACGGGGATATGCTTGTTGAGTACCTGCGACAAAACCTCCTCTGGCGACATATGCATCTCCGCGCCCTCACCCAACGATTCGGACTTGACTGTCGAATAAGACCTCATAAGCGTTAATTACGGCACACGAGGTATGAGTCTCACCGAGTAAACCAATGATAGACTTATCCTCCCTACTCACTTCTCCGGCCTTCTCCTGTCGTACGCGCTCAAGCATAGGTTCAGCGGCCTCTCCAAGGGAGTTGCTCATCTCCATAGAGAACTTCTTGGATTTCCCGGAAAGACGATCCGGCCAAGATTTGACCACTTCCAAAAGGGGCCATCGGATCGTTTTGACGGAAGATGTCTTCTCGTTCAATGCGTCAAAGAAGACGTTAACGGCAGGGTGTGCACCTGAGAGAGAACCAAAGTCGTGAGAGAAGCCGGCGATTCCGATGGAGTCGAGCCTGTGCGGAGGAAAGATGAGCGACATGCACTCTACAATCTCATACTGTATATGGTATACTCACGAAATGCGCCCCATCCTGCGAAAGACGATGCACAAGAACATAAGGAAACAGCTGCTTGGGAAAATGAAGATTGCGTACCAAGTTTGTATGTCAATGACAGCGCTGTCTTTTTCTGTGCTCTCAGCGATAATACCCTCCCAGGCTTCCTTAACCTATGAGACCATAAACAAGCAAAGATGAATAAGCTCCTCCTAATCGTAATGTGAGATAGATAGACACCTTGTAACCGGCGTCGATGAACGCTGGAGTTAGCTTCCGAATGGAGGCGTTGCTGAACGCCGGTATCATAGCACGTCTGTGCCTGGTGACTGTATATAAGCCAAGACCAGCAAAGGAGTCACCGATAGGCACATACCTCTTATGATCTTCGCCTTCAGCCCACAACAAGTTGTGCCCAGCCTTCATTGCGCGATGTTCAGCACCCACAAGTCGATCGGACACGCAAGGTAACACTTACAATGCTAGCAATCCCATCCCTCATTGCCTGTGGCCGGTGGTACATCGCCGTATCCCTCGCATACACGTGCGTTGCGGCCTTAGGGTCGCATAACACAATCTTCGAGGCAAAGAGGCCACTTGGCACAGAAAACACAGGTCCGAACTCGGTGGCCCACTCATCGTAGAGAATGCTCGCGTCCTTTGCCATTAGGAGGGTACTGCCAACGCCCGTAACGATGTCAACACTCGGCGGGCCACGGAGGCGCGTTGTGACGAGACGTCGACGGGCGGTACGTGCTAATCGTTGAAGAAGGTAAGCAGCGAGAGAGACAAGGACGGCGTCGACTATCCGAGAGCTATGGGTTAAAGAGGGGAAGGAAGCCATTTCGAGGTGTTTGAGCAAGGTCGACATGGTGGTGGACATCGTGAATGAGAGGGCTAGAGACGTTCAAACCATCACCTGATATATACTCACTCATTCATATAGGAGATGGGGATGGCGCGAGAGGTTAGGCCTCCGACGGCTTTGCCATAAAAATCGATTCAAACAAGATTCCGATCCACCCGAGCCTGTAGTTTTACGAGTCGGGCCGTAACTCAGGGATTTGGTTGTTGAGGGCTATGGCAGTGAGCGATTCGAACATAGAGACATAGATGTTCGAGGGTTTGCTGCGACAGGCTATGCATAGATAGCGCCCATCGACGCGCGTGTCGCGGACAAAGAGGGTTCGGCATTTTCCGGGGCGAGCTACACGCTTCCTTATTTGGTCCGCTCGCTGCTTGGCGTCGGACGCAACAGACCAGCGCGACATAACGCAGCGTCTGTCCTCTGAGTCGCTTGAAAATCCTTACGCAAGCAGATAGAGCCTGTAGAATGGTTCTGTTATGTATGTGGCAAATATCGTCTCTGATGAAACACCACTATTCCGCTATTGGTTCCGTTATTGTTACAGGTTACATCAACATCTATAGTATGATCAGACCTCAGTCCATGTGTACACTACTCATGAGCACACATATTGCTACAGTGCGACATAGCAACTACAATATACAGGGTGTTTTAGTCCGTCGGCAATGATACATGCCGGCCTAGCAGTAGTCATCCTCGTCATGGTGAGGGTTGCCAATGATAAGGATGTCATCATCCTGTGGTGCTCCAACTTGAAAGAGAATGGAACTGACAAGCTCTCCAGTCGTGCTGGAACCGCCGTTTATCTGTGACGCGTGGTTCTCTCGAATAGAGAGGATGAACCACGGTCCCAGCATACAAGCAACCAAAGTCCATGCCATCGAAGAAATGTCGCCAAACTCAGTGGCTAACACGGCGCTCTATGCCATAACCCCATGTCAGAAATACTGTGAAGGTCACCAAAAGTGAATAGTACACCAGATACCTTGTTTGTCATGCTGACTGCAAGTACATCCGGCAGGCCACAGGCAAGTACTCTGAGCTCGTTATCAGCTGCCGCCTAGTCGCGATCTAGAGTTACATTACCCAAGGAAATATATCGCGCCATGGCGAAACAATAGGCCAATCACATCCTGACATGTAAGTGCGGTCTTGCTTGTTCCATGTATCTTGACGTGTGACAGCCATCGGTAAACCAGCATAACAAACAGGATAAGGTCATAGGCCATCGTAATGTAGACGTAAGCTCGGTTCGCTTTAGCAATAGGGAATACTCCAGGCGAGACCAGAACACATCTCGGTACTCCCATCATGACTCCCTCTTGAGCTGGTGTAACTATAAATTAGTAGAATCATTCAGGTACGGGGGCACGCACATGTGTTTCCGTAGGGTTTAACGCCTTCTATCACATACAACACGGCGTCTGGCACTTGTATTATTGCGTACAACACGCAGTAAAAAGTGACAATCTTTCTTGAATTTCCGTATAGTGCGCAAATGCGAGCCGTCATGATACCTGTGACGAGAATTAGGAACCCATGCGGAAACAAGGGGGCATTTGACACGTTACAGTACCTTGTACGGTTAACAATTGGACGCTCGTAAAGGCCGCTCCAAGCATGATGTAGAGTGAATAGCCTAGACTATATCAGTATACAGGGGTGAAGGCTTGCTCGACACTTACAACTTTTATTTCCAGGGAACCAATGTGTAAGTCACCGGGACGATTAACTCGTTATCTGATGCCATGTATAACAAACGACTTACACCTGTAATAATGGGAGGGGCAAGTGTGAGCAATGACTTTGTAGTTGTTAGCATTGTATAAGACTCGCATTGTCGGAAAGAGGGACAGGCAAATCAAGCACTAGGAAATTGTCAACTATGTCGCAGAGCATTGTATAACCAATGACTTACAAAATCCTATCCTGAGATGATACGAACGTCAGCTTCACAAGCATAGCAATCAAAAGTTTGCTGACATAGCGTAGAATATTCCTGTGTAGCGAAGCTAGACACCGGAAGTTATGTCGAACTCCACTTCAGGTATTGGGGACTTACGAATGCATAGCAACATGTCATCCACGATGGTCTGCTCATCTGGATGCATCCTTTATCAGACCAAAGGTCATCTAAAGTCAAGGGGATACCGAACGCATACCCAGATTGAGTCTACCTTGTGACGATATCAGCCAAACACGCAAACCTACTCCATAAGTTCACTTTACCTCTCGATTAAGGCAGAGAACTAGACGGCATAAGACAAGTTACTTGATAAAGACGCTTCGGATACGCACCATAGTCATACAGCACCAGCATCGCAACCGATACTGCCAACTGGCGTCAGGACGAAGTAGTGACTGATTACGAGTTCGTATCCACCCACCGTACAGATACGAGTCGTCCTGCTGGCGGGAAAGTAAAGGCATAGGATTAGGCGAGGTTTCGATGCGCGGCATCTTGGTCGTAGGGCTTTGTTAGTGGAAGTGATCGACGTTGAATGAGATTTATACTAGGCAAATAACTGGCCCCGTGCGGGGCTGAGATGTTATGGTGTCTCATTATTACGCCGCCTTTTACCCATGTACGGCTTATTATGCATAGCCAATAAGAGTCTGGTCTTGTACCTGTTGCCAACTTAGATGGTGGGTACATCATCGTTGGGTCGATCAGCCAGATGTAACGCTGGGCTTGCGCTAGGCACGCACCTGTGCAAGTGCGATCAATTAAAATGGGCAGCGAGAGAAGCAATTACACGGGGATGATTCTACGAGGAGCGGACACATGGAATGCATTAAGTGGCAGTTCAATGCATAAAGCTTGCCACCTCGTAGTACGCAATAGTCTGGCGGTTTGGTCGTGATGAAAAAGCGAGCGGCTCTGCAGAGGAGTGTCGCTGGTGCCCGGAAATAACCGAACTCGATCAGCTATCGGACACCGGGCCGTCGGTTGTGGCCTCCGACGTCACTCACCGTTATCGACCACAACGCTGGCGCACTTGAGCGCGACGTTGACTCTACGCTTTCGCCGGCAACAACATCGCTCTCATCGTTAGCTGTCCTAGATTAAGATCAACGTCTGCGTCAACATGGCTGACATACCCAATCACTCCATACGCATCTGCGCAGATAGAGGAGGCACCTTCTGCGATATCCACGCGTACGCACTACCACCTTGCCGTATACCCCATCCCTACTCAAGACCAAGCTCCGTATCTCGTCTCCATAAAATAATCCGCTATGTTTACCGCTTCGCTTGATACGTCGGTGGTATCGCTTTCTCCTGCACAGATCTTATCCAGATCCGGAGAACCCCAAGCAGCGGAAGGAAACGGTCGTCAAGCTCTGTCAGTCCACACATTCCGTGATCTATCACTTCTTGGTCCTGAACGCCTGCTCATCATCGAACCACAGTATCCAAAGATCCCAACTACCGCGATGCGCCCACCGAAGGCATCCGGCGCCTCCTCGAGTCTCTCACCGGCGAGAAACTGAAGCGTGATGACGTCCTCAAGACCGACAAGATCGGTCTGTCTGCCTTTCCGCCCTTGCAGCCAGAAGTCTCTCATCATAGTGGCCCATCATAGAGTACATTCGCCTGTCGACAACAGTAGCTACCAACGCCCTCCTCGAACGCAAAGGTCGCAAACACGCACTGCTAATCACCCGCGGGTTCGGCGACGCCCTCCTCATCGGCACCCAAGCACGTCCACGAATCTTCGACCTGAACATCCGCCGCCCCTCTTCTCTGTATACCAAGGTTATCGAGGTTGATGAACGCGTCACACTCGTTGGCTACTCAAGTGATCCGAAAGCGGACGAGCATGCGGTGCAGTTTGATGAAGATGGGAAGGTCGTGCGTGGGTACAGAGGCAATGGCTGGGACGGTGAGAGCAACGCAGAGGGACCGGGCGATGTGGTGAAAGGGATCAGCGGGGAGGCGGTGAGGATTCTCGAGAAGCCAGGTACGCGATTGATGATTGCATTGCTTTGTTCTACGTGGCTGAGTCGTTCGTGATGTGATGCAGATGTAGAGAAGGTCAGACAAGATCTCCAGAAGCTGAGAGACGACGGATACGATTCACTCGCAATCGTTCTGCTGCACTCTTACACGTACCCGGAACATGAGCAGCAAATTGGCAAGTTGGCGAGGGAGATGGGGTTTTCGCAGGTACGCCTAACAAATCGCCCCATTCTTTGCGTCTTATCCTCCCCCGCCTCCCCTTTCTTCCCTGACCTCAGCTCTGATTATGCGCGTGAGTAGGTTAGCGAGAGTGCAGCCCTCATGCCGATGGTCCGCCTCGTTCCGCGTGGGACCAGCGCAAGCGCCGACGCGTACCTAACACCCGTACTACGCGAGTATCTCGACGGGTTCTTCTCGGGATTTGACGAAAGCCTGCGCGACCTTGACGTCAGGGTGCCACGAGTCGAGTTCATGGGTAGCGACGGAGGTGCGTTATCTGGCGTTCACTCGATCATGAGCGCTACATCTGACTGCATGCACGTATGCGCCTTGGTACAGGATTGGTCGACCTAAAGAACTTCTCGGGTTTGAAAAGTATTCTTAGTGGCCCTGCGGGCGGTGTGGTCGGGTACGCGCTGACTAGCTGGGACGAAAAGAAGAAACAGCCAATCATTGGGTGTGTAATATCCACATTATCTCCTACGGCTTACACTAACTTCGTCCTGAATGCTTAACCAGACTCGACGTTGGCGGTACCTCGACAGATGTATCCCGTTTCTCAGGCCGCTACGAGACCGTATACGAAACCACGACTGCAGGAATCACCATCCAGAGCCCACAGCTGGACATCAACACCGTCGCTGCTGGTGGCGGCTCCTGTTTAGCCTTCCGCAACGGCTTGTTCGCCGCAGGACCGGAGAGTGCGGGCGCTCAGCCTGGGCCGGCTTGTTATCGGTTTGTTAGATCGCCGTGTCCTATGTCCGCATATACTCATGTCCGGAACAGGAGAGGTGGACCGCTCGCCGTTACGGACGCGAACCTCTTACTGGGTCGGCTCGTGTCCGACTTCTTCCCCAAGATCTTTGGGCCCAACGAGGATCAGCCGCTCGATGCCGAGGCGTCGCGCAAGGCGTTCGAGGAACTCGCGAAGGATATCAACAAGCAGAGCGAGCGAGAGACGGAGATGGGGCTTGATGAGATTGTCTACGGGTGCGCTTACCTTTCCGCTCTTCCCTTATTATCTCTTTTCTCCCCAATTGCACTTAAATGACGCATTGGCTTGCCAGATTCATCAAAGTCGCGAACGAAACGATGTGTAGGCCCATCCGGGCGCTTACCGAGGCCAGGGGCTACTCTACCTCTGAACACGTGCTCGCGAGCTTCGGAGGCGCTGGTGGGCAGCACGCGTGCGAGATCGCGCGGTTGTTGGGGATCAAGACGATTCTCGTGCACCGGCACAGTTCGATTCTGAGCGCGTATGGGCTCGCCCTTGCCGATCGGTGCGTCCCATCCTTTCTTCCCCCATTGCCTACCTCGTAGACTGATCTTACGGCTGCGACCATTTTCAGTGCTTTCGAGCTCCAAGAACCCTCGTCAACGTTCTACTCCTCTTCCACACGCCCTGAGCTTTCAACCCGACTCGACAAGCTCGCATCGCGCGTCGTCGACGAGCTGCAGGCACAAGGCTTCCCCTCAGACAAAATCACCACCGAGCGGATGCTCAACATGCGCTTCGAAGGAACCGACACCGCTCTGATGGTCCTCCCTACCTCCTCGGACGGCGACGGCAAAGAGGACTTCGAAGCAGCCTTCAAGCGCGTCTACAAAGCCGAGTTCGGTTTCTTGCTCAAAGCGCGTGTGCTCGTGGACGACGTCAAAGTGCGCGGGATCGGCAAGACGTTCGACTCGCTCGGGCCCTCTGTGTTCGCCGAGGTCTCGGACCCGTCGTTTGAGCGGCGCGAGTTGGGCAACGACAGGGCGGACGCGACGCACAGCACGTACTTTGATGAGATCGGACGGGTGGAGGATACGCCGGTGTTTTTGCTGGATAAGCTGGATATTGGGGACGAGGTGAGGGGGCCAGCGATGATCATTGACGATACGCAGACGATCGTGGTTGTCCCTGGTGCGAGAGCGCTTGCGGCAAGAAGGCACTTGTATATCACGTTGGACGAGTAAAGCAGATAAGGATAAATATAGAAGTTCTAGAAGCATCAATGTAGCTGTCCGGCTTGTATTCGAGGATTACGAATGCCAGCAATTGTACTTTTATACGGCTTTCCTTTTGTCTTACCATTCAGATGTGCGTTTCGGGTTGATGGAGAACAAATGCATTGACGTGTGCGAGGGTACAGCGTACGTGACAGATTGGATGTAAGAGACGTGTGTGTGGTATAATGCGATGATATGCGTTTTGATCAGGGACGAGTACAAAGATGGGTAATGCGTTGGAGTGGAACAGCGTAAGAAAACGAGCGGGTATTACATGGAAGCCTATGTGTAAGTGTCCATGTCCAGTGGAAAATGGAGACATGATCGGGGAGATGACCCGGCATCTCGACGTGGATAGACTCTAAGATGGTTTCCTAGTTGACGACAGGACGGAATACCACCCCTTGATGGCGTACGACAGCGGCCTCAACGCCGAGCGCCTGCATCGTCTTGCGCTGCGAGCGCACTGCCTCGCTCTTCTTCCGGCCCCTCAAGTAGGAAGAGACATCGCCAAACTCCTCGAGAGACAATGGAGTAGTGAGGTCGGCAATGGACATGGTTGGAGTGGAAGGGCACGGTGACGGAGATGGCGAAGACAGAGAGGATGGGGGAGTGCTCGCATCCGTCTTGGCGCCGAAGTTAGACGCGCAATCGGTCGAGCCGAACTCTGAGTTGAAGGAGAGAGCGGAAGCGGCGTCGGATAACGAGGCGACGTCGTCCGACTCGTCGCCGTCCGCGAGGGCAGGTATACAGCAATGCGAGCACGACTGTGAGTAGTGCGAGGGAGCGGTGGTTTCTGCGGATGGAGAAGGCAAGAAGTCCGCCGCGCATGCAAAGGTGTGCACGCTCCCCGCCATGCCGCCATACGCTGAAGCATAGTACCCAGCGTCCTCCTCGTATTCCGCCTCCTCGTCATCATCCTCTTCACGGTTGAGACCCACGTTCTCGACGCAGGCGTACATCGAGATATGACGCGCCATCGGGTCCACCACCTCCTCGACCTCGACGCGGACGTGAGCAGGGGCGCCGCACGCGAACGGCTCGGGATTGTCCCACTGGAAGCGTCTGTTCAGAGGACGCATCTTGGCGAAAACGGGGGAGGATGGGGATGTGACGCCTGATATCAGTCTAGGACTGTCGCTGGCGCGAGAAGTAGGACCTGCGGCAGAACCGAGCATCTCATCGAGGACCTCGCTCATCGGTACGAACCCAAATCCGAAGCCTGGACCGCAGATGCTTCTGGAGGTGACGGGGGTCGTAGGAACAGAGGTTGAGAACGTGAACGCAGAGGGGGGAGGGCTATCGAGGTCGACGTCCGTGACGCTAAGGACGTCTGCATCGACGTTCGTGTAGTCAAGTGAGCCAGCGAGCGCTGCGTGTGTGATGTCCTCTGTACGCGTACGCGTGCGGTTCCCCATTTCTGGGCGCTTGGGTGCATGCGCGGTCACGTGGGCGCTTTGGTTCATGTTCGCGGTGGTTTTGGGTGAACTCCGTCTGCAGGTCCGTGAGATGAAGCGTTTGAACATCCGGGTGAAACGACGCGAACGCGAGAGTGGGGGCGAGCCCTTCGCAGATGCGATCGCGTACTGAGGGAGTGGGGGACAAGGGACAAGGGCGAGCGGGGGAGGGACGTGCGCGCGCACGCGTACGAGGCCAAGTGACGCTGAGCGCGAGAGCCGTGCACCGAGGAGGCGGCCGACTTTGGTGTCCGAGCGGTGCTGACGTTCCTCATTTTCTACAGCGACGGAAGAGGGAGATGGGGAGGAAGGTGTGTCGTGACTGAATGACAGGAATCGTGAACATTGAAACATGATGTATGCGAGCTGATGAGATGCTGGGGGGAATGGATACAGCAGAGGATGATGCGACGATGATGAAGAGCAGAGAGACGAGTGGTGACGTGATGAAAGGAGAGGACTCGCCCAGCGAGGATGGTGACTTTGAAGAGATAGGAAATATGAAGAGAGCTCTATCGATGCTCTTGTCGTAGTTTCGTCAGCGAAACGATGGGATGAGAACAAGCCTAATCACTGCCGTGCAAGGAGCAAGGAAGGAAAGGCGAGACAAGGCAAGCCCGCCGTCGCTCTCGAGCCTTTTGTAAAGCGCCGTGTCGGGCGTAGAGCTAGAGACGTGGAAGGGCTTATTGTCGAGGTCGGCGTTCGCCGAGGAAGGCTTTTTGTTCTCTGGTGGGAAGCGCGTCGTCAGCGGGTAGGCGTTACCGCGCCCATAATACATTGTTCATGCCCAAACAAGCTTCTCAGATTCTGTCAGAACAAATCGACGAACCTAAATTTTGTGAGAAGGCATCTTGTTGAGAGGCCTTGAAGACAAGAAGGCTCCAGCCAAGGGAGCAAGTGGTGACTGCGGTCTGCAGCTTAATTGTTTCGCTCGGATTTGATGAGGGAAGGTATTTGCTTTCCCTGGATGGCCTGATGACGAGGCTTTGAAACGTTTGATGGGGCTGCGAGGGGAAGTAGCTTATAGTGAGATGCGACGAGACAACAAGTATTCCGTTTCTCGGAGGAAATCCGAAAGGTGTTGCAAGCGCCAGCTCAGCCGCACACCGTGCGAATCTCACGGTCGTTTCCGATCGCCGCTGAGGCCGGGGTGACGATTCTGACTTCCTGCCTGTGCCAGAATCTGTGTCACCGCCAAGCACCCCGCCGAATGTCAAACGAACTGCGCCCATCGCCCTTTGTCTCCTCTCTCTCGGCGCTCGCTCTGGCACTCTCAAAAATATCGTCCCCGCTGTCTCATACGCTTCTATCTATTGCACAAACTACGCTGTAAAACACTGAAGGAACGACTATCTTCCGCAATCTATAAAGGTCTGCCTACGGGAGACTACCCCTAAGTTGGAACCCGGTCTCAGAACCGTCTCGCGGCCTGCTCTTCTCTGATTCTACCTCGCTCTCATAATCCTCGCCTTCAGCGTACTCGAGAACGTTTAATTCGCGGCTTTCGGCATAGCTAGCGTGCGACATACGAGGACATCGTCAGAGGAAACACGCTGCACCTATCCGCTACATCGCCCGAGCCGATTAGTAGGACGAATGGAGCTGCACTCTGCACTTTGACATGACAGATCCCAAGAACTCGTACTCGTGCAGTGCCAGTGCCATGATGAGTCAATGGCACATGAGATGGTATTAGGAGGCTGCAGTGGAGTTCGTCTTGTCTTCATTCCTTCTCTCGACCCACCATCATACAGCTAGGTGAGTGCTGTGGTGGATGCATGCGTTGTCACTTAGGGCTGATTTCGTCGCTACTCGCTAGAACCAAAAGATCAGCAACACGTCTAGCTATCTAAGATGCAAGAAAACGAAGCCAACCCCTTTGTGCGTTTTGTCCCTCATGCTGTATCCCGCCCCGCGAAGCCTAACTTCCTGCCTGCCATAGGCCATCTCCGTCGCACCCACAGCTGTGACCTTTAAACCGGCCTCCCACCCCGCCGAACCCTTCGACCCCTCCAACGCGGACAATTCCAAGGGCGACTCCTCATCGCCGTCCGAGTCGGCCGCAGAGGCCCTCCTCCGCAACACCTGCCCGAACCCGTACAAGAAATGCGTCGAGCTGCTGCAGTCTTCCATCCCCAAGGAGGTCTCGTTCAGCAGTGCGAGCATCATCCCGCAGCGCAACGGGCTCGTGCGTGCTCTCCTCAAGGCGTACAACCGCCACCGCGCGCTCGTGCTCCGCCCGGACGACGTCTGGCTCGCGATTCTCACGCAGTTTTCGTTCTTCGTGAACGCGCACGCCGAAGAGCTGCGCTCTTCCTTTGTGTCTCATGAAGGCAAGAAGGAGCTGACTGTCACGGCGGTCGGGTCGCGCTACAGCGTCGACTTTGGAGCATGGCGCGGCAGATGGCGGGCGAGCTCGAGAAGAATGTGAGTGATCCAAAGTTGAGGGAGTGGGCGACGCCCACGTTCAGCACGAGTACGGTCACGGACAGCACGGTGTATGCGATCGCGCTCATAGCGACGACCAAGGCGTATTTCGACTTCGCGTTCTGCCTCATGTGCGGTATTCCGCGTGTCACGCTCGACGGGACGCGCGACGACTGGGCGGCGATTCTGGAGAGGATCGGGAAGCTGAAGGAGTATGGTGTGGAGACGACGGCGTGGTCCCACCTTCTGAAGCCCGTTGTAGAGCGCTTCGTGCACGCGTTCGACAATCCGCAGGAGAGCGAGAACGTCGATTTCTGGGGGAAAGTTGCGCATAGGCATAGTGGCGGGAGCGGGCCGACGTATCTCATGGGCTAGGTCACCGCGTTCTGCGTGTTCACCGCCGAGGGGAAGTGGCAGGGTCCGCGCCTGCAGAACCTGCCCTCGCCACCCTATGACAAGAGCTATGCCGAGCTCAGCGGCGAGGCATTTGCGGCGAAACACTTCGTCCCGCACCCGGAGGGCGACCCCTTTATCGGCGACCTGTACCTCACCCTCGATGGTGTATAATATCCGCACGTCGACACCGTCAAGATTCCGCCAGGCACGGTCGAGGTGGATGTGAAGCTGAACGACAACGGGCAGGTGTTCCGCATGCTGCTCGTCGCGGGCGGTGTGGGCAGCGCGGTGTCGTCGAGCGGGGACAAGGCACTATCGGGGTCGGGAGAAAGGGATACGGTGAGGCCGGTGCCTGTGTGGTGGATGTTTGTGAAGAATGAGAAGAGCGAGGAGGAGCTTGCGGGGCCGTCGAGCGTGGAGTAAGGGATTGTTCGTCCGGTTGTACTCTAGTCCGAGCGTTGTAAATGTAGCCCATATGCTTTCACTGTAGCCAACGATGGCACGCGTGTCTTTTTGAACCAATGCGCGTTACATCAACAATCCACACGACTATTCGTACACAGTAACATTTCATCCGACCCGAATCTCGTCTTCACGCTTTTCCCCCGTGCAAATTCGACTCTAAACTTTGCTAGTGCTTGCCTCGCCCTCACAAGCAGGAGCTTTGTCGCACGCTTTCTTCAATTCCTCCTGGACAAAAATTAGAAACCAGAGAAGCCGACAACAACAAATACATACTGATGCGGAAACGGCAATCCGATAGATAACCTGAGCCTGTTCCTCCTCATCTGCATTTTCATCAAGCTGTTGATGAACCATGTCTTGGATGTATTTCTTCACTTGAGGCGACCTCTTGAAGCGTTCGAAAGACCACTTCCACGGGCGCTCTTCTACTTTCCACATGGGGAAAGAATCTGCACCTAGCATGATAGTCGCTTAGAATACAAAAGTAAGTTGTAATCAGGTTCGAGGAGATGAAATTGTAAACCAGCTCCAATCTCTTGTCTCCCTATTTCCCTTCCCTAACAGGAAAGGATCAGCTGGCGAAACTCCACAACAACATTGGTTTACTTACCCCAGATTCCTCATACTAGTGTTGTGGGTTGATCGACATGCCCACCAGCACAACTGGCATCAGGTGTGAAAACACTACTTGCAGTAAACATTTGCATACCAGCTATATCATCCAGGTTAGCAAAAATATAATATAAGGTAGGAAAACAATGTCACTTTAATAAGCTGCACAGTTTCAACTCATGATCAGGAGCCACACTGTGCACAAGAATAACCTCACCTAGGATAATAGGGATCAAATAAAAATAAAAATGAATTCAGGTTGAAGTATGCTCACCTCCTGATGTTATCATAATGTGTGATCAGTATGATGAGGAAGATACCTAGGAATACAGGACAATACCTCCTAGTAAAATAAGAGCATCGGCATAATGTAAGGGATGATGTAAATAGACCTCACTGCCTATAAAGATGAGAATAGCTGAATCAATATGACAAAGATGTATGACAGGACTTTAAGGCTTACATCCTTTCAAATCAGATGTAAGTACTACATACCATGATAAATCATAGGATATAAAATACAGACTCACCCTCTGGCAGATGAAAGTGGCCAGATGAGCATCAACCACATGCAGGACATGACATTGGGACTCACTGGCTGGGAGATGAAAGCAGCCAGATGAGCATCAGCCACATGCAGGATATGACCCCAGACTCACCTCCTGGCAGATGTGAGTGACCAGATGAGTGTCAGCAACATGCAGGATATGACCCCAGGACTCACAAACTGGCAGATGAAAGTGGCCAGATGAGCATCAGTCACATGCAGGATATGACCGGTGACCCCAGGACTCACCAGCTGGCAGATGAGAGTGGCCAGATGAGCATCAGCAACATGCAGGATATGACACCAGGACTCACAAACTGGCAGATGAAAGTGGCCAGATGAGCATCAGCTACATGCACATTATGACACCAGGACTCACCTCCTGGCAGACAAGAGTGGCCGGATTAGCATTAGTCATATGCAAAGTATGTCACCAGAACTCACTCCCTCATAAGTTAAAACAACAAAGCCTGTCAGTCCAAAGTCTGTGAGGATGTTTAATATCAGCTTATACCTGTTTTATCCTTTCTGCATGCTTCACCCACTACTGGAGATGAAGTCATTTTGTGCAGTTAACTCATACAATCACTCACTTCTTCTGGCTAATATCCATGGCACACCTTAGCATAAACCTGGTGTTTAGTACCACATGTGCTTACCATAACCTGGCACAGAAAAAAAACATGAATGAGATCATTTAAGCAGGCTTTTGGCCCAGTAGATTACATGCCTGGTTACTACACTGCACAAAAACAGTAGTTAATTTGTGCTCAACACAAATATCACAGCACACATACCCAGTTGTGTGGATAGATGAGCCAGATTCTCCGTATTAGTGGGAGGACATTAATATTTAATCGTGTTGACACTCTTAATCACTATTAACAGACAAAATACTGGATATGACTCAAGACATGAACTTGCCTTGCCGCCTCAAGCATGCACAGATGTAGGTTATTCTGCTGCACAGAGACAAACAGCTGGCGTAGAGACAGATCGTCTATTGCCACAGCTGTCTGCTCAGACAGTTCGGGACACTGTGTCTCGAGTTTGTCCATTCCTACCCCATCTTAGTGGAATCACTGATTACCATAGGATAGTTCCTCACCCTGGAGTCTCACAACTGCTTTGGGTGGATTGGCAGTCATCATGATGCGGCTACAATAATGCTCTTGATATCTGGCCTCTGCTGCCTTGTCGACATCGGCCTGGCTCTGCTCTGTCATCTCAATAATATCGAGGTCATTGGCTACCCGATCCAGCAGTGCATCGTATTTGGTGAACACCACTACCACCGGTACTGCGAAATAAAATGTCAGTTTAGCCTGTTACAAACCTACTAGTGACGTTCATACCATTTGCAGTATCTTCGTTGAAAAAGGCGAGCTCAGCCTCAACCAACGGACGCGTGTTATCCATCGAGACACAAAACCTGTTAATATCCCATTGTCAGCATGTTCAGGAGAATGCATTCGATCAAGTATATCACCAGATGGCATGCAAGCGCTCGGAAAGCGATGACTTGGACGCCCGCTCGCGCACAAAGCTATGTATGATCTGAAACTCGTCCACGGAGCCAGCCTCAATCCCCCTCGAATCATGGAATATAAAGTGGCTGCCCGGGTATGTGATCTGATTCGTGATGTCATGGCGTCCACGCTATCGCCAACAATGAGACAGTGAGACTCGAGTAAGAGCATTTATACCTGGGTCGACGCTTGAAGAATGTCGGTTTTGTTCCTGTCAGTTGCAGACTCGCTACCCGAGAGCTGAGCCGCATGTTTCTACAAATCGAAGTGAGTCGGAGGCGATTCTTTTCTTGAAGTAATACGAACATATACCTTCTGCGTCCATGATGAGGGACGAAGACGGTCCCTCAACCTCGATAACTTTGAGCCGTCCTTTGGTTGATGAGACGAAATATGCAACATTATCCAGATAAACTATTATCCTTACCTTTAGCTATGTAGTGTTCGATTAGAGTCACGAAAGCGGCAGTTCAGTGGGTAGCTTGCCTTGTTCCCATCTGCGTCGTACACTATAGGCATGGTGTCTTTGCTGACGTTGCACACCTTCTGTAGGATCGTTGTCTTCCCTGCGTTGGCTCTCCCGATGATAAGGACTCGGAAAACGGGACAGGTCTTGCGAACTTCCTCCATGTCGATGGCCTGAGTGAATTCGGACATTGTGATGAGTAAAGAAGAGCAGTTTCTGCTTTGGCGGGGAGAGATGTGGGCCAGAGCTCAGTGGCACAAAGAAGGCGACGATGTGGCACAGAGTAAAGAGCCTCACGGCGATGAATCGAAAGCCCCCGCCGAGAGCGTCTATTTTCCTCTTCAGTTCCCACAATAGTTTGGCTCGTTGAGGCTCGATTCGCCGGCCAATCAAAGCGAACGGAGTCTATCGGCCCATGAATACATCCCAGATGCAAACAGAGCGCATTCGCTATCTTAATTGGTCCATCTGGATACTCATGACATTGACGCGCGGCACATGGGCGAGGACGCTTCTAGCCAAGTCCGTGGTCTCGACTTACTCGTTGATGAGTTCCCTTGCGAGACAGGAAACAGGAATCATGCAGTGAGCGGGAAAGATCTTATCCGGCAATGGATGCCCCTCTTTCATTCATGAGGGCCCAAAGTAACAAAAGAGAGACGGGTATGCGGCACACATGCGTTGATGCAACGCTCGACTGATCTAACATCCTCTGACCTGCTGACCTGTGCTTCTCTTCCAATTGACGCTCTCGAAGACAGTCACGGTCCAAGTATGTTCGAAACCTGCGCATGTGGCTCACAAAGTAGACTAGATCGATGTGGATGGAGTACTATAAAGGAAGCTTGGACGTGCTCGAGTTTTTCGTGGGGGGGGGGGCTCGGAGATGGTCGAGAGTTAAATGTTTCAAGAAAAGCTACGTACGGTGGCATTAGTAAGACCGGCGACCATACCAACTTGGTCGAAACTGAAAAAGAGCAAGACAACAAAGTCACCCCGACACCGCACACAACAGGAAATCGAGATGTTCTCTTACAGTGGAGCACCCTTACAGGCCTACGTTGGTCGCTTTGGGGTACCGATGAATGCTGTCCTCCCACCGAGCCATAAAGCGGTTATCTCTGCGGAGTCCCTATGCTCGTTTCGGCACTCCATGAGGTTGCACTTTTTTTTTGGACGCGAGCGTCTCTTGAGCGTCAAACAAGACAGCATGTGAACAGCATCGTATCAGCGAGCAAGCAACGGTCTCGCAAGGCGGGCTTATCGTCATGGAGCCTTTGAAGCATGAAACGCTATTCGACCAATCGATTTGTCCATGCTGCATGCGCTACGAGATGCACTGTGGGACGTCGATATAAAGACCTGGAAATTCTACATATAATTAGAGGACGGTCTTTCCCCGCCGAATGCGAGCTTTTGATTGGCTGAAATCCTTCAATCTGATTGGCCCGAGACAAAGCTTATATGTGATTGGCTGCTGTCGCTGCCGCGTCTCGGCTATCTTGGGCCATCACTTTTCGCTCTGTTTTCTCACGGCGTGCTGCCGCGTCTCGCGTCAGCGCGCCAGCCTTCTCTCCCCTTGTGAATTTGTCACTACGGGCAAACACCAATATTACCTGCCAGAATATCAATCAATTTTACAAATAAATGAGTGAGGTAGTAACATACTCTGACACATACAAGCGATCTGAGTGCCTAATGTTGGGGTTGATCCAGGGTACTGTACCATTTCGACCATAGGTTCGGTCCCCTGTCCCACCCCCCCCCCTCCGAACCCGAACCTCCGGGGTGGACATGTCCACCCCTGATACCCCCTGCGAACCTAAGGGGGTGGACACATGGTAGAAACACAAAAAACCTGTAATTTCGAGTGATTATGCTAAGACAATGTGCTACTGAATGTTCTAATGGCCCGAAAACCCCTCATACCGCGTGTTAGAGACCTTGCGGCGCTTTCCCCGACCAAAAACGACCTCCTCAGGAACATACAACTCCTCTAGGTTGACGTCGGGGTCATCAGCCATGCCTGGCCCAGTGGGAAGAGCGCTGGCGTCGTTGCCTGGATGGAGAATCCATGACATGAGGTCAACGGGCTCCATCCAGGTGTCGTCGTCGTGCTGCTTGTCGTTCTCAAAGGGGTCGGTCAGCTCGTCTGCCGGTTCGTCTGCGGACGCAGCAGCAATATCTTGAGGGCGAGTGCTGTTTGCAGCCTCCTGCGAGAGCTGTCTGTCAAGCTCTGGGTCAGTTCGGGGTAGCTCGCGAAGTGCCTTGAGGGCATCATCGCTAGTGAGTGACTCATAGGAGAGGTTGAAACCTCCCTTGATTTCACAGCGGGAGAATGCCTGTAGAATTTGTTAGCAGTGTACAGTAGATCAGAAAAGTGAAAGAAAATGTACCTGTTTGATGAGCTCCGGGTGATTGATTGCATGGTAGGCCTTCACACCCCACGAAACAGAGCGGTTTCGTAGGGTGGCGATGCGGGTGTCAAGTGTCATGGAGGTGGGGCTGTCATTGGAGTCGAGATGAGCTGTCACGCTCCGGTCCCGCTCCGGTCCCTACGGCGACATTCCGAACCACACAGCCATCTCGCTACTCTTCCTCGCTACATGTTTGACAGGTGTCGTTCCTTATTACCTCCTTTTCTACTAGTCTTGTTGCTACCTGTCTACCTTTGACATTTCTTGACGTTTCTATCATTCCGCAGTTGCTACAATATCACATCCGACGTTTTATCTCATGTCTACTTACTAACGATCCGTTCCTTCCGCACATTCCTTACTCATTGTACATTACCTCCGACTCCGGAGCAGTAGTATAAATACTCGTGTAGTTCAGCCTGTATTCCTCAGTATGAATATCGACTTACTTCTGCCCTCCACTCCTCTTTGCCTCTAAGTCCTTTCCGCCAATTCCTACTCCAAGTGTCTTCCGTGATACTTGTGTCTTCATCTATCTTCAAGTCTTCCCTCGTTTCGTACTTTGGTACCCTCCTGTCAACCTCCGGTGCCTACTGCACTTTTGCTCCCTACACGCCGGTCCACCGGTAACGTTCCCCTCCCCTCCGTGTTGCTACCGTCGACTGCCTACCCTACGCTCGCCCTCCGAGTCCCTACTCTAGCGTTCCGGGACACGGTATCCCTAGTGGAGCTTAGCTCGAACGTCCCGCATACTTCCGGGCAGGCACGGAGTTAACATGCAGCCTCCGGGAACAAAGAAAAGATGGAGGAAGGGCCAGCGACGGTGGACAAGGGAGCAAAAGGCCAAGCTGTACAAAGACCTTCGGACAAAGGTTTTGGAGCAGAGGAATGGCCTCCCGTCCGGCGCAGAGGCGTGGAGGATTCCGGGGGCGTGATGCTGGATAAGGGCGAGCATGATGGCGCGGCTCACAGCAATTGAGACCGGGATGCCGACCTCGCGAAGGTAGGTGAGCTGCTCGGCGATAGCAGTGACAAGGCCGGGGTGGAGCTCCTTATCAGAGGTAAAATGATGTCAGTACCTTGCCAGATAATGAAATAGAAAAAAACTCACCAAGACGCCAAATCGCGTGATGAGAGCTTGAGGTTTGTTGCCTGTTGCAACATGTGCGAGGATGCTGTCCTTCCAGCATGTGTTTCCCCGGTGCGATTGATCCAGCGGCCGATGTTTTGCGGATGAAGCTTGGTGAATTGATGGGGATTGATGAGCTGGAGGTATCAAACGATCTCCTGGGGAGACCACCCGACAATGTATCTTGCATGATCAATTTGCTGGAAGATGAGCGAATGGATCCAATTGTATCGGAGCGCGTTGGTGGGGAGGTTCTTGCGCTTGCGGCCAACCTGAGACCGGGTTGTTGCTTGTACCAGCTCATGAAACTGGCGATATGGGCGCGAGGTCTCGGCGGAGGTGGTCGGGAGGGCAGGAGAGATGGGGATTGTCGAGGACTTGTCAAGGATGGAGGCCACTGAGGGCTGGCTGGGGGTGGGGACAGTGTCAGCAACAACGGTCGCAGCACTGGCATTGGAGGCGGCATGCTAGAAATTAAGTAAGCAAGTGTTGATGTGTACGAAGAGTCTTCGTACCTTTCGGGCCCGTCTGTGCTGACGATATTGCCTCTTCTTCTCGTGCTCCCTCTCCTTCATGTGTGCCTCGTGAGCGAGGCGCTCCATATTGTCCTTGCGTGCTGCATGCTCGGCCACGTCTTCGGCTTCAGCGAGCCTTTCAGGCCGGGTGCGGACTCTTGCTGCCTCCAGCTCTGCACGCGTGATGCTTGCATAGAAGGCGGTGAGAGTCGTCTGGGCAAGGGATGCTGTCTGGCATTTCACCAGCTTGCTAGGTTGAGACAAGGGGAGAGGGAGGGTACCGGAAATGCTGGTGGGTTGACTGGCCTCGCTTGAGTTGGTGTAGCTGTAGTCGCAGTTGTCGTACTCGCTGTACACATCCGCATTGGCAACAGAGTTGGTGTCGTCATGTACAAGAACGAAGCTAGAGTTATCGAGGTCTGAGAAGTTGAAGTTTGTGTTCATGTTGTCTGCGGCGATAGACGTATTGAAGTCTGAGTCATTGTTGTCCATGTCCGTGTCATCCACGGCAATGGATGTATCGAGGGCGATAAAACCGCGGTTGAGGTGCAGGGAGATGAAGTTGTCTGGGAGATTCAAGTCATCCTGCCAATCAATGAGTGAGTGAGAGTTTGAAGCATTGCAAAACAAACGACTTACGAGGAAGTACTGGCTTCCTAGTTGGGTCGCAAGGAGGAGAGCCCACTCGATGCGCTCCAGGTGCTTCGTATGAGGGGACCAAGGCCATATGTCACGGAAGAAGACACGTTCGATGGTGTTGAGGGTGACGATACCGCACGAGAAGGGGTCGTCTTGTATGGAATGCGGGAGGATAGCGATGTTGGGGTTGAGATCGAGCCCAAGTTTGCGGGCGAACTGACAATAGCCGGCGAGATCCGCATCATGAACAGCATCTGGTGGCAGCGCACCACTGATGCAGGAGTCACCAATGCGGAGCTCACCGGTGCGAGCATCAAAAAGGGCAGCCACGTAATGATTGTGACGAGGGTCATGCAGAGGGTACACGACGCCATCAATGTTGCCAGTGCGCAACTGATTGGCAACGTTGCGAAGGTGGCTGAGGTGGCCAGCATCGGGGGGTCGAAGAGATCCCACTTCACTGTCCGACAGAATGGATAGGTAAAGGGGATCTGAAAGTCAAGGGTGTCAATGATGAGATGCCGATCAGAGTGGAGGTTTGACACCCAGTCCTGGATTAACTCAACACAGCCATCAATGACAGTGCCAGGAAGGTACCGGTCAGAGAAAAGATCAGCAAGCTGGAGAGAACGAAGGGAAGAGGATATGGGAGCATCCCAGCCAACAACCTTGAAGAAGCGGTCAACAGCAGATTGAAGGTGGGCGAAAAGCGTGGGGGCAGGCCTACTGTGAATCCTGCTGTGAGCCCAGGCTCGAGCGCGAGCCCACTGGTTGCGGCCAGCAATGGCAGGCGAGAGCTTGTACCAGAGAGAGCCAACCCAGAAATGGAGGTACCGGACCACATTGTTGACCTTGAGGCAAATGGAGCGCATGCTGCATTCCCACTGCGTTGCTAGGGCTGCACGACTGAGGAGGTGGGCAAATGATGGGATTGTGGTGGTCGAGAGGTCAAGGGGACCAGGGTCAGGGGGTTTTGGGGAGAAGAATGCCGAGAGCTCTGCATCTTCATATGGTGCTGGGGGTACTGATGGCGGGAAAGGGAATGAAAGGACATTAATGATTGGTAGGTTACGATCCGGGACGAGAGACGAGTGCTGGTGAGGAATGAAAGAATCCGAGAGAAACACGCGGTCTTGAGACATGAATAGGGACAGGATAAGATAGAACTATAGAAGTGCGAGGTCTGTAAAGTATCAAGGAGGCTGGGATTAGATAGTAAGGGCAAGAATGGAGGGGAACAAACGAGAGACTGAGGTGAGATGGGGGCCATCGACGCGGAGACACTGGCTTTTATCCATTTTCTGGTAGAGGAGCCCATATGCGGTTGAGTGAAGCAGAGAGCAGGTCGGCAAGCTCACTCACCAGTAAGACATCTCCTCGAGTAGAGCACGACATGGATGTCGTACTCAGATCGGCTCGCTAGGCTAGCTCGCCGGGTTTGTCACAAAACGGCGAGGATAAAGCAGGGAGAGGCAGATCTACGAGGCGTGAAAACACGTCAGTGACTCCATTTGGGCATCAAGAAGACTAAGAAGCTGCACAAAATGAAAGAAGTACGGAGACATACCTCGCACATTCATGGTAGCATCAACCCGGCGTGGTGCCTCGAGAGAGGGGTGGACAGCATCCGATTTAGCCGACGAACCTTGTCCACCCCGGTTCGGCCCTCCGAACCTAAGGGGGTGGACAAACGGTTATGGTAAGTCACTTTAAGCTCCGATTTCCCACGCCACTGCGAACCTATGGTCGAAATGGTACAGTATCTTCCAACCAGAATTCTTTGAGACACCTGTGCTTCAGTTGTTTCTTGTTATGGCCACCTCCCATAGCTTCACCGCAACCAAGAATGAACATGAAGATGGAAGCCTGTAATAATAGTCAAATTACCCAACATACGGGCGACACAACTTGGAGAGCTTCAGTCACGGGAGAACACCCTTACGCGTCTGCTCCAATTAATGGTTTGGGGGGACTGATACAGATGTTTGATAGACGCCTCGGTCCCACCCTGTCACTCAGGCTAACCGGATCCTAAAACCTCACAAGCGACCATGATGCCCTTTAGACAGTACCCGCGGCACCCCATATCATTACACAGTCCTCATCATTCTCCTTTAAAGAAATTCTTGGAGCAAGTGGCAAGGGCCAGCAAGGATCATCAACGGTGACAGGGAAGTGGGGTTTCACCCGCGCAGGACGACGGTTCGCGTCACGACCGTCACGCGTGACCGTGCCCCTGTTGCGCGCGAGCGGATCCCGGGTGCCGGGGCCGAGCCGAGGCGGGACTCAGCACGCCCGCCCGCTCTCGCTCTCGCTCCCGCCCCCGCCATAGACTGCGACGACCGAGCAACGCGCTCGACGCGCCAGCATGTGTCGCCGACGTCGACGTCGCGGACAGACCACGCACGCCGACGCACGTCGCCTCAAGGAGCCTCAAGGAGGGCGACCAGCGCCCACGAGCGCCGCGCTGCCGGAGGTACAGCAACCTTCCTCGGCTCGACAAGCAACGCGCCAAGCCCGCGATCTGACACACGGAGGCATGACCTCCTCTCCCGCATGCGCAGAAGAGCGCGCGAAGCGCGACACAAGACACTCGGGAAGGACTCACCGGGTGTGTTGAGAGACGTCGAGGGCTTGGGAGGAGAATGAAGATTGAGAGGGCAAGGTGAGTGGTACCTTGCTAGATTTTGAGCACGAGCTCACGCATTGAGTTGAGAACGCGAAGCAATAGCCTCTGGCTTGATCCGTCGCGGTTACGCGACGGCGTTTTCGAAGCGCAGGGGATGTGACAGGTCAGTTCTCCAAGCGAGAACTGTCGTCCGCCCACTTCGCAGTGCCCGCAAATTACGCCCAGCCTCCCTCAATTCTGCGCCAAAATTGATTGCGAAGGGCTTCGCACACTGCAGAACGACAGTTTGGGCCCTTAGAACGACAGTTTGACCCTGCGGACGACAGTTTCGGCGGCATTGCTGGGTGAGTCATTTGCTTGCTTTCAAATCTCCTCCTGTTGTTATCACCCTGTCCCACCCAATCCATGTACCGAGCCTCCCATGCACTTGTTATATAGTTTCTGCATACATGTGAGCAATACAGCAACTCCAATTCACCAACAAATCACACATACAGTAAGATCTGCTTATTTGCCGGTTTTAGGATATCTAGTAGCAAAGTTTCTATTGATAAGTAACAAAATGGTAACAGAGAGCGGTCACCCGCATGATAGCCTAACTATAAACTAGCTACAAACAGGTTCTGGGAAGGGGTTGGGCGATCTCCAAGCTACGCGACCCGGGGGCGCGGGCACAAGCTCGCAAGCGAGCGTGATCGAGCGTGATCGGACAGTGACAAGCCCCTGAGCCGCGGGACCGTCGCCCAACGACGGTTTCGGCAGCGGCCGCGCGGGAGGAGCGTGACGCGCGTGACGGCGAACCGTCGTTCTCCCGAGAGAAGTGTTGGGGGGAGGTTGGGGGAGACTGGTGACCTCTGACCACTGTCGGATGTCGGCTAAAACGAGGCACCGCCACCGAGGAAACATATCGCGGGTTGTTACAGTCGCTCTCCGACTTTCCGAGTTCTCACAATCTCCATACAAGTGGAATGCTGCGCTCGCACTGACCTTACTCGCTTCACGGACCCTGTTCACCCTCTCCCGCTTCCCCGGGGTTTCAGCCTCTCCAAACGGCAGCGGATGTTCACCTTCCTTCAACATCACCTCCAAGTTCACTTAGACTCGTGAGTCAACGTTTCAACCATGACCTTCCCCCTATGCTCTCCCTTACAATTGCCTTCAACTCCTCCGAGAACCCCTAGTGCTGAACGACACGTAACGTTCGAGCATCCTCTTCGCACCCTCAGCGTCGCGTCACACTCCGCTGAGCTCCAGCATGGACTTTGAAGGCGACGCGTGCTCCTCCGCATTAACCTGTTGGTGTTGCATCGAGCGGAAGATAAGGGCGGGGGGAGATGGAAAAGGAGAACTGGAGTGGATAGCTTACCAGTGGAACGACCAAGGGCAGGTGTTCTCCCAGCCTACACCTGTCAAGCTTGTTCACAAACGGTGCGTCGTGACTCGTTGCTTCTATGCTGTGGGCTGGTGCTTACGGTAGATTTCACGACTTTCTTTCCATCTCGCTTTCTCTACCCGCTATGCCACCCACTATACCTCGTATAATCGAACCCGTTCGCCTCATTTCGCGCTCGTCATCATGTAGGGCCTCCGTTCATAGCCTTCTCGCGCTCGCCATACACGTCCGACGCATCTCCGGCGGCTACAACGCATTGGTTTTATCCTTGTAGATCGCATCTGCATCGGCGCGAAGAAATACATGCACGTCTACAAGCGGGCGACGTGCACGTGCATGTGCATCACGTCCGTCTCATGCATCTGCTCATACACTGTGCAGACGCTCTTCATTTGCACGTGACTAGGTCAGTCTCGTTTTCATCATCATACGTAGCTTCGCATCTGTCTCTCTCGTTTGTCTTCGTCTTTTCGCTCCCCTTTGGCCCTGTTTTTGCTCCATTTTCTTTGCTCATCCATGCCTATGTTTGTACCAGACCTTGACCTTCCTGCTCCGCATGCTTAGCCGTCTGACTTCGTCCGTGCGTATTGATTCCCTCGCCTCGAGGGGTAATACCGTTGACACTTTACCTTTTTGCAGGAGCCTTTCTTCCACTTTCCGTCGCCGTCTTTGACCTGCTCGATCATACACGTACTACGGCCGTCTCGTGATGAGTGGCTATTCATATGCCGCTGTCACCCTCTTCCACACCAGCAGATGCGCACGAGATCGCTGTCTATTATCTGTTCTCCTCGTACCACCACCATCTATCTCTGTCCTCCTGTCTCTGCCCATACGCCTGGACCAATGAAACTACGATGCACCACCACCACCCATCCAGTCACTTCCGCGTGATATCACAATGTTGCTGACCTCGCAACATAATGCCTCACGGTTTTCACCTTTCGGATGTACTCGCCAGAATATGCGGATGCAACGTAGCATCATGTCCACTGTACCGCACCTGATCCTCGGGCCCATATCAACGTGGAAGCCGTAAGTCATCACCTTTGAGTTGCTTAAACTTGTTCGAGCTGCTTGGACGATCGAGTGTGAGACGGCACGAGTTCGGGGCGAGAAGGACTCGGCGGTGAGTGCGGTGCTTGAGCATGGGTTCGGGTGCGTGAATTTACCTCATCATTACGCTAACGCTGGGTGGTGGCTTAATGATGCTCGTACAGACAAGCGGAGGGCATGCTATCAGACGATGAGGTCGGTCCCGCCGATGCGTATGCGCGTGGAGACTGGTGAGTATTCGCGCTTGCACTCACTAAGCGCCTTCGTGCTCATGATTATGTTCATCACCTAGTATTCAAAACTGGAAACGAATATAAGTACGATGTATCGGTGCCGTGGTGCCGTGTGCAGGCGAGGATCAATAGCGCTCGAGTATATCGGGCCGCCTCGATTCGAGGCCCATGACTTGATGGGGAACGTGAAGGTGAAGGAATCAAACCTAACCTTATTCAAGGAGCCTCTCAGTCGCCAACCTCTACTTACCTCAGAATTACATGTGTATCTATATGTTGCTTATATGCGAAGAATCCCATGTCAGACCTTGGAACCAGGCGACGGATAAATCTTGCTTCTCGCAGCCGGTCATTTTCAACGTCCAGGCGTGTAATAGTTCTCGAACAGGCACCAGCGCTTGAAAAGACGCTCAAATCGCCTTGCCAAGGCTTTGCAGCAAGCGGCGGCGAAGCTTTATACGATTTATGGGGCGTTCGTTGCTATTCTCGAATGAACCTATCGAGTGTGCCGTCAACCGTCTTCAGCGCGTGCTCACCGTCACCCTAAGCCCTATGCTTAAAGGCGCTCATCTGTTATCATATTGTTCGGCGTTCCCGACCATCCCACCCTTCCATCACCCACCATGCAGAGACAGCAACAGGCAAGTTCTAGCTCTACGGCAGTGGTTGAAGGTACAGTGACCACTTCACTGAGCTGTAACAAACAGAGCTACTAACATACCGACGGTTTATCCATTTCATTAGGGCAGCCGCCGGCCGATGATCTGGTCCCTACAACGGAGGCGATATTCAGCGAGTGCTCTAGGTATGTTGCGACAGCAGGTTTCTCGTGCTGTCATTTAGTACTTGTTTCCACAGATTCCGCATTCTCGTAGCAGGAAAGGTACGAGCTAGCTGACACTAATGCAGTCAATTTGAGTTTAACGCCGCGCTCTCCAAAGACAGGGGGAGGAAAGTCGTCGCTGATCAACGCGATCTTTGGCACCAAATTAGCGGTAAGCAGTGTTTCATCGTAATGCGTGCTAGCTACGTCTATTTGTCTCACTCTGGGTGATACAGGCCGAAGCAGAGTACACCCGCGGAGAGGCAACCATCGACCATGCTTTTGAAAGTGATATTAATCGCCGATTCGTACTGCACGACTCCATGGGGTACGAGGCAGGGGAAGTCAAAAACCTCGCCAAGGTCGAGAAGTTCGTGAAGGAAAAAAGCCAGGGTCCCGAGGCGGAGAGGTTACATGCGATTTGGTGTGTACTATTTTTGGCTGCTTCACACGGTACACTTTATCAATGGGATGATCGCACCGACAGGTTATGCATTTCTCCTTCGTACCACGGAGGTCGTATATTCGAAACGGGGGATGAAAAGCTGCTGAAAATGTTAAACAAATTTGACCAAAGTAGAGTGGCCTATTTCTTGCGTCCATCACGATCGAAGCTCAACATGGCCTATCCAGTCCCTCTCATAGTGGTTTTCACTATGTTAGACAATGTTGCAAAGACTATTCGGCGGACTGAGCGCCTGGAGCTGGGCCCAGCCCGAAAGAAGGCTCAAGAATGGGTGACAGGGTTATACGACCGGGAGAAGTGTCCAAGACCTTTCATATGCGTCTCAAGTGAGGCCATACCGTTATATTTATACTGAATCGCGCGCAGAGAGGTTTCTGACATATGGTATATAGCGAAGCCCGAGTATGTTGACACGTTGAAAGAGCTCACCGAGATTACCATGCATCAACTGGAGCCACCTGTGACATCGCAACCTGGGCTCGGGGAGGGAAGAAGCTCGTCCTTCCGCAGTCGCTTCTTCAAGAAGTCGAAGCACCTGCTAGCTAATCGTACAGATGATCAGGGACAGAACCAGGGCCAGACCAATAACCAGGTGCGCCTGGCCGCTGCGCAGATGATAAACCTTCCTTTGAAGATCAAGGCGTCAATCGAGTGAGCCCTCGTGTGTACTTCAGTCCCTGGGCTGCGAGCTGATCAGAGCGATGCAGCGTTGGAAAGCGAAGTGAGTCTCTTAAACGAGGATCATTGATACGCACCGTTCATGTTATCATGATGAAAAGAATATTGGAAAAACCTCCTCGAAAGTGCCTTCTTCAAGGGTCGTCCGCTCAAGGACTGCTTTATGACCATTCATCGTGACATTTTGGTGGTATGGAACTTTAACTCCGTGGTAGACACCGTGAGTGGTTATTCGTTTCTGGACTATTGGCGTTTTGACTGCACACGGCTTAGTACATGCTTGGCGATGAGTTTATCAATACGGTCTCGCACGTCGTTGATGATATCAGCCCAAGGGACAATCTCGATATGCAGAACGCGGCTCGTAATCCTGATATGTGAGTACTGTGATTTTCCTAGGGATTTCGGGTCCTCTTATTGACCTCCTGTAGCCAAAGCAATGCGCAAAAAGTGGCGACGGTAGCGGCGGCGATAAGCTCTTTCGCGCATCCCGCCGGTCTTGTCATAGGCGGTGTCACTGCTGCTGTCGTACTGGCGACATGGCTTTGGGGCGTTTATCAGCAAACGTATGTCTATACTTGTAACCATACCAGCGCTCAAGAGACAAACGTGAACTCACCGACCTTGACAGAAACGGCATTCTTCGGTGCATGATGGCGTCGATTGTCGCCCTCGTACTGATCATGGAGACGCTGTTCGACATCCAATCCTCGATTAAGGATGGTATTGAGCGACTGCACCCGACTGTCGCGCTAAAGGTTGTGCAGGACTATCAGGAGTCGGAGTTGAAGAAGCAGATCCATGCCGAGATCCAGACTTTCGTCGGATCGGGTTTGAGCGGCGCGCTCAAGGGCCGGGATGTAGTGATGGATAAGATTACCGAGCTGATTATGCGATATCATAAGGGCGGAGAGGGATATGAGATGTGGCATGAAGATGTGGCGAGTAAAGTTCAGAACCAGAAGAATGTACAGGTGCAGCCTTCCGGCGCCGAGTGAGTCCTTGTACTTGGTTACCGTTACATAATGTGTCCACTGCTTGTTGTAGTCCTTGAATGGTCTAATACAATTTAGTTGGTAACATTGCACTCTCCTACCCAGATGATTGGTCGTGTAGTGTCGCATCAATCCTAGTGCACTTATATTAATTGTCACTGCAGACAAACGGCGATTTTATCCGGGATGAAACCGAGAGAAAGAGGCGGCGAGATGAAACCCTTTTCCTCCGAGTTTTGGAACCCCCTTCTGCACAGGAAAAGGTATTCTTTTAGCCAACATTTGCGTCAATTTTGCGCTGGTAAAATGGACGGGTTACCGAATTTGGACTCTAACTTCCCAATTTGGACGTGTTTCTATCTAATCTCCGCACAGAAATGCAAACTCCGAGGCAAAAATTTAACTTTTCAGTAACTTTTCGCACAGCAAAAGATGGGTGAAAAAGGCTTTCATCTGTCCGCCTTCTTCAATCACTTTTTGTAACAGAAAAATCGCAGTTTGTCTGCAGTGGTACGTCGTCGCTCGAAAGTTTTCGTAATCGAGTCGGAGATTAAACTGTTTATAGTAATTGGAAGTAACAATTACAGCTATTTGCGAAATGGTTGACAGTCGCGCGGGGTCGAGTGTTCAAATAAAGAAAATGGAAATTTCTAAATTGCTCGTCGCGCGTCGCGCGGCTCGCTACTGTACTGCACCTGTTACACCGCAAACGTGTGCGGATGTCCATTAGACGTCCGCACACTACATCAGATTTACCCACGCGGTGTACCGCTCGTGGGCGTATACCGGATGTCGCATGGACATCCGGTCCCCCACCCCTGAGGGGCCCGAACCCGGATATCACCGACACCTCCGCCGTAGGTCCATGCGACATATAGCTTGTACATGTACATAGGATGTATATACTTGATGTCAATGAGATATGAAACGCTTTGGACGTACCTTGGACGTTCGACGCTTGCAACGCTTGATTCTGCGCGGACGCGCGCTCGCAGCTAATAATAATAATCAAGCATGTAAGTACATATGTTATCCAAAATTAACTGGATTGCACTATTAATGTACGAGGAACGAGCGTGACTCGAACATACGGAGGGAAATCGGCGAGTGATGAAGGTTCTCGTGATCGCGGGGTTGTGGGCGCCGAATAACCGAAATGAAGTGGCTTCGCGAAGACAGAAAGCGTCGACATCGGGATCCCGACGCGGCACCTTCCAAAAACCGTAATAAACCCCGAAGTCTGTCTGGTAAACGCCCGACACATGAAGATCAAACATGTATTGATTATGTACTACGCCTGTTAAGCTGCAATGTAAGTTTCTTGATATGACTCCCGCATACTGCATCGCCGACAATATTGACCTCTGGTAAATTAACCTCTACTGCTTCTTCCTCATCTGAGTCTGAGCTCGAGCCCAAGTCGTCCACCGCTGCGGCCTTGCTTTTCTTTGCCTCTCGAGCTGCAGCCGCTTTCTCGCGACGGTTCTCACGCTTGGCATCTTGAGACTTTCGGAGTTTTGCAGCGACGGCGACATGATGAGATTTTCTGTCAGGATAAAGTAAGGTCGGCTTGACACAATGACGCGGCAATAGTTTGCGAATTATTCCAGCGTTGTGTAAGGCGTGCATATTGATCACGAAGCGGCTGTCGTTAGTGTGATCAATCGTCCGAATAACCTTGTCCGTCTCGATCCGTTCTTGCATTTGCCTCCGAGACCCTTCGCCAGGCTTGCATTTCCCATCAATGCAGTCGTGCTGCGCCGAAAAAATGCAAAGAACATCCTGAAAACTATTAACTTCAATCTAGAATTCGCATTGGCGCGTAGACTGACCTTTGAAGCAACAGTTTTCTGCTCAGGTGCACCGGAGGCGCGATGCAGCACAGGCATCGCATACTGTGGGTGGAGATGATCACCCAAAGTAAAGCAGTCAATAGTAGTGAAGCTCAGCTGATCCGAGAGCGCGGATGCCGATTGAATGATTTCTACAATGCGCCCCGCTAATACCTATATAATCACCTTAAGTACAAGAATAAAAACATACGAGAAAGCGTCCAGTGAACTTACACATTGAGGTCCTGAGGCAAAAACCCAGTATCCGATCTTGCAGACATCTCCAGACCTTGAAGATACCGAGATTCCTACTTTCCACTGCCGTATTGAGGGCGGTATAGCAATTTGATCGATCAGGGATGTTGATGCCTTGGTTTTTGACCATGCAAGGGCAGGAACCTTCTTCGCTGGTGCTAGCGACACTTCTCCTGTAAATTACGATTAGACACAGTTATCTGATGCATTGGGAACGCGTACCTGGTACTGAAATGCGCTCTGGCGCCCATCCAAGATGGCGCTGGAAAATTGGGTGCAAGAGAAGCAGGTTGCGGACGTTGGTAGACGCCTGAACCCACTGATTGTCTTCAAGCCAGTATCCGCCACTCAGAACATGCTTCATTCGTTCCATTGATGCAAATTTCATTGCAATGTCACGACTAGGAGCGAGGTGGTTGCTGAGAACTGAGCAGAGACGGAAGATAGCATTGAAACACTCAAAGATCTCAGTTGAATAGCGCACGGCTGGTCCAAACCGCCGAATGTCCTCGCCGAGGTGACAGAGAATCTGTAGCTTCATTTTCTGAGTGATCTTGGATGGCTCGAGGTCGCTGAATGCATCGAGGAAGTTTGCCACCACGATATCTAGGTCTGACTGTAAATTTCAAGTTAATGAATGATAACATGATTCGGAAAAGAGCGAAAACATACCAGATATTCCTCGAGATTATCGATCTCAGGGATCCAGAGAAGAGCTCCCAAGAATCCCAGCGACTTGATGAGACTAAACTGCGCTGGACTGGCAAGGTCATGCGCATGAAATATCATACACTGCATGAGCGTCTTGAAGTGCTTGCCAATCAAGCCGTTCTTGTATTGCATCATATAAGCTGCGCGAATGGGAGGAACATTCAAACCGCTTATGTCTGTCGACTGAAGACGCAGCACGAATAGATTCTGCTGGTCCTCCTTCCAGTCCTTGTGAAGGAAATGCCAGGTATATTTGGCCGTACCGAGCAAGATGGTATGGAGGATTTCGATTGGGGTGTCTTGACAAGGGTCCAAACCTGCATGATTAATAAATGAGCTTTGAAAGTCTTGGTGATCCATATGATAACTCTCACCTGGTAGCTTGAGTAAAGGGTTCATTAGGTCGCCTTTTTGCGTCATGATCCAGTCATACAGCTGATCTGCAGCTTCTGCTGCAGGAATACGACTCTCAGCTTGGATCTGACGAGATTTCTTGAGCAAGATGTCGATCCAATGCTGGGCTATCTTGTCCTTGACTCCAGTCGCGGTCTGAAGCTCCTTGACAGCTTTCTCGACACCAAACATTGCCAGACTTAGCTGTCTGACCAATGTAGATCGGGTGTACTCTGCAGTTCTGGCTTCGCCAGGCTGTAAAGATGGTTAACGGGAGAAATTAGTACTGCGCTTGATGACGTACAAAATACAGTGAGTGATACCCCTCGTCCGACTCAACTGTTGTTGCAGGACCACCCTTCTTGCATTTCCGGCACTTGAGATTAGCGTTGGGTCCCATATGTGAGCTTTCTTCCGATTGCTGAGGATTATCCGCTGGAAGGTAAGGGACTCTCAGTACAATCTGACATGGACGCTTTGTGCTCGCATTATAGCATTTAATGGGCGTTGAATGCGTCGAGCTATGTAAATCAGAAACGGTCGATACAAAATTAATTATGCAGGGCTTACTTTATCTGATCCATGACCGCGGAGAATTGCTCTGGGGAAGTGGCATGAGGGGATGTGGACACAAATCGTACAAAGTATTCTTGCTACAATGCTTACTTTTAGATGAGTTCTGCAAATTAAGAGAGCGTCTCACCTGTAGCAATCGGCCTGGAAGATTGGAGTTTACAGTATAGATGTTGATGTGCTTATTATATTGCTTCGAACGATTGCCGGATACATCGTCGCACCAGAGGGGAACCATGACCACATAAAGATCATCTTCCCCGGCAAGCGTTCGAAGTTTAGAGGGCATTTCTTGCCCGGCATCCGAATCTATATGTATCTTTAACATACACTTGTGCGACAGCGAATACAAGAGGACTTACTCGTCCAAGGCAAGTGCGATTGATAAGCGGCCGCCAGGTCCAGGTAGTTCAGTTGGAACTCTGAAGCTGGCACGCTTATTGTCTCGCTCATTTTGACTGTCCATCCCTGTGCAGAATTAATAAGACCTGTGATGACCTTTTAAAGACTATGAAGTCTTACCTCCGGTGTAGCATCGACGCTGTAGCAGTCAGCGTACAGCTGGCGGTTTCTTTTGATCCAGATTTGAGGAATTACTAGCCGGCTAGAGACGAGGCAAGCTACCTCGCCAAGGTAGAACTGTTTTCCATTGGCCGAATACATTGGCATGAGCTCTTCAGGGCGGAACTCTTTCCAACGAGCCGCTTGCCAGACCTCCGAGACAGGGCCATTGCCCACATCTTCGGGGTAAAACTCCATGTGAGAAGCTACTAACGGATTGGCCAGCTCCTATCAGATGTTCATCAATAGATTCGTGTAGTTTTGCAAAGGAGAGCTCACCCTTTGAATCGTATCGCGGATATCATTGACGTAGAAATGATTGCCAAGTACAGACGTTTGGGCTGTGGGCTCTGAGCCACATCGCTTCCTCAGGGATTTTTGAAGCTGACGAAACGAATCAAAAGATGGAACATTTTGGACATTACACTCTTCCAGAACCCAAAGGATGAGACGCAGCTGTGCGCCTGAAATTCGAAGCCGAGGTAAATTATCGATGACGTCGAGCAGCATGGTCTGAGAATGTGATATGTCAGTACAATTTAATCGCTCAGAAGCTTGAAGCACGCACAACTTTGCTGGGGTAAGGAGCGTAGTCCGAGTCCATCTGGACATTGGCATTGAAGAAGTCGTGCACATCTTCTTCAGAAGGTCCGTGCTGTAAATCTAATTTACAACATGTTAGATAGTTAGCAGTATATGATGCTGTAAAAAGCACGCACCCATATCTCGAAAGTCGTGGACAACGTTCGACAGAGTGACATCGTCCTCATGGTCAGTCGAGTCCATGAAGTCCGCGCTCTGGGCATCCATCAGCAGGAGCTGAATTTGCTCCTGGATGCGTTCGCGCTCCAGAGCCATTCTCTCAGCTTCAATTGCCAAAGCATCCACGGAAGGGGGAGCCTGGAGATCTATAATCATGTCATTAGAGCAGTCGTCGTGATCTTGAGGTGTGTCGAGCGCAGAGAGCATGTGTGGGCGAGGGTTCCTAGCGATCAAAGGCGGTGGAATCAAGCTCATTGAGACACCTCCAGCGGTGCGATAGAAGAGTTCATAAGGATCTGAGACAGCCTGCAGATTGGCTGCCTCTGCTTGCTCAAAATTTCTCTGAACAGCCGTATGATGCTCTTGACTCTCGCAATGCTTCTTTTGGCTCGCTCTGGAGATCCATGTGGACTTGGGCCACACGCGAATACATTCCCGGCATCGAATCTTTTTGCTGTCATCGGGTTTTTCTTCGAAGACTGAAAGAGTTCCATTCAAAGTGAGCAAGATGACATGTTCACCGGCTATAATAACTTGCTTACCATCTGGCAGAGTATTCTTCGCAGTGCGCGGCATGCTGAAGCTAAGTTCAGTCAGCTCAGAAATCACTCTTGATTGCTGGGCTTTTGATCTTTTCACTGGCACTGTCAAAGCACTGTGGGGACAGGGGCGTCAAGTCGAAGTCGAAGCACGCCTGATTTGGTATTTCCCAAATCAGGCATTGATCGCACCAATGTTAATCTATTTACCCCTGATCGAACCTCGTCCGGACGTCTCGGGCACATCGACAGGGCCTCGCTCTGAGCTTGGACGGACGGGACAAAAATGAACCTTTATTGTTCATGCTTTGTTTATCGCTTTTTCCCTCCGCTTTCTCTCTCTCTCGCTTTTCCCCTCTCCCGCTTTCTTTCATGCGCAGTCAACGCACGTCTGGTGGCTTGGTCAAAGTGACCATCGCAAAGTGCGTACTCTGCTTGTGTTCTTTCTTTGTTTGCACTGACAGCATTGACTCTCGACCGGAGGGTTAAAATGGGCGAGAATTCCTTTCCCCCCTCTCCAGTGGCATTCGCCTCTCTCCCCCTCTCATCATCCATTGAATGTCCCAACAACCAGATTCACGTCCATCAACCCCCGCAGACGGTGATCTCGACCCCTTGGCAAGGTTGAGGGCCAGCCGGATGTCCTCGTCCTCCAACCTCTCGACAAACTCACGCAACATGCTGATCTCCGAGCCCGCTCTAACCCAAGAAGCACCTCTCACCTTCTTTCCTGACGTTCAACTTGACGCCAGTTTCTCTTCCCAAGACAGCTTCACCTTCGGCGGCTCAGCCACTTCAACAGCCACTTCCGCCTCTCCATGCGACATTCTGGCCAATATCCAGCTCGGAAACACCCTCAAGTCCGGCTTCAAGCTTTCTGCACAGGCCGAGAGGGACTTCGATGCATGGTGCAAGGTACGTGGCATTCCAATTGTCCTCGGGGACTTGAGCTCATCGCTAATATCATCTCAGAGTCCTACTTATCAGCACCAGCTCACGCTGTTGTGCCTATTCATCCTCTCCAGGGATCAGGCGGCTCCCCAAGTTGATCCAGGGCTGTGGAAGCCATCCAACGCGCTTTTGGTGAGTCATCCTTCCTCACGTCGCGTTGTCTTTCTGTAACTGGAGGTTTTTGGATAGGTCGACATCAAGACTTATGCAAGGGCGTTCGTGCTCTGTCCGTCCGTCTCACACTACCTAGGGAACTCGGCGAAATATGTATTGGTAAGTCCGTCTGTTGGGACGCCCTCGAGATAGCTAATAATCCAGATATGCAGGATGCAATGCGCTCGCTGCGGGTCACCTCGGTGCCTCCCGAGCACGAGAACTTTCAGATTACCAGCTCCCAATCTGCCATCAGCACCAAGCTCACGCATGTCCGAAGCAGGCTCAAGGGCATTGTAAGCACCCTTTGCATGCTATCGCTTCGTTTCTGATGCGTTATTAGGTGGGGTCCTGTAGCGAGTTGGGGTCTGAACACGCGAACATCGCAGACTTTGCGGTGCAAGCTCAAGCGCTTTGCAAAAGGACCAAGATCACTGTGGCGATGTATATTCGTCTCGCTTTCCTTGTGAGTCTCTAATATAATACATGCGATATCGTCTTGGTCCACTCAATGTGCTTAGCGTTGGGTTTATAACTCGTATCCCCAGAGTAAAGGCGATACATATTGGCAGAAGGTCGATGAATGCTTGAAGGACATGAGTAAGAAGTGTACTAATCTGACATTGAGCCAGTAAGTGTTCGCGTTTTCACCTTACTTCGCGATCGCCTGATTTATTTTCCCAATCTTAGGGATATGATAGATATATACAACAACGACGTCGAGAAGTACGGCGATCCCTCAAGTACTTCGCACAACGTCGTCGACAGCCACTCAATCGATGAGTGGCAGACGCGCTTGAATACTTATGCAGCAAAGGTGCAGCCGGAGACGAAGAGAGGGGCAAAGCGTACGAGGACTAGTACATGATGTCTATTAGATTTCGCTTAGTTCAGTCCAAATATGAATATGTTTAATTTCCAATTGCGATCGATATGTTAGAAAGTCTAATAACATACGGAGGTGACAGAGAATAATCAAACATACGGAACATAATCGGTTGACCAAATATATCATACCCGGCTTGTATGTCCATGGGACATCTCATGTACTTGGATGTCCAGTAGACATCGGGTATCCACCGGGCATCACGAAAACTCATTCCGATCTGAAAGCATTACATAAACTGTCCATCAGATGGACATCACGCGCGGGCCCTCATGACAGCCCCCGCTGTACATCCATTGGACATCCACACACGAGTGCGGTGTAGAGCATTAGACCTTGTCCATCGCATATACTCAGTGCCATCGCGTCCCTCTGCACCCCCTATCCAAGTCGTCTCTTAGTTGTCTAAGTATTCGCAACGACACTTCTCAAGGAGCCCGAGTCCTCTTAGTGAGGCTCCCGATGAAGCCCCAGCAGTGATTCAAGCAATCGAACCTGAAACCCCAGCCCGACCCGTGCAAGCTGAACCGGTAAAACGCGGTCGAGGACATTGGTGTGAGGGTGCGAGGGCGGCCAGGGGCACCTAGATTGCGACGTACAACATCACCCGTTTCAGAGTCCCTGAGCCTGAGAGAGCGGTAGAATGTGCTCTCAGAGAAGCCAACGCGCTGCAGGAAAGTCTCAGTGGGAATGTCGCAGTTGTCGTGGAGGTTGAGAGCGGCAATTTTGACGTTTCGGCTGATTTCACGGTATGGCATAGTTGAGACGTTCGACTCAGAGGAGCATATATTAGAGCACTCGTTCACTCTCTTGCGCAGCCACGGCTTGCGGCTACTCAATGTACATGCCATTTTCTGATTTTAGGTATTTTTATACTTAATCGCGCCGCGGCGACCACCTGTCAACCTTTTCGCAAATAGCTGTAATATAAGTGCACTAGGATTGATGCGACACTACACGACCAATCATCTGGGTAGGAGAGTGGTAACATTGGTGTAATTTAGGGATTAGATTAGATTTCAGATGGTGTGCTTGTGTCACCTCTCTCGGGATCCTGAGCTCGACAACTTGACGACTTTACACAATGATCATAACTCACGGTGGTTTATACCGCAACATATGCGAAAATGGTTTTACATCTCTATGATGGGTCTAAAAAGTGTATTAGCGGCTAGTCAATAAAGCACAAATAAAATATCAGATTTGACGTACGCAACAAGCAATGGCGAAGGAGCAAGCGAAGGAGTCAAGAAGGAATTGTAACAAGGCGTGGTGTCTCGACGCGTCGAGTGAGCAAAGCACTGCCACCAAGGAAATGCATCGCGCCCTCTGGAATTCCACTCTCCAGTTCGAACAGTCTCCAGCCATCCAAGTTGAACGTTTCGCTCGCTTCTCCGGGTCTTCAACCTCTTCAAAGGCCAGCGGAGGCTCATCTTCCTGCGACTCTCACTCCAGTAACAACCAAATCACTGCCTTGTGAACATCGCATCAACCATGACCCTCACACTACGCTCGCCATCGCAGTGCTATCCAGCTCTTCCATGAATCCCAGTAGGGCATCATCCTCACACCTTCGACATTACATCGCAGGTCATCGAGAACTAGCACGGAAGCTGGTGGTAACGTGGGCTCCTCTGTGATGAGTGATGGGCTAGGAGGAGGAGGCGGGGGCGAGGGAGAACTGGAGTTGGCATCATGCTTATGGGACAACTGAGGGCAGTGGTTTTCGGAGCCTGCGAGTGCGGTGTATAATTGCAATGGTGCGTTGTGGCACCTTGCTTATTTGCCTTATTTGTTGTAGGCTAGCACTTACGATGAACTTCGTGATCTTGGTCTTATGTTGCTTCGCTTCTGCCCGCCTCGTCACCTGGGCATGTGTCGTATCCTCAAACTCGTCTATCTCTCTTCTCACTCCCCAACATGCACCTCCAGCAATATCCTTCTCTATCTCGCCATACATGCCCGATGCACGTCTGGCGGCCACACCACAATGGTCACATCCTAGCAGATCCCATCGGCATGCACAAATCTATCTATGCATGCGAGTGGGCGACGTGCGCGTTCACATGCATCACGCTCATCTCGCATTTCCACTCGTACATCGAGCAGATGCTGCTAGCTTGCATGTGGCCAGTTCAGCATCGTTTCCATTACCATACACAGCTTCATAACCGTCTATCTTCGCCTTCTCGTGCTCCTCTCTCCTTGTTCTTCCCCTAATCTCCCTGCCAACCCATGCCCGTGTTCGTGTCGTGGCGAGCCTTGACCTTTCCGCTCCGCGTGCCTAGCTGTTTTCGCTCTTATCAATGCTTCTTAGTTTCCTCACTCTGAGGAATAGAGCCGCTGACACCCTTTTCTTGCAGAGGCTCTTCTCGTCGTTGCGGTGACCTGCCCGATCAACTGCGCACGTCGGCCGTCTCTTAACCTTAACCAAAGAGCACTCAGGCGCCACCGCCGCCCTCATCCGGACCCACGTTCGCACACGAAGCCGCTTCCCGTTATCTTTTCCCGCCCCCAATGTCGACACAACCTATCCCCGCCCTTCCACCGATACTTGAGCCCCGAAGTCAGTGCACCAACGAAACTACGGATCACCGTCACCTTCCTCGCCATTATCGCTTGCACACTCGCAATGTCTCCGATCCCGCAACATGACTCCTCACGCCATTCACCCGCTCAGACGCGTTCGCCAGCAAACGCGGGTGCAGCATGACATACCCAATGCAGTGGACCAGGTCGACAGACGCACGCCGGCGTGGGCTGCGTACACTATCAAGGCCGAACACTGCCTATCGTTGGAACAACATGTCATTTGCACGGGCAGCGGTGGACAGTCGGGTGCGAGGCGAGGTGTGTGAAGGGCGAGAAGGAGTAGGAGCTGGATGTAGTGCTTGAGATTACGTTTGGGTGAGTGAGTTTATCCTGGTATTGCCCAAAAACTAGGCAATGGCTTAATGCTTGTATAGGCCGCCATCGGAGGGCATGATAGCGGACGGCGAGGTCGATCCCGTCGGCGCGTATACACTCTAGGGGTGTGGTGACTGTTCGCGCTTACAATCACTCTCGGCGCATTTGTGTTTGCGTTCCCGTCCGAGAAGAAAAATACATTTTTATTATTGAATAAATATTCCATTTTCTTATCTCCAGCCGCATCCTTGTCCGCTACCAGCACCACCACCAGTCGTCGTAGCGAGATCATCTAGTAGCACGCACCGGTACTCTAATGAAAGCTTTCTTCCAAAGGCGAACGCCAATTGAACCCTTCGCGCTCCACGCGCATGGCCCGCATTTTCTCACGTTCCGCGCCCTCTCCCAGAGCTCGCCCGTTTTCTCGCACTCTCAGCTTTCCATGACCCTGAGATGGCTGGCTGGCGAGCGTTACATGGTGAGTCTATCAGTGATATTCCTCAGCGACCTAATTATGACTCCAGCGTTCTAAACTTGTGCCTCGTGCGATCCATCTGCACAGGCTCGATTCCTTCTCACTCTTAATCGTATGTCTCGCTCACGTCCTTCATCTCATGTTTAGCCGAGATTGCTCTATATTCACTGCCGTATACGCTGGGCGCGCAACTTCTCAGCATGTCGATTCAACCAAGAGCTCGTGAGTCGCTAATGACCCTTCGTTCTTTGTTTTTCCCGATGCCATTTGAGTTGTTGCGCTCGCAAACGCCACGTCCGTCTCGGCGCCTTGAAGTCGCAGCAAGCGTGCACTGCACTGGCACCATAACCGCCGTACCTCTTTCTCTGCCCTCGAATGTAACCCCAAACCGATACATCATACCACTTCTCAGACTAAATGACGCATCAACATCTCCAGCAAAGGCGTCTCCGTGAAAACGAAACAGTACAACCGCAGCGATTACCTCGACTCGACGCAACGGTGAGCCCCACCTCTGCCACTCCCTTCCCTCTGTGCCCGTGTCCGTCGCCCCTTCCCCCCTTTCGTATTGTCCACCGTAACCTGCATGCGATGATGAGCATATCTGTTCTCCTCGCCCTCCCCGTCTCCCTTCCCGCTTACAGCAGCGTCATCAAAGCCCTGAATGCCTCATCCTTCGGCAGGGAACAAAAACAGAAAGCAGACGCCAGCCTCGGTGTGTGTCCCGCAGCGTCTTGTTCGCCCGCATCCGTGAACGCTGTCGGCTCGAAATAGAGCCGCGCTTGTGGAGCACTCGGCGCACAGGGCTGAGGTAAAGGCACTGCTGGGGCTGTTCTTACTTACTCGCATCTTCTTTCCGCTTTTTATTCCCTTTCCTTCCTCGCATACATTGTCCATCGAGCTCTCTTCGTTTCGTCGTTGATTTATCATCTGACCAAAGTTCTCGGTATACTCGTCGTCGATACCGATAGCTTGTAGTGCATACGCGTTTAGGGTCTCGGTGTGACATGTGGCGCACACACGGGACTTCGAACCTCGATGTTTGTTATTTATCACGCCTATGCCAGCAGTGCGCACAATGTTCGTGCTGATGGCGAGTCTACAAAGGATGGATTATGACGCCGACGGCATTGTACAAGCCCCTGAGTTATACCCCTGAATCGGACCCAGTCTCCGTCTCGCGACTTTACACGACCTGATTCAGAGGCTTCTTCTCTGAGTCTGCCTCTTCACTAGTACATCACCCGAGCCGATGAGTAGAACGGATTTTGACATGACAGGTCCCAAGAACACGATGCTCGTGCCATGATGTCAATGGCTCGGGCCTTAGGAGACTGTGGGTATTGCCATCGCACTTCGTCCTTTTTCTCGACTCATCATCACTTAGATAACTCTGAGTGTCCTGGTGAGTGGCTGGACATCATGTCCGCTGGTGACGCCTTTGCCGCAACCCATCAGTGGTGTCAGTACCACGCACCTGGTCAAGCATATTCTCCCGAAAGAAACGAGCACGTAGTATGTTCAACATCCACGACGAGGCAGCCGATCCCTTTGTGCGTGTCCCTTCTCTTGCTGTATCTCGCTGCGCAGCGCTTTACCCGCTAGTGCCCGACTCTAGGATTTCACCGTCGCACCCACATCCGTGACATTCACACCAGCCTCCCACCTCACCTCACCCTTCGACCTGTCCTGCACGACGAGTTTCAAAGACTCCTCATCGCTGCCCGACTCGGCCGCAGAGGACCCTCCTCCGTAATGCCCGCCCGAATCCATACAAGGAATGCGTCGAGGTCCTGCAGTCCTTCATGTAGAAGCTAATATACGCGTTGAGAACCCAGATGCGCGTAAAGCAGAAAGTCCATGTATTCACCTAATATACGCGTTGAGAACTACGAGGGACAGTAAGTACGCGGCTGTGAATACATGAGTGAAATAAATGTACCCCAGACGCGCGTAAAGCAGAAAGTCTGGGGATCAGAAACGAAACGCTACTGGTATAAGTAACCGGATGAGGCCAACAGAGACCGTACAGCTGGTAACTACGGATAATGACAGCTGTAGCCTAAACGTCAATACGAAAGAGGCAGAATGAAAGAAACAACAACGCGCCAGCAAAGAGCTAGCGAATATATGCACAGAAAAGGTATAGTGAGGTACAAACAGCCTAACGAACGCTGACGAACACGTCGACCGACGCGCGAGATCTCCGGCATCCGGCTTGTAACTCCAACACTCCATCCCCAAGGAGGTCTATTTCAGCGGTGCGAGCCTTATCACGCAGCGCAACGGGCTCGTGCACATGCTCCTCGAGGCGTACAACCAGCACTGCGCGCTCGTGCTCCGCCCGGACGACGTGTGGCTTGCCATTCTCACGCAGTTCTCGTTCTTTGTGAACGCGCACGCTGAGGAGCTGCACTCCGCCTTCGTTTCTCATGAGGGGAATAAGGAGCTGAACGTTAGCGCTGTCGGGTCGTGGTACAGTGTCGACTTTGGGAGCATGGCGCGGCAGATGGCAGGCGAGCTCGAGAAGAACATGAGCGATCCGAAGCTGCGCGAGTGGGCGACGCTGACGTTCAGCACGGGACGCGCGACAACTGGGTCGCGATTCTGGAGAGGATCGGGAAGCTGGAGGAGTACGGCACGGAGTACGGCACGGAGACAACGGCGTGGTTCTACCTTCTCAAGCCTATCGTCGAGCGCTTTGTGCATGCTTTCGACGAACCCAGTGGGTCGGAGAATATCGATTTCTAGGGCAAGGTCGCGGATGGGCACAGCGGTGGTAGCGGGCCTACCTATCTCATGGGCTGAGTCACCGCGTTCTGCGTATTCACCACCGAGGGGAAGTGGCAGGGTCCGCGTCTGCAGAACCTGCCCTCGTCGTCCTCTGACAAGAGCTACACGGACCTCAGCGGCGAAGTGTTCGCTGCGAAACACTTCGTCTCGCACCCGGAGGGCGACCCCTTCATCGGCGACCTGTACCTCACGCTCAACGATGTATCGTACCCGCACGTCAACACCGACCAGATTCCGCCAGGCACGGTCGAGGTGGACGTGAAGCTGGACGACAACGGGCAGGTGTTCTCGACACTGCTCGTTGCAGGCGGCGTGGGCAGCGTGGTGTCGTCGAGTGGGGACAAGGCGCTGTCGGGGTCAGGAGAAAGGGATACGGTGAGGCCTGTGCCTGAGTGGTGGATGTTTGTGAAGAATAAGAAGAGCAATGAGGAGCCCGCGAGGCTATCGAGCATGGAGTAAGGGATTGTTCCACCGGTTGTATTCTAGTTCGGATATTGTAGTCGTAGCCTATATGCTTTCACTGTAGCCAACAATGGCATGCGTGTCTTTTAACTGAATGCGCGTTTTATCAACAATCGACATGGCTATTCGTACACAGTATCATTTTCCCTGATCCAAATTTCGTCTTCACACTTTTCCCCTGTGCAAATTCGACTCTAAACCCTACTAGTGCTCGCCTCACCCTCGTGAGCAGGTGCTTTGTCGCACGCCTTCTTCAATTCCTCCTAGCCAGAAATCAGGAGCTACATAAGCAGACAAAAGAAGACACATACCGCGGCGGAAAGGGCAATCCGAAGGATAGTTTGAGCCTGTTCCTCCTCATATGCATCCTCGACAAACTGCTGGTGAACCATGTCTTGAATGTATTTCTTCACTTGAGGCGACCTCTTGAAGCGTTCGAAAGACCACTCCCACGGGTCCTCTTCTACTTTCCACATGGGGAAAGAATCTGCACCTAGCATGATAGCCGCTTAAAATGGTCAAAATGAGTTGTAACCAGTGTCAAAGAGGTGAAATTGGATACCAGCTGCAATCTCTTGTCTCACTATTTCCCCTCCCTAACAGTAAAGGTTCAGCTGGTGAAACCCGACAACATCAAACGCTTACTTACCCTGGACTCCTTATACTAGTGTCATGGGTTGATTGACATGCCCACCAGCACAAGTGACATCAGGTGTCAAGACACTATGTTTATTAAACAAATGCATACCAGCTATATCACCCAAGTTAGCAAAAAATATTATAAAAAAGGAAAGCAATCTCACATCAATAAGCTGCACAATTAAACTCATGATCAGAAGCTGCACTGTGTACAAGAATAAGCCCACCTAAAGTGAAATGTATTAAATAGAAATAACGATAAATATAGGTTAATTTATGCTCACCTCCTAATTTTATCAGTTTGTGATCACTATAGTTAGGAAATGACCTAGGAATGGAGGACAGTACCTGCTGGTAAAGTATGAACATCAGCCACATGCAGGATATAACACCAGGACTCACCCACTGGCAGATGAGAGTGGCCATATGAGAATCAACCACATGCAAGAGATAACACCAACACTCACTGCCTGGCAGATGAGAGTGGCCAGATGAGCATCAGCCACATGCAGGACATGACACCAGGACTCACCCGCTGGCAGATAGGGGTGGCCAGATGAGCATCAGCCACATGCAAGATATAACACCAACACTCACTGCCTGGCAGATGAGATTGGGCAATGAGTATCAGCCACATGCAGGATATGACACCAGGACTCACCCACTGGCATATGAGGGTGGCCAGATGAGCATCAGCCACATGCAATACATGACATCAGGACTCACCCGCTGCCAGATAAGAGTGGCCAGATGAGCATCAGCCACATGCAGGACATGACACCAAGACTCACTGCCTGGCAGATAAGAGTGGCCAGATGAGCTTCAGCCACATGCAGGACATGACAATAGGACTCACTGCCTGGCAGATGAGGGTGGCCAGATGAGCATCAGCCACATGCAAGAGATAACACCAACACTCACCATCTAGCAGATAAGAGTGGCAAGATGAGCATCAGCCACATGCAGGACATGACACCAGGACTCACCTGCTGGCAGATAGGAGTTGCGAGATGAGCATCAGTGACATACAAGATATAACACCAACACTTACTGCCTGGCAGATGAAAGTGGTGAGATGAGCATCAGCCACATACAAGATATAACACCAACACTCACCCCCTGGCATATAGGAGTAGCAAGATGACCATCAGCCACATGCAGGACATGACACCAGGACTCACCCGCTACCAGATAGGAGTCATGAGATGAACATCAGCCACATGCAAGACATGACACCAGGACTCACCATCTGGCAGATAAGAGTGGCCAGATGAGCATCAGTCACATGCAGGACATGACACCAGGACTCACCATCTGGCAGATAAGAGTGGCAAAATGAGCATCAGCCACATGCAGGACATTGACACCAGGACTCACCCGCTGGCAGATAGGAGTCATGAGATGAGCATCAGCCACATGCAGGACATGACACCAGGACTCACCGCCTGGCAGATAAAAATGGTGAGATGAGCATCAGCCACATACAAGATATAACACCAACACTCACTGCCTGGCAGATAATGGATAGATGAGCATCAGCCACATGCAGGATATGACACCAGGACTCACCCCCTAGCAGATGAGAGTGACCAGATGAGCATCAATTATATGCAGAGTATATCACTAGAACTCACTCCCTTATCATTTAAAGCACCAAAGCCTGTCAGTTCAAAGTCTGTGATGATGTGTAATAGCAGCTTATACCTTTTTCACTTCTTTTGCATCCTTCACCCACTATTGGAAATAAAGTCATTTTGTGCAGTTGATTTATATAATGACTTACTTCTTCTGGCTAATATTTGTGGTATACCTTAGCATAAACCAGATATTTAGTACCACTGATACTTACCATAACCTGGCACAGAAAAAAACGAGAGGTTACTTAAGCAGGTTTTGATCAAGGTAGATCCCATACCTGGTCATTGTCCTGCACAAAAATACTGATTAATTTTGCATTTGATCCAAGTATCACAGTAAACACACCCAGTTGTGTGGATAAATGAGCCAAATGTTCGCTATTACTGTGGATATACTATTTGATTGTGTTGACACTCTAAATCACTATTAACAGACAAAAACCAGATATGACTCAAGACATGCACTTGCCTTGCTGCTTCTTGCATGCACAGATGTATGTTATTCTGCTGCACATAGACAAACAGCTGGCGTAGAGACAGATCGTCTATTGCCACAGCTGTCTGCTCAGACAGTTCTGGACACTGTGTCTCAGCTTTGTCCATTCCTACCATATCTTAGTGGGTGTGATGATCACCATAGGATAGTTACTCACTCTGGAGCCTCACAGTGGCTTTGGGTGGATTGACAGTCTTCATGATGCGGCTACAATAATGCTCTTGATATCTGGCCTCTGCTGCCTTGTCGACATCGGCCTGGCTCTGCTCTGTCATCTCAATAATATCGAGGTCATTGGCTACCCGATCCAGCAGTGCATCATATTTGGTGAACACCACTACCACCGGTACTACACAATAAAATATGAGTTTAGCCTGTTCCAAACCTGATAATGACGCTCATACCATCTGCAGTATCCTTGTTGAAAAACGCGAGCTCAGCCTCAACCAACGGACGCATGTTGTCCATTGAGACGCAAAACCTGTCAATATCCCATTATCAGCATGTTCAGAAGAATGTGGTCGATCAAATATATCACCAGATGGCATGCAAGCGCTCTGCTAGCGAAGGCCTGGACGCTCGCTCACGTATAAAATTGTGTATGGTCTGGAACTCATTGACAGAGCCAGCCTCAATCCCCCTCGAATCATGAAAGATAAAGCGACTGCCTGAGTATGTGATCTGATTCGTGATATCATGGCGTCCGCGCTGTCGCCAACAGTAAGACAGCGAGACTCGGAACAAAGTGTCGTTACCTGGTCTGAAGGCCGAAGGATGTCTGTGTTGCTCATTCGAGTCTCAGACTTGCTGCGTTTCTGTAGGTTCAAGTTAAGAGCCATCATCAGAGTAGTAGACCATGACGAATCCTTACCGTGTGCATCCACGACGGAGGGCGAAGACCTTTCTTAACCCTTGACCACGTCAATCCGCGCTTCGGCTCCGTTATCTGTAGGAGAAACAAATGAAGCATGTAACTAGCTAGCTGAGCGAGTTCACTCGCCTCGACGCTTTTTACTTCCATGTCTGGTGTAGACGGGGCGTTCCAGTGTTCGAGCTATGGGGACTAAGCTTGCAATGACGGTAGCGGCAGTGGTCAGCATGTCCACATACCTTATTCCCATCTGCGTCGTACACTACAGGCTCGGTGTCCTTGTCGACGTTGCATACCTTTTGGAGGATCGTTGTCTTCCCTGCGTTCGCTCGTCCGATAATAAGGACTCGGAAAACGGGGCAGGTCGCCCGAATTTTCGACATTTCGTCGAGCGAAGCTGAGTCTGAATTACTATCATAATCGAGGATCTGACCCAGGGGTGGAGATGAGTCGGACATTATGGGACGTGGGCTGAGGATTCTTTTCTGGCGAGAGAGAAGTGGGCCGGAGTCGACGAATATGTAGGCGACAACAAGAAGAGAGAGTCAAGGGCGTCGAGGCAAGGAGCAGAACCCACGGTCGAGCGTCTATCTGCATAGCAATTCTCACAACGCTTTCACTACTTTGGGCGCGATCTTACGATCTCGCTTTGCAATGAAGTCGATATGGCTTATTTTATCCTGAGGCACAAGCTGCAAATCGGTGGGGCGCAAGAACTAGCTGCATCGGTCAGTGCAAACGGCGCCCATATTATGCTAACACTCTTGCGAACACAATTTTGGCCGGATCTTGGCCTCGACTTACTTAGTCGCTGATGGCTCTCTCGTGATACGGGGAGCAGCTGTGTGGTTAGCATTGAAAGATATGTTGTTATATTGTCTTGCGCTCGTTTAGTGTGTTCATGACGAAGTTAGCAAAATGATAACTGGTGCTCGGCGAGCACGCGTGGATGTATAGCAGCGTTCGATATTGAATGTGATAGGCCACTCACCCGCTCAGATGCGCTCGCCAATGACGTCCGACTGCAGCAAATTAACATACCCACTGCACCGGACCTGATCGGCGGGAACATGCCGGCACGAGTTGCGTACATCACCATGGTCGGGCGCGCGGCGAGTCGTATGAGGGACGAAGGGATTAGGCGCTGAGTGCATACTTGCGATTACGTTCGGGTGCGCGAGTTTACCTCGGTGTTGTGCCAAATCTGGGCAGTAGATAATGATCCACATACAGGCTGCAAGCGGACATCCTGGCGGGAGGCGAGAACGATCCCCCCGGTGTATATGCGCTTGGAGGACAAGTTGGTGAAAGTTTGCATTTGCGCTCGCACTCGGTGCTTCCGTATTCGTGTTGCCCAATACTGAGTTCTGGCAGGTATCATCTCCAGTCGCAGTGTCACCATCCATACCACCACCACCAGTACCCGTCCGTAGCGGCATAATATCAGCACGCACCGGCAATGCTATCGCCACCATGTGGATCCGCAGGTCTACTGATGTTATGGCTGCACTCACAGGCGTGAACATCCTGGGTGGCTACTAGTATCTCAGGGTCTTCAGATATGGTGATGACGGATATTAGTGTGCTCTCAATGTTCTTACTAGCTTAGGTACATCAATGTAATCTGGATCGCTTGCGGAGACGTTTATCATTTAGTCCCTCTGGATGCTCATGACATTGATGTGTAGTGTATTTTTGACCTTAGTAGTGAACGAAGGCGCTTCTAGCCAAGTTCTTGGTGTCTGCTCATTTGATGATGAGTTCTCTCGTGATACGGGAGCAGGGAGCATGTAGTGAGCAGCAAACATATTGGGCGGCAACAGATGCCACTCTTTCATCCATGACCGTGGCAAACGAGAGATGGACTTGCGGTATACATGCGTCGATTCAGCGCTCAACCGGTCCAGCACCCTCTGACCTGCTTGCCTGTGCTTCACTTCCAATTGGCGCTCTCGAAGACAGTCATGGCCAAAGTATTGTTCGAAACGTGTGTGGCTCACAAAGTAGACTGGAACAATGCAGATGGGATAGGAAGGAAGCCCAGACATGCTCAAGTTCTCTTTCGAGGGATCGGAGATGATCGATACTTCGATATTCAAGAAAAGCTACGTGTGGTTCATATTGGTAAGGACGGCACTGTAACGACTTGGTTGTAAACTAAAAGAAGAGCATGACTGCATAACAATTAAGTCAGCTTGACGTCCTACATAATGTGAAATCGAGGGGTACGATAACAGCGGTACGCCTTACAGGCCTACGCCGATCGTTTTGGGGTACCGATGAATGCCGTCCTCCCACCCTGTCACGGAGCCATAGGAAGGTTATAGCTGCAGAGTCCCTATGCTAGTTTTGGCACTCCACGAGGTTGCACTTTTTTTTTGGACGCGAACGTTTCTTGAGCGTCAAATGAGACAGCATGTGAGGAGCATTGTATCAGCAAGCAAGCAACGGTCTCGCAAGTCGGGCTTACCGTCGTGGAGCCTTTGAAGCATGAAACATTATTCGATCAAGTAATATATCCATGCGGCATGCGCTACGAGATGCACTGTGGGACGTCGATACTAAGACCTGGAAATAATGGAAAACTATAGTAGTACTCGCTATCGTATGCGAGCTTCCGTGTAGAACACGACTAATTTAATCCCCGGGTGGCATCAGAGTGGAGCATCATCGTCCTTTGTTATCTCATTCTACATAATGATGAGAACGTGAATTGCTGTGGTGGGTGTCAGATCGAGCTGCGCGCAGTTCATTGATGTCTCGTGGATCAAGAGGACCTGCGTAATCCACGATAGGCGTCCAAACAATCAGAAATAGAAATGCATATGCACCAATTGAAGGAACACGCTCAGATTGGGAGCTGTGGGCGTCCAAAGATGTTAGAACGTGCCGGCGCACGGTGACTGATTCACGGCTAGTCTAACCTTGGTCGCACGCAGACTCGGACACATCTCGCTCGAGAATCGAGATCTTTCACCTGCCACCCCGTCCAGACAAATTCGCATCACCGTGATTGGTCAAAGAAGTCCTCCGGCTCTACAGGTGGTGCTCGCCTTGAGGTTGAGACTCACATAGTCTACGAGGCTTTTTATGCGCTCTTGCAAGGCGTCGACGTAACTCCGAGTCTCACATTGTGGTCTTTGCTTCCCTCACATGTTGCTTTACTGATGACCAAACCAGGTAGACATGTATGACGAGGCTCGACATGATCGAGCAAAGGCTGAATAGAAACAGGTTTCTGTCTTCTGCTTGCGCAGGTCAAGGTCTGATGGGCTGAGCTTGAAGCGGGACTGAGGAGGGCTGAGATCATAACTCTGAGCTCGGTCATGATACATGCACAAATAGGACCTACCTTCCGTGCATTTCATACATTGGCCGTGGCGTATTAAATCATATGCGAACTGTTAGTGGAAGCTACACTACTTACTCTTGGTGACGCAAGGTGCTCGCCGCTCAGGGGGAAAGCTAACCTCAAGAATAGCGCTGAATTATTCCACCAGTCCAAGTCGAACAGGAAGCTCATGGTGACGGCATATTGAGAAAATCGCAATGATACATAGCTGTACATGAGGACAGAGATGAAAGTCCAATCATCGAGACATTTGATGTCGGTCAAAGTCTTAGTCAAAGTCTCAAACAACTATGAACGGCTCAGTGAGTGAGCACGGTATGCAAGGTGGAATAGACGAACCTCCCGCACCGACGTTACCTGAGTTCATCGCGATCGCCCGCGCCGTGTGCGACACTCCAAACCCCAACAAGCTCATCTCTAAGATCTTCGACATGCGCTATGATCATTGCCCTCCCTGTCTTTCCTGAGAGCGACGACACGTCCCACCATGACCCACCCGTCTTGGTTTTGAATACCTCACCGCACCAGCGCCAGCCGAAGTAACGTTGGATCACCTCTTCTCTGGTGTTCATTGAAGTAGCCCCGAGCCAGAGTCGTGGCATCAACCGTCCGTGTCCGCCTGGATAGTGCAGGACCATACCACCAGGCCGACTGCTCGGAGAGAAAGCAGGCTTCCGTTGCCTTTCGTACTTACAACCTTCACTAGAGCATCTGGGGGAATGATACCCGTCGGCGAGAAACGGTGACGACGAGAGTGAGAGAAAATGTCAACGTACTCTCGAGAACAGTGGGAGTGTCCTCGACCTTGGGGATGATCGATGGAGTAAGGAACGACTATCTTCCGCAATTTATAAAGGTCTGCCTACTACGGGAGACTATCGACGGAGGTCGGACGCGTCGACCCAACTGAGCTCGGCCCGGCCCGGAGACTCAATTAATGTTTGATGCACAAGACATGCCGTGCTCCGCTACGGCACAGTTGAATGCTGATGGCCTGAACAATTAGAACATGTCTAATTAGCCTTCTCACACGTGTGGCTAGTCACACTGGAAAAAAAAAGGGTAGAACTGCCACTGCTGCCCGAGCCTAAGCGCAAATGGTACATTGGACGCGTAGACATGTGGACTAAAATACATGGCGAGAGTGATTAGGTACGGACATATGAAATAAACCATAACTTGTAATGGTACGATGCCGGCAGCCGTGAGGGTGGGTACTCGAATCTGGCCGAGCGCGGGGATGAGTGAATCACCCCGAGGGGCGAATACCCAATCGATCGTCTGCGGCGGATCGTGCCACACCGTTAGGCGAGTGTCATCCGGTCTCCTATCTCGTCTGGGCCAATCCAAGCGCGACGATTTCCCGTATAGTTAACCTTCTTACCGTTATTAGTTTGGCTCTATTTGGCTTTCGCGTTGGACTGGAGGCCCGAGGGCCACTGATCCACCCGCTTTGAATGCTCCTATGGGTAATACTGAGGCCCCTCACGATGAATTGATGTGTAATCAAACAGTAAACCACTTAGAAAGCTTTCTTGGCATCTTATTCACTTTACAGTCTCCTGTGCTATACCGCTGCTGCGCATGCCTGCTTTTCGTCAGCAGACCCCGACTTCAAGTCATCTAGGCCCTCCTTTGGTTTACTGTTAAATGACACTACCCCTTGATTGATGTTTGCCAGCCATCCTAATCCGGCTCTTCATTTAATCTGTCGAAAGCTCCTTTCCTAATCCTAAGACAAGAACCCTCTGTACGTGTACATGAAGCCCCTGGGTTTTCCTGTATATAAGGAGGCCTGTCCCCGCACAAAATCGCTATCCGCTGGTCTCCTCCTGCATCTACCCCTACTCCTCGTGATAACGTCTGTGCCCCGTTCTCCCCGTCGGCGTGTGTATAATGTAGTTCGTAGGCAATGTCGAGTGCTGAATTCGTATCGAATATTGTTCCAGCCGCCATGCCTCCCCCAACCATTATGCTTCGTGTCCAACCTGTCAATTTCGCCGCCACTCACTGCTATTTACGATTCTTTCAGTACATATTCCCTATGATATACCGTATGAAATGCGTCTCTGCGCACTATTTTACTGTGTTGGTATGTCCAATAATTTTGCATACACATTTACGCAAATCAATAAGCTGGATGCGATCAGAGGTGAGTTTTTATCAACGCCTGAGCCATAATGGTGAACTAGTCTGCCTTGGTTCTGACGTGTTGTCAGCTCGTATGCCTTTGACTCCGAGAAGCCATCAAACACACTTGATTTGCGCTGAAAGGGTTCGAAAAAAGAGCAATCTCAATTTCTAATAAGCTTGAAACACCGCCTGTAGTATATACCCTAAAAGCAGACGTCCAACAAAGATAATGTTGATTAATCGTTTGAAAATCTGGCATGTAATCTTATAGTTGTGTCCAGCTTGGCCACTGACAGATCCCCCCATTCGCAATTAAGGGTACCTTTTTGAACGCGTATAAGTTTTGGCTTGCATTCTGGATTTCACACGCACTTGCCCGTTGTCATCTTCAACACAAGCTTATTTACGAACAAACTTTGCTACAGATTGTTAGTCACTCCTTGACCTGAAAACGTTGTGCTTCCCGTGTCCTTGCGTAACTAGGTATTGTTGTATTAAAATAACGTGTTCCCTACCCTTGCCGTCTAAATGCCGGAGAGCAGCGGAGGCGTGTCTTGTACACGGATATTTGTATGCAGGCAGAGCGTGGGGAGGACGCCAGTCGCTCCTTCCCCGCACTCTGCCAGGTAAGCCCACGTTCAGATTCCTTATTCCTTATGGCAGCCCAGAGGACTGCGAGGCACACGGCAGGCGCGTTCTTAGCGAGAACGCGGGCGCAGGAGGTTGCTCGCAGGGCTGGCGTTGTGCAAGCTGGTCTCTCGCTGGCGGATCGCAGGTGGCACGCGCTCGGGCAGGTGTGACTCATTAGACTAGGTAAATTCAGTTTAAACTCGAGAAAAGTGGAAAACGCGAGCAGCGTACGTACGGGATTGCGCTAACAGGATCCAAGGTGCGGAATTAGGGAGGAGAGAGAAGGGGGGAAAGAAAGGACGCTGATAACAACCATGGCCAGCGCGAGCCTATTATCATGACAGGGGATTAGACCATAAATGGATAGATAGATGCCGAGATAAGGAGGCCAAATATGAACATCACCAAGCCAAGATAAATATTGAAGATACGGGTAACGAGGTGACTGCACGCAATTTGGTACGTACAATGTTTGGCGCGCTATGCCACATCAAGTATTGTCACTTGGGGTGTCCTGAACTAGTGGTTCTCATCCGTCGCTGTCTTTTTTTTTTTTTGCAATGTCCTTATCACTGCTGTTTTCACCACATTTGTGACGACCCAATATCTTTCTCGTTCCCATCCATTGGGTCAGTACTACCATTACCCACACTTGCACCCTTTAGCTTGCTATGAACTACCACTCTGATGTCATTGCCGCACCTCATGGTTCCCAATTGATGATAACGAACTTGAAGTGCACCCTGATATCCTTATTGAGTTCTTTGCCGATGTATAGAGTGTGACATACAGGTCTAAGGGTAGATGAATCTAAGGAATTACTGTAACTGAGATGTGACGGATCACTTCATACCACACCAATTGTCTTTATGTCTGCTTATTGGTGCAAGGTTCGAGGAGAATCAGGGCTTGAAAGAATCCATGTGTGCGATTGGACAGGATATCTTCACGCTCCCCTTCCTCCGTCCCTACGCCCTTTTTGCACATGCTTAATAGTAGATTAAGTGGACGACTAGCTTCAGATTGAGGAGCGAACGTTCTTTGCCCGTGTTTCTCTCGGTGCGAGCCGTGCCCTTAGGTTTCAGGATAAGTGCATAAGAGAGAGGAGGAGCGGGACATGACAGAAAATGAGAGGTCTAAATGCAAGATTATTCAACGTGATGGCCAGGATCTTAAGGACCACCCAAGAGGGAACGTTTACCGAGCACACTGTACTAAGCTGGAGGACTATGCAGCATGATTGGGACGAGGGAAGTGAGCACGTGCTTCACCTAGCGTCGTGAGCACCGTGACGCATGATACCAGTAAGATTAGAGGCGAAAGGAAGAGTAGATGTCAGACTGGGACGCCAGTACTATCTAGTCTGGAGAATCCAACCTGCTTCTGATGCGGCACATGCCTCCCTGAACATCAAAGTGACTTACCATTGAATGGGTTAGCCAGAAAGATTAAGTTTACCCAGAAGCGTGCTATCACCAGTGCGGCAGTGGCATGACTCAAACTCTCCCTTGAATCAGCGCCAATGAAACGTGTTGATGCAGCGGTTTGATTGATCAATGTGGTATCAACATACTCAATTAGCTGCGGAAACCGGTGGGTACAAGAACCGACGGTCCTCCTATTGTCCAACACGTACGTTAGCCACTGCCCCGTCTGTGCTACTGCGCATTCTGTTTCAGTCCTTGGACTTTCCGTTTATACGTGCTCGCATGTACCCCCTAAATAGGTTCCCCTGCAATAGCAGTGACACGCTCAAAAAAGAACAAGAACCGACGGAGTGGTTTATCTTTCTTGAGAGGCACCAAATGGTTCATTCAAAAAACAGCAGGGACACACGCAAATACACATAATGAAAACTTCGTTTGATGTGTCTGACTTTTCTAAAAGGGGATTTTAATGTTTCCTTAGAGCCCACCATTTCGACGCGTTGGAATGCCATAGAAATGCCGCCATATTGTAACCAAGCCAAAAAAAACCGAATTTAACAGCAAGTTGTTACCACATGGGTCTGTAAGAATTCCCGGGGCACCATTTCAAAACCCAATGTAACGCCATTTTATTGCCGTTGACAGCGTGTTATAATGAAAAATCAATTATCGCGCGTTGTAATGGTGGTCTCGGGTATCAAAATGTGCTAGAATTCAAAACATTTTCCCCTGAGATTTTTCCGACAATTGGTGCTCGAGAAGCTGGAGCGGGAGGTAAGAATAGATGGATTCAAAAAAAGTTGATGCAAAGCTACTGCAAGAAGCCCTAGTGGTACCCACCGGCCGGGAGGCACCGACACCGGCACGCAAACGGGACATCAAGAAGTACTAGTTGGTAAAGGGTTGCGCTGGATATTTTAGCCGCGTGAATAAACTTCAATCGTAGACTGATTGATCGAGGTAGAGGGAAATCAATTAACGCATGAGCAAATCGATAAGATAATGTACCAGCCTATCTGGGTTTGCAATAGCTACTCTAGAGTCATTTCGCTCCTTTAGTACTTTGCAGCCTGGCCGATGCATAAAGAGCTTCGAGTTCCTAGTCCCTAACACTCTCAAGTCTACGAATCCTCTAAAATGGTCCAGTACGTTAAAACAGTCAAGATCCATTACGGTTTTCAATGGGCACCTGGTACCGTAGACATCAATGGCAAAATGGGGGGTACGTTCATCACGAGTACTTTGCTGTTTGAATGTTTGGTCCATGTTCTCACCTGCTTAATAGGCGAATACGTCTACATCATTCCCGAATTCACCTCTAACAGAGCTGAGGCCGCCTCGTTGTTCTCGTTTACGAAGACTCATACCAAGGACTTCTGTGCTGGAGATATATCGAAAGGCGATGGGAAGGAGTGGTTCCGGTATATCGTGGCTTACTACACGTTTGGCGCCCACGCTGCGATCACAAGTGTCTGGATCAGTAAAAACAGGGACACGACCGAAGGTGATGGGCGCACAGAGGATTTTAATAAAGGACGCGGCGGCGACTTTCTTTATCTTTGTTGGGAATACGAAAAGAACAGTGAGTAGATCCTGAAGAAATGGCGACCTAACTCGTATTCTCAATGTTTGTTCGTGACAGCTTCGCATAGCCTCTCGATTCCGCTTTTCACGATGTTCCCGGGTTGGGTAGTATTGCATCACCTCTTGAAAAACAAGGCAGTCACCGCAGGTAAGCACTCATCTCCGAATGTAAGCAGTTTCTGAGTCTATCTTAGACCACCCATACTATACGGTGGATGAAAGCAGGGATAACCTGCCTGAAAATCAGCTCTTCAATGTTCGGCTGGGAAACCTTGTCTTTTCTCAAGACAGCGTCGCGCCCATATTCAGCAACAACACTAGCGAGGAAGTAGTGAAGATGATCAATGAACTCCTAGATATACCAAATCTAGAGGATCGCAGGCGAGTTATAGAGGCTCGCTTCAAAGAGCTAAACGTCGTGCCTATTCGCCGCCACAGCGGGGACCAGTTCACCGATCAGCTTGTCCTTTCGCTAGACAACAGAAGATTGGTGGTCATGCGCTCCGTTCTTCCTGAAGATTCAATGATCGCCGTCCGCGTGGCACCGCGTGGCGAGAGGGAGAAGATTAAATGGAGGTGGACATCTAATGACGAAGGGTTTTGGATCAAAGTACGAAGTGCACATCGGCGTGAGTGTCCTTCTCCTTCCCGCTGATACCTCGGAACCCGCTTAGCTCATGGCGATGATGTCTATCCCCAGCGCCGCCTAAGCATGACGAGCTGTGATGGCATGATCGATTGTGGAGATTCGATGTTCTGTCATAGCTACTCGCGTTTGTACAGCAAATCTTGTGATTTTTCTTTACCTTCGTTTCTATCTGCCTTTCACGACGTAAAATGTATATTAAGCACAAGTATGGAGCAAGTAGTATTGCTCTAGCCTAACCAGTGCCCCCAACGGGCCCGTCGTTACTTTCATTCATCCGGTATCGCAAATATGTATGCCAAATTGACTATGTTTCATCAGCAAAAAGCACCTCCTTCCGAACCATCTTGCAAGTTAGCTGTCATCATGCACCATCAGCGGCACGAACACGATATATCATCCAGCGATTCGCTTCGATTCCCACACCGCCGAAAGCAAGTGCATGGGAAATTTACCAGGTGGATCAAGGCTTTGCTTTGGCTTTGCTGCTTCAATACGAGCTGCTCAGCTGTTAACGCTGTTAACGCGTGACGTGTAACGGACTTCTCCCTCTTCTTAAGCTTATACTTAAGGTCTTCGATATTCGAACAGAAAATGCCCACTGCAAACGCGTAAATACCTGATTTTAATGTACTCGGTATTTGAGTTGCTAGAATCACGTACCTTTGAACTGATTTTGAAGTCATGTACCCGAACCTGGTATGTCGAGCTATGTACTTGGACCTGAAATGCGAAACCATGTTTACGGTGACGTCAGGTGGCGTCGGCGTTTGGAGAGGGCTCCACACCTAGTGACATCAGCAATTTATTTGGTGTCTGGGAGGTCCATAGCCAGACCTACCAGACGCTCAGATGGTCACCTGGTCGAAAGTCAGGCTATCTGTCACTGAGAGTCGACTGGACACAGATGCGGAGGATATATTGACAGATGGGCCGCTGTAATGCACAGGTTTGCCCCAGGTCTATACCAGAAGCGGACAGGGTCTCTTACAGCTTCGAAATCATGCAGCCAAATCCGGAATTTCACATAAAACATATCATATTTGGTATATCATAGCTCTAGATATCATAGAATAGCCAATAATGTATCATAATTATCGAAACAGAAAGAGAAAAACCTATTCATCGTCAGAGATGGCTATCTCTCCCATGGTTGGGAGAGTTGCCTCTCCATTAGTCGCCGGCGCCGGGGGATTATTAGTAGGGAGATATGGGGCCGTCGCGTCAAACACCTTTACCCAACCCGTTGCCGAAATGATTTTTGTACCCTTCTTGACGAACTCGCTCGTCCGCGGTGCCCACATCCCATCAAAGGAGACCCCGGGTATCTTGAGCCTACTACCATCGGACCCGCGCTTCTCCTTGGCATTATCTCCGTCCTTGAAGACGAAGAGCGCCCGCTCGACCTGTAAATACCAAATTATAATTAAGCCCAAAAAAGATTAAAGGAAGCGCTTACCGCAGCGGCACTCAACGCGAGTGCGCCAACAGGGAACGGTGGCAGCCGATCTTCTGCAGCCTGTGCGTGAGGCTTGTCACCGTGACCACTGGCCGCCGCCGCGCCCCAGGCCGTCGGCACTGCCGCGCGCCTGATGTGAAGGGCGAATGTCTGCAATACCAGTGGGGACCTCCATGCCCCCGTGCGATCCTATCAAAGCAGCGAATAGAGAAATAATAGTAGTGAGTATGGACGTCGACTTCATAAACAACGCGACAACATACGTGGGGTGCCGCATACAGAAAGGGAGGGCGTGGATCCCCTGGCGATGCCGACATGAGGCTGACCCACTTCGCGCGCTTGTCCTGCAAGTCCTTGTGCGTCAACGAACTTTGAAAGAAGTTGTGAAGGAGTTTGATGGCCCGCTTTCCGAACTCGCTCCTCCACGTGTTGAGGGAATCGGTTACCTAGGTATACAATAAGGTCAGTGGATCATCATAAACAAAAAGTCTGGGTCGTTACTTACCAGTTTCAGGATGACCTGGTTGCCATCTGTGTTGAATATGCGTACGTCGGGGCGCGGATGGTCAGCAAAAGCTGCTGCCCAAGCAGCTTGGATGGTATGCGAAAGGTCGGGGTGGGTGTTGGTACCCCACGGGTCATCAACCGTGCCGGCCCAGTTGCACGTGCGGCGGATAACTACCTCCCAGCGCCTCTTGAAGCCCTCCTCGTTCACGAAAGGAAGGTCAGCATACATGGAACGGCCACCACCTGGGGGGTCGCCGCCTGGTGTACCAGCACTGGTGCCGGTGATCACCTTCTCGATGGCGGTGTCTGCATTTACAGCAGTGATGACCAGTCCCATCTAGCGACATGTAGACCGTCAACAAGTGAGTGGCCATATACCATGATGACAATGGGATAGGAACGAAACTCACCTGAGCAGTTGAGCGGGAATTAGGCTTGAGTGACTCTCCCGCGTTGGCGGAGCGATCAGCTGTAGCACCTTGCGAAACCTTTGACGCCTTTGAAGCTCTGGCCCTGGCCAGAGCGGCCTCGCTTTCATCTTCATCGAATTTGCCACCAATGTCTGGAGCGTCATCAGTGCGGGCCGTTGGGTCGTAGAAGGATGAGCGAGATGATGCACGTGACAGTTCGAGGGGATCGGGAATGGGTATGAAGGTGTCCGCATCTTCCAAATTGTTGTGAACGTCAGCATCATGTGAGTGAGCCTTAGACTTGACCTTGTTGCCCTTCGCTTGCTTCTGCCAGTCTGCGGCCAGGCCACTTGCGACGCTTCTTTTGACACGCTTTCCCTTGCTGCCTTTCCTGGAAGCAATCCTGAACCACGGTACACAATTTCCTCCTCGAGACGCTGACACGCGGCGACACTTACTTTGAATTCTTTACAGGCTCATCTTCTTCGTTATCTCCATTGTCCTCAGATGAAGACTCTACCGACATCCTCTTACGCTTGGTAGCAGCTGCAAGGGCCATCTTCAAGGCCTTCACCTCGTCACGGATAGATCGCGTCTAACATGCAAGGTAAGCACAACAGTAAGCAGCCGTCGTAAAATGTGCTCACCTTCTTGCTTGTTTTCTGCTTGCCTTTGGCCTTAGTAGACCTTTTACTGGGCTTGACAGGAGACGACTCCTCATCGTTGTCATCATTGTCGCCCCCATCATTGTCTGATTCCTCTGTATACTTGTCCGAGTCTTCTGTGATATTTTAATGTGAGTAATGTGTCAATGATAGAGCGGTATACAAGATCCTCACCTCCATCGTCTTCCTCCCATTTCTCGTCCATGGCGTCCACACAATCAAGGGTGGTGACCTTCTTCGAACATTGAGACAGCTCGCGAGTAGCCACGGCATTCGCACTCAAGTTCCCATAGGTTTGGTCATCTTGAAGTTGCGCGTTTTCGATTTCGGCAATACGGTGAATATTCTTCTGACGTTTTTTTGCGACAGATGCTTTGGTAGCTTGCTTGGCAAGCTCGTTCGCAGCGTTGTCCTGCTGCTTTTGCGCTGAGGTGCGTTGTTGCCCTCCCGGCTGAAGGTTACGGATGGCCTGAGCATATTCTGCCGTCTGCTTGCCTCGTTTGAAGCGTGCTGGAGTAGAGTCGGTGGTGTCCATGGATCAGGGAGAGGGATTGTACCGGATTAAAATGGTTAGTTGATTTGGTTTCAGTGGATTCAGTAATAACGTTTCGGTGGACTGACTCGGAGGGGAGGAGTTTGAACCTTGGACAGATGCCGTTCAACAAAACTGCCAAGTTTTCGCAAAGGCCCGCTCGCGGCAGCTGCGGCACACTCCGATACTGTGCATCAGGCCCTAATATCACGCAACACGAATTAGGCCTGAGCCGCTGCTGGTACGGGTCTTTTGTCTAGTTTCCCTCCACCGCCTCACGACTTCATCCGCAGCCATGAATCAGTTCCTACCATGCACATATCATAAAAAAGGCTGCATCGCGATGTTTAAGGATCACAGGGCACGATCACGGCACATCAACGCCTACCACGTACAGTAAGTCATCTTACTCTGTTTGCGGAATTTCTGTGTTTTTAATGGCTCCAGACGTTCAAGTCCTCGCCAGCCTCAACCTTTGTCCTCGCCTCAAAATCAGCCAGCAGCATGGCCAGAGTCTTCATCGCTTGTTGGCGCATTTGATGATCTCCTCGTTCATGATGATGGCATTCCCTCGCCCACCGAACCTGAAGATTTGTCCCATCTATCCCCCAGTCCCTCTCCCCCGAAGCGGAACCAAAGGATCATACATCCTCATCTGACCGGTGCGTGATCACTTTGACTGTGTGGTACAGCTTTACCGGTGGTGACGTATAGTTGTTATTGGTCATATCAGGACGGCCGTGCAACGAGTATGGCGAGTTCTTGGAGGATGGAACACATGCCCCACCACGGAATGAAGACATTGATGATTGGAGCCCATTCGCTGATAAAGTGAGTAAGGATCTACTGGAACGGAGATCTTTGTCATATCTAATCGTGCATGTAGACTTTGTTTCTTTTCGCTGACTTTGTCTAGCATAAAGTAGAGATGTCCGCACCAAATATAGATTTCTTACTTGAGCTCTGGGCTTTTGACGCGGCCCAAAAAGAAGTAGAGGGTCCATTTATCTCTCATCGTGATGTGTACAGCACGATTGACTCTGTGAGGGAGGGCGGCGTACCATGGGAGTGTTTGTCTGTGGGTTTCACGGGAGATGTCACTCCTGATTCTCCATCATGGAAAGCGCAGGAATACCACATCTGGTACCAAAACCCCAACAATGTCATCCAAACAATGCTCAGCAACCGAGACTTTGCTGGTCAATTTGATGCGGCACCATATCAGTTATTTGATCAGAAAGGTGATAGGAGGTGGGATAACGTTATGGCTGGTAACTACTCTTGGCGCCAGAGCGTACGATCCTCCTCTGCTTGGTGTGGCTCTTACTGACTATGATATTGGTAGTCACAGATCTATGAAGATGATCCGACCACCGATGGCGCTATGTACTGCCCGGTCATCCTAGGTAGTGATAAGACAACGGTATCAGTGGCTACGGGACACGTTGAATATCACCCTCTCTACCTTTCAATCGGCAATGTGCACAACGGTGCTTGATGCGCTCATCGTAATGCGGTCATCCCGATCGCCTTCTTGGCCATCCCCAAGTGTGCGCATTCCATTCTTGTATATAATGATTTGATATAAGCACTGACTCAGTCCCTACTTGCAGCAGATTGTAAATACGATAATGATCCCGAGTTCCGTACCTTCAAACGGAAACTGTTTCATTCCTCTCTTAGCGCTGTCCTGCAGCCTCTCAGAGGAGGGATGACAGTGCCCGTCGTACGTCGCTGTCCAGACGGGCATTACCGTTGTGTGATATACGACTTAGCAGCATATATTGCTGACTACCCGGAGCAAGTGATGCTAGCGGGTGTTGTTCAAGGCTGGTGTGCGCGGTGAGTGTCTAAAATTGTCTTCATGGGGGCAAGAATGAAATTAAACTTACCTTTCGGATGTTTCTTTGGTTTAGATGTCAAGCACCTTCGGACGACCTTGATGGCGATCCCAATGCAGGCCGCCGTACAAAACGGTGGACAGACGCAGTAATCAATGCATTCTCTTCGATGGAGGTGTGGGACCAACTCAGCATTGATGACGATGTTGTGGTGAATTAGCTTTTCCTGGTCAATGTTAATTTTCTTGTTACTAATTCTCGCTTTCTCCAGCCATTTACTTATGACTTTCCACGGGCCGACATCCACGCCATGCTCGCACCCGACCTTCTCCACCAGATCATTAAAGGGTCTTTCAAGGACCACCTTGTAACCTGGGTAGAAGACTTCCTGAAAAGCGAACACGGCGAGAAGAGAGCAGGCAAGATTATGGACGATATAGATCGACGGTGCGCACAATGTCGTCATTTACATACTTATTCACCCTGATTAAATACATAGAATTGCGCTTACCCCATCCTTCCCTGGCCTACGTTGCTTTCCTCACGGGCGACGTTTCAAGCAGTGGACCGGAGACAATTCTAAGGCTCTGATGAAGGTTCGTACTCCATCTAAGTTTTAACATATATAAGCGAACAATTTTTCTATACAGGTTATTATTCCTGCCCTCGTCGAGTATGTGCCCGCGGGTATTATTAGATGCCTGTACGCCTTCATGGACTTCTGTTATATTGTTCGGCGCTCCGAGCTAGGTCAACGCGACCTTATCGACATACAGGATGCTCTGAAGCGCTTCCACACAGAGCGCGAGATTTTTCGCGATTCCGGGGTTCGCGGTCACTTCAATCTTCCCCGTCAACACTCACTCTCCCACTACTGGTATCTTGTTCAGGAATTTGGGCCGCCGAACGGGCTCTGTTCCTCTATCACAGAGTCTCGACATATCACGGCAGTCAAGCGACCATGGCGTCGTTCCAGTCGCTTCAAGGCACTGGGGCAAATGCTGCTTACTAACCAGCGACTTGATAAGCTGGCGGCGGCCCGAACTGACTTTATTGCACGTGGTTTATTACCGGCATGCTATGGTCTTTCGCGTTGATTGGTGGCGGAGGCAGCAGCCAGAGCATCGTCGAATGCTGAGGCAGATGATATTGAGCCCAAGGATGTAGATGGCGTCATGGCTGACGTCTTCTTGGCTCGACACCCGCGTGAGTTTTTCCACGATATTATTTTGCTCAAGCAGTCTCACATGTCGGTACTAGAACCAAAATACCCAAAGGCCTTACATCAGCTATCAAGTTATATGGCTGTACCGGAGCTCCCCGCTCTTGTCCGCGAATTCCTCGAGGACAAAGTCAGCGACTATCCCAGTCCCCCGCCCATACCCCCTGTTCTTCACGCCTCCATCTCCATTTTCCACTCGGCAACAGCAATATACCGTGCCCCTAGTGACGTATCGGGCGCTCAAGGCATGCGTCGTGAGATAATCAGGTCTACACCTGTTTGGAGAGGCGACCAAAACGGCCGCCACGATTGTGTTTTCATTGCCGAAGACGAGGAGAAGGGCGGCATGTGAGGAATGCTTGTTGGGCGAGTTAAATTGTTATTTTCTTTTGTGTTCCATGGGAAACAGCATAATTGCGCGCTTGTCGACAGGTTCTCGCGAGTGGGCCGCATACCAGACCCTCTTACGGGCATGTGGAAGGTGCGCCCGGAGAGGTTTCGAACGCGCTTGGCCGGCCGCGTGCGCTCGGTCGTGAGCATTGACACCATTTATCGCAGCGCGCACCTGATTCCTGTGTTTGGCAGAGGTGAAGTACCTCGCGCCTTGTCCCACTCTCAAACATTAGACATATTTAGGGAGTTTTATGTCAACAAATACGCTGACCATCATGCATTCGAGATCGCATATTAGTACTTATTATACTACTGAGTTATATTTGTATGAATCATTATTTTATTATCAAGCTAAAACATACGTGGTGGATCTTGTTGGCACCGTCTCACTGTACGACGTGTAAATACCAGTTCTTGTTTTATATATGTCTCTTGTTGCAATAGTGTTTGTTTGACGAGCGGTCGACATTTCAACGCACACTTGGACAAGTGCCTCGGACAAGAGTATTTGCTGCTGTTTGGTTGCGCGTTTCAAACTCCGCTGATATAACCGCGCGCGCGTGTCGCGTCCTTTCTTCACCTCTACTACTTCTACCTTGACACTCACGGAGGTGGCGCGGGGGCCACATTCCGCAAACCCAACCAGCCGTCATCGTGGGGCTCTACGCTGCCCAGGGCGCCCTTCGCCACTCGCGGCTGGCTCCGTGGACATGCACTCTGGATAAGGTGTATTCTCCACGAGCTGGCCGCAAGCACAAGGCAAGGCCACCTGCAGCTCGGATGGGCATGAAACCAACTGCCAACCGCGTGCACACATACCTGTACGCCTGCACGCATACCTGTGCACATAAATGCACACAACTACACGCATGCATGTGGACACACGCCTCGCCTGCACCCATGTCCCCTCGAACTTAGATGATAATCCATAGTGTGTATAGTGATGTCAATCAATGGTCTTAAAACAAATGAAAATCATTATCCTCCATTCTATTCTATCGTACAGATTGAGCTTGTGCCTAACAGGTGTTGACAGTTGTAACAGAGCACGTTGCATGACCACACATATGGACAGTGTAGCCAGTGTCGGGCTTCGGAAGCGTGGGAAATTCTACGCACTTGGTGTATCTCATGACTGAGGCCAAAACTGCATATAACACGGGAATTCAGCCGCCTTTCCTTCATTATCTTGATGTATACGAGCGATGGACTAAAGCACGGCATGACACAACACTTAAATCGGGTTTTCAAGCAATGTTTATATTACAGGTCCTGGCGCTGCCAGAGAGACAGACCTGCCAGACAGCCAGATCCCTATCAGGCTGAGCCAGAGCTTGACTAAATTGCTGATGTAACAAACAAATCCAAATGTTGAACTTGGTCTTCTCGCGTTGTCTTCTCATCCTCCTCAACATCTCTGTTGACCTCTGGCATATCATACTTCTTCTTCCTGGTCACCGCATTCGCACCTTGCGCCTCCTGCTCTCGCGTTCAATGGCAGCTCCGGACACAGGCTGCTTACCAGCCTGTTAAGTACGTTCCACTGCACCATGCTGACTTTTTGTCACTCAACATGTTTGTTTTACCAGCAGAAACGATTCCATATTACTATGGCCCGTCTGTGACCACCATCCATATCTTCGTCTCTTCCACCAACGGTCCATTCTTTCTCGCAATATCTTACGACTTGATGCCGACACAATGGGCACACATGTCAACCTTCATGGGTGGGCAATCAAGACTCTTGGTGAGCACAACACGGTTCACGTGGGTTGAGATGACGGGCTGATTAAACAAGGTGCCAACCCCGCCATAGGATGATGAACACCATCGCCAGCGTGGGTAAGTACACGATTGGGTGTGACGCATATCGAGGTCCTTGCGATGTGCGTCAGATTTATCGACGTTCTCATGGGTAGCACGCCCGTGCCCTCCAGCGGCGGTGTCCCCCTGCTGTGGTGCAAGTGCTCGCTTTGTGAGCAGTTCCGGTGGGCACCACATCTCATTCAGTTTGCAGACTGCCCTCGCGGTGGGCGACAAGCAGAGGGAGCTCGCGTTGAAACAGTCGCCGCACGCGAAGGCACTGGCACGTGCACGCGCGGACATGGTCCATATCAAGGAGAGCCAGATGTGCTGCATGCGCGCAGCGTATCGTGGACGGTGGCGGGCAAGCGTGAGCGTGCCACAGTGGCGCTTACAACCAGATGAACATTGATGCACTTGCACCACCCCTGCACCTCGTGTTTCCTCGCCTGGAGGCCCCGGTAACAGCAGTGGTACGAGACCGGAGGAGCGAGCGGACATCTGTCATATTCAGTGTGTCTTCATTATTTATCACTATTTTGTTTACTTACTTTCACTGTCATCTAATTAGTGTCTATGTTACACCGTTCCCGTCAATACATTAGTCTCGCGAGAGGAGCCTCGACTGACAGTCCCCGTCGCGGCGCTCAAGAACAGGCATGTCCTCACGTCTTGCCATGTATTTGATATTGACAAGTTAGATGATGGTGGCGGCAGCGACCCTGCGCCGGCTCCGCCGAAGAATCTTCAGGTAGTGGGTGGTTCAGAGGGTCGGTTGTAGCTCTATGTGTTGAGTAGATCAGTCACTCACTTGGTTAGAAATACATGAATGTCATCGCATTTGCAGTGAATTTTGCTTGCTTAATTGTGTGATACTCACTATGTGTTACCATTAAAACCATTGACTACGTATCTGATCCTGTCCTCAAAAATCATGTTCTTTCAACATGAGAAAGTACATTGAATCCTGCAAAAACGTTAGTTCACTAGAAAAATATTCCAATACAATTTGCCAATTTAGTTAAAATACCATGGCTGAGTAGTTTAAATAATCTTTGCATACCTGTCCGAGAATTATCCGATCCAGGCACCGAGTTTTATTTAAAATAAAGTTTGTGAAAGTATGCTTATGATTGTGTGACGGGTGACAGCAGATATTTTAAATACAATCTGGTATAGCAGCCGAGTCATGAACCGGACTGGGCTGTCAAACGTGGCTCAGAATCTGAGCCGATTGCGGATTTTTGACAGCCCAGAAAGGCTATTAGCCAATAAAAATATGAGAAAAGGAAAATCAAACAATTTACATTGGGCAGCAAACCATTAATCAAACGCCTGTCAAACGCCCGTCAAACGCCCGTCAAACGCCCGGCAAACGCCATTCAAACGCCCGGCAAACGCCATTCAAACGCCCGGCAAACATCATTCAAACGCCCGTCAAACGCCTGTCAAACGCCAGTGAAATGCCAGTTTAAATGCCAGTCTATTGAACAATTATATTATATTGATTGGCATTTAACTGTCGTTTGACAGGTATTTGACGGGTGTTGGGATGATGTTTGCGGGCGTTCGACGGGCGTTTGAATGGCGTTTGCCGGGCGTTTGACGGGCGTTTGACAGGCGTTTGACAGGCGTTTGACAGGCGTTTGACAGGCGTTTGATTAATGGTTTGCTGCCCAATGTAAATTGTTTGATTTTCCTTTTCTCATATTTTTATTGGCTAATAGCCTTTCTGGGCTGTCAAAAATCCGCAATCGGCTCAGATTCTGAGCCACGTTTGACAGCCCAGTCCGGTTCATGACTCGGCTGCTATACCAGATTGTATTTAAAATATCTGCTGTCACCCGTCACACAATCATAAGCATACTTTCACAAACTTTATTTTAAATAAAACTCGGTGCCTGGATCGGATAATTCTCGGACAGGTATGCAAAGATTATTTAAACTACTCAGCCATGGTATTTTAACTAAATTGGCAAATTGTATTGGAATATTTTTCTAGTGGTTGTTAGATCTCAGGCTTGTACATGATTATCATGGATTATCTGCATTATAACTGTGTTCCGAAGACATGAATAAGACATGAAAACTACTAATGTATGGGCATACTTTACGTACATGATTTTCAGGTATCTCCGCCCTCACAGTGTCCCACCTTCACCTCACGCTGACCTGCTGTGTCTTGTCACTCTTTTGCTTGGCTCCTCACATTGCTCTTGCTTTACCCACTCTTCCGCTCGTTTCCTCGTCTCTCTTCCCTTTTCTCCCATCCTCCCGCTTGCAATACCCATGTGCTTGCTCACCTCTCACCTCTGATGGCTTGTTTACTCTCTGACCCGGCACTGAACAAGTGCCCCAATTTTGCCCTCAACAAGTACACCGGGAACTGCTCCATATTCGAGCTGGAAGGCATCTCTCAGAAAGGCGCAATCATGAACACCTTGGAGGGTGAGCACGGTGTGGAAGGTAGAGTAGAAGATCCCGCACCAACGCTGCATGAGCCCATTGAGTCCGTTTGTACCATGTACGGCATTGGGCTTCTTTCCAGCATCATCGCCTTCCGCTAAGATCCTTGTAGCCCTCCTGGTCTCTCCTTATAGTGACGGTGCGTCTCACCCGCCTCGGTTTTGTATTGTACGTACACCTTACTGCACCAATGATAGCCAAAGAAAGGTCGGAGCACCTCTTCTCCGGTGCTCTTTGAGGCAATCCCGAGCCAGAGTCGTGGCATCAACCGCCCATGTTTGCCTAGATAGCGCAGGCCACTGGGCTGCATCTCTGGCGACCGCTCGTGGAGAAAGCAAGTTTCCATCACCTTTCGCACTTGTATCTTTCCCCAATGAATAAGAAATATTGGCGTGCTCTGAAGAACGGTGAGAAGGTGTCCTCCGTTGGAGATGGAGGCTGGACGTGTCGACTCAACTGAGCTCAAGAATTGTGCATTCCACGGTTTTCCAACACCAACCTCTTGGTCTACCGACCCCCCCCCC
>NW_006913063.1:641709-679629 GCF_000271625.1 Coniophora puteana RWD-64-598 SS2
CCCCCCCCCCCCCGCCCCACCGTGACTGTAACACGTCCCTAACAGGTAAGCAGTGACCCATCAGGATCACATCTCAATCATTTTGATCGTCTCCAACTTTCATCTCCTCCTCGTTGTCCCCTCGTGCGCGTTGACGCGTTTTTCACGCGTCGACTCAAGATAGTATCAAGAAAAATAACACTATTATATTTGTACATGACATCACATTGTATAGGAGTACTTTTGAACAATGCATCAGAGAGTCGAAGAGCAAGAATGAACAAAAAATGAATGCTGAGTTGAGCAGAGGCCGAGAAAGAGATAATTGAGCAGAGAGACGAGCAGAGAGATGAGCAGAAATATGAGATCAAGAAGAATGAAACACGAGAGCAACTAGGGTAGACGTTTAGTCCTCTTCGGCTTAGACTTGGGCCCAGACTGAGCACCGCACTTGAGAGACAAGCCCGAGGCCACAGGCGGCTCCGAGGGATCAGGTTCAATGGTACGTTGAGGCACGAGCGGCAGGAACAAACAATGAGAATCGGGAATGTTGGCAAAATTGTACTCGAGTGCTGTCAGTGCGAGCTTGTCGAGAACAGCCAGAGGCAAAGTGTGGCCACCGCGAGATAGATCCGGCAGAGCATAGAGGGGATGGTAAGCTGAAATATGAGCAAACATGTTATACCTCCATACGGCGAGGACAGGTTTCTTCTCCAACCGGCCGGGGACACGGGGATGGCAAAGAGGGCAGGCCAGAGGAACATTGCGCGTGGGGCAGTTAGCAGACCCTTTTGCAGCCTGGCTGTACGAGATAGTGTGATAGCGACTGCAACGGCTGTCGGGTGCACCAATAACAACACCGTTGTTGTTGATGGTGATACGGGTCTCGCACTGCCTGGTGGCACACCAGACACAGGGACAGGACACGCTTACCTGCCAGGGACTTTAGTAGAAAAAGGAACAGAAAATGGCCACACACCAGTTTCACGATGGGATTATCGGGAAGCTGGAAAAGTGTACGTAGTATATGAATCCCATGATGCGTGCGGGCATCATGCTTCGATGGGATCTTCAAACCGCAAACATTGCAAGGTTCGCTTGATGTGTCAGAGGTACTTGCGTCTAATAGCTCGGCCACAAATGAGGCCCGACCTGTCAATGAAAAATTAGTGTATAAATCAGTCAAAAGCGGGAAAGGGCATACCACCAATGGCATAAGGAAAAGTTCCACTGCTGACCAATGGTGTGATGGTCTTGAGTGACCGAGCTGAGAGACTGGTTGATACAAGCGTGATGTGGAGGACTGAGCATGTCATGGTCAGTGTTTCATGAGGAACCTGCCAAGTGAAATTGACAGAAAGTGGGATGGATGGAAATAAAGAGCGGTCGAGGTCTGGGCGCTCCGCAAATTGTGTGAGAATGGTGTTGACGCGTTGAACAAGATGCCCATCAGAAGTTACCAATGCCGGCTTCTCACTGGTGTGTGAAACACCCTGGACAGTGGTGGTCTCCTTGATGTAGTCGCCGGTCCAGTACCAGTCGGTCTGGAGGCCGTTGTCTGTTGGTATTGTGATGGCCCTGAGGTCAAGTACCTGTCCCTCAACTCGTGTCTTCGGATCCTGTAAGGCACCATACTTGAGGAATGGCACCGTGTAGCCGTTGTGCGTGATGGTGGTGGAGCGTGCAAGAGCTGCAGAGGCGACTCCACCCGAGCGAATGAGACAGACAAAGGGGTCACCCAGGGTAAAGATATTGGTGCCAGCGGATGGTCAAGCTGGTGAGGTGTGGGTGTTCTTGCATTTGAGAGACTTGGTGAACGAGGCACAGCGTCCGAGCCTGTTGAGGGACTTGCAATTGAAGCCGGTGTTGATGAGGATCCGGATGATTGAGGCCTTGTGCACCCAGTTGCCCTTGTAGAGGCACCAGTCGAGGGGCCGTATACCGGGGCCAGATGGAGTAGGCAGCATGCCAGGGGGTGGATCATGCGGAGTCAAGTCCGGGTCGACCACTTCATCCAAAATGAAGTCCTCGAGCCCATCTTCGAACTCGCGGACCTCAGCTTTGTCAGCAGCATTCTCATCGGCACTGTGTTGAGTTTGATGGTGGTCGTCAGGAATGGGGGTGCTACAAATACATATGTTAGTGAGGGATGCACAAGTAGAGTATGTGAGCGACTCACAGAGGTGCTGGGTTAGAGGGATCCTTGCCAGCATCATCCGACGAGATGCCAAAATATTTGTTGCCACCGAGTGGCCGCAGGAAGTCAACGCCGGAGCCTATGAGAAGGCTGTCGTAGTTGTAGACGTCCGGCGAGAGTTGGGAGGTGGAGAGGATTGCGTGGGCTTGGTTGCAACCAGTGAGCCATGAAGTGGGAATGTTGCAATTAGCAGGTGTGAGGTCAGCGTCCCAGTGATGGCAACGTAGGTGGTCAGTCGCCTCAATGCGGCCAAGCTGCAGCCGACAAGAACCCGAGTGCAGGTCAGGATGCCGGTTGAACACGGCCTGGATGTCGCATGCGGCGCTGAGACAATTGTGGAGCTGAGCCAAGCTCATTGCTGAGTCATGAGCACTGAGCATCCGTAAAGCGGCAAAGAGCACCTCGATTTTGTCATCACCAGCGTCACCGAGCCACATGTCCTTGTAGGGATCAAGAGAGCTTGCTTGAGGACGCAGAATATAAAATTCTTGACCATTGTCTGACAGTCATAGTAAAGCTGGTAGGGGAGGAATGCACGTAGTCCGGATTGGAAAAACAAGAAGAGGAGGTGGGTGAAGGTCAAAAGTGATTGGATTTAGTCTGAGAGTGAGAATGTTGTGGTGAGGAAGGGGAGAACAAGGTGCTTGATGAGCTCTGATACGAGCTGAATGCTGGCAAGGTCGATAGTGGCTTCAACGTTGCCGGGAGGAGGTTCAAGAGTAGAAAGGGAGACAATGGCAAGAAGGAGTTGGATGGCATGGGGGATGTCTTGCAGGTCGTCTGGGTGGAGCATGCATTGCACGCTCTCTTCGTCCTCATCAGGGAGTCACTGGAGGTATGTGGCAAGATTGGCGGGCTTGATGATCCGGCCGTTGTTAAGCACAATGCCCTTGGGGCTTTGTAAGAGTGTACAGATACCTAATAAAGATGTTAGCAATGCAGATACGATGAGCAAAGAAAGACATACATTTGAAGATATGCTTCCAGTTGAAGTCCAGGGTGATATCACCCTCACCAACCTGTAAATTGAGCCCGGGGAGCAGACACATAGTACGGTACAAGGGGGAGTTGAAGTCCAGCTCGTCCTTGAGGAGGAAGTCATGAAATCCACGACGGCAAGTGGCATCGCCATCGGTAGCAACTGACCAGATGGGCCCTAGCTGATTGTGAGCACCGGTCGTCTTCCAGCTGTTGATTGCCTGCTTCATGGTGTCAGCAATCTCAGCCGGCGTCTCGGACTTGCATGACGGGGCAGCAGGGATAGGGTGTATGGAGTTATTGCCCCATGTGGTGACCGCAATGATGGTCGCCTCCTTCCCGAGGTGGCACTCGCCCGAGGCAAGTTTCTCGCATATACATTCTGCAGAGGCGACATCGTGGAGCCGGAGGTTGACGCCGTCTGAGTGCTGGTGGCAGATACCGAGCACCATCTGCAACTTGCCGTCGAAGTCGGCTTTCTCCTGGATAGCCATCTCGCCGATGGTGATGGTGTGACCTGACAGGGCTGGAGACAAGGGGGAACTTTGCAGGGGTGCCAGGATGGTGTTCTGGATGTTCTGAGTGAAGTGGGAAGGCTGGATGCGGCCGGTGGTGACCTCAACCTGGGTAAACGCATGCTTGTGCTCGAGCGTCCGAAGGGAGGGGATAGCAAGCCGCCTGTTGAGGGCCGTCAAGAGAGCTTGCCCGCCAAGGCAATGAACGAGGATGGCCAGGTCGATGTCCTTGTCAGTGTAACCACGGGGTGCGTAGACGGCATTGATGGCATCTTCAATCCGGTTGGTGATTGTGCGCATACTGTTGCCGTTGCGACGTGCCACATTGATGAGTTGATGGAGGCGAGGGACATCTTGCTGCGACAGTGCCATTAGGAGCGCGTTGAAGTCATCCAGGTGTTCGAGCGTGTTGCCGAGACGCTGGTTAAGCGTGAGGGTCTGTTTGGGACAGTGGGTAAGTACAGTGAATAAATAATAAACGAAGAAACGCACCTCGAGCTTGAGCTCGTTTATGTCCTTGTAGAGCAAACAAGCGAGCGTAGACAGCTGCATGTGCGACAAGTACCGATAGTTTGTGTGAGACTTGGGGTCGCTAGCGAGCTTGTGAAGGTTTTCGAGCTTGGGCTGCAGACCCACACACTCCGAGCAGACCTCGGACTGCGCAGCAACTCCGAGGCAGGTCTTCACGCGAGCCCGGGGCATAGCACCTGTGAGGTTGAGAGTGAAGGAGAGGGTGCCAGGACCCTCGGAGGACCAGCCAACAGGGAAGGTTTCAAGAAACGAGTCGCCAGGGACCAACCAGATGATGGGATGGCCTTGACAGCCGCCGAGGGATGAGGTGGATGATGAGGAGCCGATGCTGCTGAGGTTGCCAAGAGAAGACGCTGACCGCGTCAAGGCACCAGAGGTACTGGTGTGGGAACGCTCGAGTGAAGCTCGACTAGCTTCACACTTCTGACTGAACCGGTGGTTCATCAGCCAGATGAAGAGAGGAGGGCGGGGAACGAAGGGCTTGCCATCCGCGCGAGTAAGAAATCCTGAGGAAACAAAGGTCGAGCACTCGGGGCACTGGACCTCCCAGCGCCTGTTGTGCTCGCGCGTCTTGAGGAAACCAAGCTGGATGAGGTCAAAGAGACCCTGCCTGGTGTTCTCCACCAGAAGTGCATTGATGTGGTCTTGACTGCTGTCGCCGTCACCGTCGGGGATAATGACAGTTGGTACACAATCAGAGCGCGAGTCGTGAGACCCCACGGACTCGGTGTTGGTGTCGCCAGCTGTCTGGTTGGTCGGTATGGCAGACCCAAACTCGTCCACATCAATCTCGAGCCAATGGTCGTAAGTCAGCTCTCTGTCAAGTAAATGCGTGTCAAAACCAGCAATACATGTCTGAATTGAATTCCCATACCTCATGTTGAGTCAGAGAAACGTTGGAAGAGTGCTATGAGGTTGGATGTGGTCAGGAAGGGGTGGATGTGAAATGAAGGAGCAGGATGAAGTGGGAGCGTCGCTGGAATGCTTGAAGAAGCTACAGAAGTTGGTCCTGTATCGTTTACTACGATTGCGTCTCGATCACGTGCTTGTGATTTTAGCTCAAGGTCGGCAAAAATCCTGGCTTGCCAGAATCTGTCTCGGTTAACATGTCATTTATTTTACATAGTCGTATTCTACATAGTCGGTTTATACCCCCCTTCTCTCATTCGCTTGACCGTCTAAGTCTCCCTTGAGACGTTATTCACGCCGGTAAGTCCCCACACTCGTCTTGTCGCCAAAGTGGAGCTTTCTCCCAAATGGGGACGGCCCAAAAAACGGATACAGTCGACTCTCTAATAACCCACGGTTCTATAAACCTATACTCTCCAATAACCCATGCGTTTTGGTATCTCCCGAGTTGGTCCCCACCAAAATCGTCACTCAAACCCATATTTTTTCGATATCCCATACCCCATGTGTTTTTGAGGGGCAAAACCCATACTTTCGGAGCTTTTAGATCATATTTGTAAGCCATAAGGGGTAAGTTGGCTGGGTTTTGGTCATTCTAACGGAGGTAATATCCTATATATGGTATTACATGCCCAATGCGGCAAATACTTTGACATGTTCATAGCATGTTTGCAACACGTTCTCGGCCCAAAGTTCGAAAATCAATTAATCACCTCCAGGCTCCAGTGCCATGGCCGACATTGCACCTCCAATAACCCAGGGCTGGTGCTGAAGTTATTCCTTGTTCTCCGCTTGCAATGCTACCAACCATTTTCTGCATATTCCTGATCAACGACTGATTCACTCCAGAAAGATCTGTGACCCTCGGGAAGAATGTCATACTGCACATGCTGAGCTTAATGTTTACACTGCCATTAATTAAATCACTTCTGATCAATCTCAGCGGATTGGAAACGCTTGTGCTGTGGTAGTATACACTAAAACGATCTATAAAAAATTGCTAACTTTATAGCCCCTATTTTATGAGATATTCTATTATCCCATACTCTCTAATAACCCATGCTCTGGGTAGTGTTGCCGCGGCTCGGGAGCTGGCTCAAGCCGATTGGGTGGACTTACAACAAAGGCAACAAAATACTTAGTGAGGTAATTGTCATGTCATGGTTGCCATCGTCGCTGCCAGTCATCACTTCGAAACATAAACCTTACGCTACAAAATTCAATCGTTATTTTTACTAGGGAGCGATTCAGCTTCGAGCCGAGCCGAGTCGCGGCAACACTAGCTCTGGGGCTTCTCCCGACGTGTATGGGTTATTGGAGAGTCGACTGTAGTGCTGGAATTCAGGGGATCGCACGCCTCTTGACTGAGCTCGCGCTGAGTCCCGAAGCGGAGATTTAAAATGTGCCTTGGCGGGGCTTGGCAATTGTTTTCATCATGACCTGGCTTATGTTCTTCCACGCTCCGTCCAATGTTTGATGCGCGAACACAAGGCAGCCGCGCTCCGCTGCGGCACTTAGGGCGCTCGTCCCACCATTTTGCTCAGTGAGGATCGCAATTGCATTGTACTGGAAAGGAAAACTCGAACACGAGTGGACCCACTGCCTGTCAATGTCTGCCGTGCAATCTAGAGCCCCACATCGTATATACAAATACCGAGCACTAACCGTCAAAACGAGAGATATACCACAGCCACAAAGCCAAACATGTACATTGCCAAGCCGGGCATAATTTTGAATATACGAGTAATAACGAGTAATAATCCACCTTACTCTGCGTCGACGCGCAGTGCTCACAAAACATACGTTTAGGAGCATAATGTGCTTCCCATCTTCACCTCTTGGCCGATTCTCGTTGTCTCATTATCTTCAATGACTCACAACACGAGCTTCAATCTGATTTCTGGTGATCACGAAATGATTGGCGTCTTCCGGTCGTCGTCCCTTGTTCGGGCTGTTGACTCCGCATGTCAAAAGATATTCCATCGCCGAATACGAGAGCAAGGCACGTGCTTGGCTGGTGCTGCCATGCTGCCACGAAACCGGTTGGTATATCATCAAGCACGATCCCGCCCACCGCATGACCATTGTTTCCTCTCTCTCTTCCTTTCATCTCCTACCCCTGGTCACTCTTTGAGCGCGTTTGGCAAGTAAGTCATGCGCTGGTCTTCAGTCACTCGTTCGTCCGCCCCCTCTTTTGCCTTCGTGGCTCTGTCGCTCGTTTCTGCTGTTGTAGCCCAAGGACCCACTGACGAGGCTAGCGAAGCTGCTATCAAAGGTACGCGCCGTTCCTTTCTTCCCGCCTCGCAGTGGGCCGCGGTTAACCTTCCGCAACGTTGCAGATCCCTACCAAGAATGCGCAGGCTACAATTATGACCCTGTATCGAGCCAGTCCTCCAAATTCCCCACCAACTGGCAAGTCGCGCAAATCGTCCCGGGAGACCAGGAGGCTACAGACAAGTGGAACTCGATCCAGAGCCTCGTCCCGGCCAACATTCAGGTCAAGGGCACCCAGCCCGCATCGCTCATGGGCGATTTCGGTGGCTTCAACTACGACCCGAGCGACCCGGATTGTTGGTGGACGAACACCAAGTGCTCTACGCCGAAGCACCAGGGCATTCCCGCCGATATCATTTCGATGCCAGAGGTAAGCACTTCCTTCTCGATTATCGCGGCCTTCGGCGGCTACTGGGCCTGCTGGCAGTTTGGCTGATTGTGGGTGTTCTATAAAATAGCCGGATACTCTCGGTTACGGCTTCGATGATGGCCCGAACTGCTCGCATAACGCGTTTTACGATTTCTTGCAGGAGAAGAACCAGAAGGCCACGATGTACTATATCGGTAGCAACGTCCAGAACCAGCCTCTCCAGGCCCAGCGTGCTGTTACCGATGGTCATGAAATCTGCGTTCGTAAGTCGCTTTGAAAAAATTCCACTTTGGAGCATTGCTAACAAAGGTATAGATACCTGGTCCCACCACTACCGTGAGCATACCTGGGAATAGTTGCGAGGTTGGACATTTGTTGACGGTAACTTTCTAGTGACTGCGCTCACCAGCGAGCAGGTCTTTGCCGAGTTCTGGTATAGTGAGTCCTACTCAATCATCAAAATATCGTACGATCGCTGACAAGTCCGTAGCTCTCAAGATGATCAAGCTTGCGACTGGTGTTACGCCCACCTGCTTCCGCGTACGTCCATGTTGTTTCCTCAACCCTTACGTTTGCTGACGTTCGGACGTTTTCAGCCTCCCTTCGGTGACGTCGATGACCGTGTCCGCGCGATTGCGAACGCTCTCGGTCTGGTAAACATCGTCTGGAAATACGACTCCAACGACTGGCGCGCCGACTACGACGGCTACACCGAAGCCCAGGTCGACCAGAACTACCAGGACTTCATTAACACTGCCAACGGTGGGGCGTTTACCACGGTGCGTTTCCCCACTCCGTTTTGAATATTGAATTGGAGCATGGTTGCTGACGGCGATGGTTGAATCTCCGCAGGAGGGTGCGATCATGCTCACGCACGAGCTCAACAACTTCACCATGTCCGAGGCGATGAAGTTCTACAGCCAGCTCCAGGGCGCGTTCAAGCACATCGTTCCCGTTGGCGTCGGATACAACCGCACCCAGCCTTACCTTGAGACCAACTATGGCTTGCCCTCGTTCGAGCAGTGTACGTACACCCACCCCTGCTTTAGTAGCGGGGGCAAGACACTAACAAATTATGTTAGACATCGGCGGCCAGACGACAGTATCGGGCAGCGCGGTTCAGCCCCAGAGCAGCAGTTCGTCGGCGTCCCTGTCCTCGAGCAGCCAGTCTTTGTCGACTGCTTCGCAGACCTCTTCCGCGACCTCAGGATCCGCTACCCCGTCGACCACGGGCTCATCCCTCAGCTCCGATCCCGGATCCAAGTCGAACGGCGCGGCGTCTGCGATGTCGCCCCGCTTCGGCGCTCTGCTCGCCGCTGGCGCGTTCGTCGGCATGCTTGTGTTCTCGGCTTAAGTCCGAGCACTCGGCTTCGAGCCTGTGAAGTCTTAACGATGGGCAGACACTCATGGAGGACAATTGACACGGACACTTCATCATTACTGTTGACCACTCACATCACTACTTTACCTCGCCTCTTCGCTCATACACGCACCCCTAACTTCTACCATCTCACACACGTCGCTATAAGCGCACACCGTGCCGTGCGCGCATACACTCACATTCGCTTAACCCTCACTCTCGTTTTGTTCTTACCGCTTTGTCAGCGTTCTTCTTCAGACGCCTTCACCAGGCAAACACCACCACTAACACAAACGAAGAAAGACAATGAAGCACGATATATAGTACAGGTACACACATACCCAGTACTGTATACAAGACACGCCTCCGCTGCTCTCCGGCATTTAGACGGCAAGGGTAGGGAACACGTTATTTTAATACAACAATACCTAGTTACGCAAGGACACGGGAAGCACAACGTTTTCAGGTCAAGGAGTGACTAACAATCTGTAGCAAAGTTTGTTCGTAAATAAGCTTGTGTTGAAGATGACAACGGGCAAGTGCGTGTGAAATCCAGAATGCAAGCCAAAACTTATACGCGTTCAAAAAGGTACCCTTAATTGCGAATGGGGAGATCTGTCAGTGGCCAAGCTGGACACAACTATAAGATTACATGCCAGATTTTCAAACGATTAATCAACATTATCTTTGTTGGACGTCTGCTTTTAGGGTATATACTACAGGCGGTGTTTCAAGCTTATTAGAAATTGAGATTGCTCTTTTTTCGAACCCTTTCAGCGCAAATCAAGTGTGTTTGATGGCTTCTCGGAGTCAAAGGCATACGAGCTGACAACACGTCAGAACCAAGGCAGACTAGTTCACCATTATGGCTCAGGCGTTGATAAAAACTCACCTCTGATCGCATCCAGCTTATTGATTTGCGTAAATGTGTATGCAAAATTATTGGACATACCAACACAGTAAAATAGTGCGCAGAGACGCATTTCATACGGTATATCATAGGGAATATGTACTGAAAGAATCGTAAATAGCAGTGAGTGGCGGCGAAATTGACAGGTTGGACACGAAGCATAATGGTTGGGGGAGGCATGGCGGCTGGAACAATATTCGATACGAATTCAGCACTCGACATTGCCTACGAACTACATTATACACACGCCGACGGGGAGAACGGGGCACAGACGTTATCACGAGGAGTAGGGGTAGATGCAGGAGGAGACCAGCGGATAGCGATTTTGTGCGGGGACAGGCCTCCTTATATACAGGAAAACCCAGGGGCTTCATGTACACGTACAGAGGGTTCTTGTCTTAGGATTAGGAAAGGAGCTTTCGACAGATTAAATGAAGAGCCGGATTAGGATGGCTGGCAAACATCAATCAAGGGGTAGTGTCATTTAACAGTAAACCAAAGGAGGGCCTAGATGACTTGAAGTCGGGGTCTGCTGACGAAAAGCAGGCATGCGCAGCAGCGGTATAGCACAGGAGACTGTAAAGTGAATAAGATGCCAAGAAAGCTTTCTAAGTGGTTTACTGTTTGATTACACATCAATTCATCGTGAGGGGCCTCAGTATTACCCATAGGAGCATTCAAAGCGGGTGGATCAGTGGCCCTCGGGCCTCCAGTCCAACGCGAAAGCCAAATAGAGCCAAACTAATAACGGTAAGAAGGTTAACTATACTGTATATAAAACGCCAAATCCACCACCACGGACGGAGTACCAATAATTTACCGACTGGTGAACCAAGGTGCCCCAATAATTTCCCTATGTACAAATCCACACGAGTGAAGAGAATCGATGTACAGTACAGCGGATACAGCAAGTGCCCTCAGCCATAACCAACTCCCCTGTGGCTGTGTCGCGGCGCGCTTCTGACCACGTACCGCCATGACATTGACATTGACAATGACAAGAGTTGCCAGAAACTTGCTGTAGACTCAGCTGACACGCTGTGCGTCTCGGTGTGACTCGAGCTCCTATGATTTGCGAAGATAAAAACGGGAGGTTCGTCGGGATTGATGTAGCAGCAACACACCCAGATACACATTTCAAGGATGGAGGGTCTTCCGGTGAGTATCAATGAGCTCTTTGACTGCGTCCTCCCGGCTCATAATGGCCTCCTGGGGATCAACAGAATCCAGTATCTGCCACTGCAGTCTCATTCTACCCCTCCTCACACCTCGCCGACTCCCTCAGCATCACGACAGGCACCTCGCACGGGGGTGAACAAGCCGCGCGCGAGATCCTGCGAGACGCGTGCCCCGGTCCCTACCAGCAGTGCAAAGAGCTCCTGCAGACCTCCATCCCACCCACCATCGACTCGAATAAGATCATCCCGCGGAAGAACGGCTTCGTACATACCGTGCTCGAAGCATACAACCAACACCGCGCGCTCGTCGTCCGCCCAGACGACGTCTGGCTAGCGATACTCACGCAGTTCAGCGCGTACGTAAACGCGCACGCGGAGGAGCTGCGCACCTCCTTCGTCGCGCACGAGGACAAGAAGGAGCTCGTCGTCATCGCGAACGGGAACCGCTACTCGGTCGATTTTGGCGATCTTTCGCGACAGATGACGGGGGAGATGCACAAGAACGTCGTCGATCCGGCGTTGAGGGACTGGGTCATGCCGATGTTCTCGACGACGACGGTCACGGATACGACGGTGTATGCGATGGTGATGATGGCGAGCATGAAGGCGTACTTTGATTACAGGTTCGGGCTGCGGTGCGGTATCCCGCGTGTCACGCTCGACGGGACGCGTGCCGACTGGGAGGCCATTCTTGTACGTCTCGAGAAGCTCAAGGAGTACGGGCTCCAGACGACTGCGTGGTACCACCTCCTCCGGCCTGTTATCTCGCGCTTCGTTCGAGCGTTCGACGAGCCGTCCAGTAAAGCCAATCTCGACTTCTGGGACAAGGTGTTCCATCGGAAGGGAAACGCGAGCGGCCCTAGCTTCTTCATGGGCTGGATCGCCGCATTCTGCGTGTTCACCGACGAGGGGCATTGGCAGGGTCCAAAGCTCAAGGAAACGGCGGACACACAGTCCGCAGAATACGTGTCGCTCAGCACAGAGCAGTTTACGTCGAAGCTCTTCGAGAAACACACAGAGACTCGTTTCACGGGGCCGCTGTACCTCGAGCTCGATGGCGTTCAATATCCTCATATCACGTCCATTCCGAACGGGTTCGCAGAAGTGGATGTACTCCTGGACGACAATGGGGAGCTGTTCAGAACGCTTCTAACAGCAGGATCTATAGGAACGCTGATATGCTCCAGCCGAGATAAGACAGTTTCGACAACGGGCATACGTGATACAGTACAGAGTGTACCGGGATGGTGGATGTTCATTAAGAACAGCGAGGAAGAGACGGAGAAAGCACAAAAGAACCCGTTTGGATTGTAAACGAGAAATATCACGACCTCACCACTGTGTACATTAATATTATTTCATGGTGTTCTATCAGTCTCTGCGTGAAATCACCTCACCGCGGAGAAAAAATAAATAAGCCTTTGCCAACCCAAAACATTCGGATACGGGGAGTCGAACCCCGAGCTGCCGCGTGAGAGGCGGCAATGTTAGCCGTTACACCATATCCGACTTGTAACATTCGGTCAAGGGCTACTCTATAACACTTTAACGTACTTATGATATTTGTCTGAGCGTTTCAGGCACGTCGCGTTCGATCCTAACTTCCTACCAATCCATTGAAGCTTGTTCGTCAGTCGCTTGCGGGCACACACCAGTCGCATTTTCATGAAACCCCTCATCTCTTCACAACGTATGTAGCTCAGCCAAGCTGGAGCGGAAGATGTGTTTCACACATGCATGGTCAGGAACGGGAAACCAATGCTCGCATCACCGTGGCCCAGCTGTAGCCCCTGCAAGCGACGACCTGCTATTGGATCGGGATAGCCTCACTTTTCTCGCTCCTGGTGAAGCGTGCCGATACAAGGTAGAGCTCGCGGGAGCCAATGACGTGACTAGCAGCGGAAAGATTCGAAGGTTCTAAAAGCCAAAAGAGGTAGAAATCTCTCTCCATCACGGCCGCATAGTAACCAGTGTTTTCGCTCATGGGAAAGCAACTAGATACGAAGCTCTTCTGGCCCAATGGGCCACTGATAGGCTGACGACCGCCTTGTTGACGTGTTGTTGGTCAAAGACGCTGTTGGCCTCTCGGAGCTCAGGGCTGGCCCAAATAATCTTTAATGAAGACGCAGCGGGAGTCCAGCACGCATACATCTTGTAGACACAGCGCTTCTAGATGCTGAAAGCCTTGGAGGTCCTAGCAAGTCCCGAATGCCCTTGGCCTCACCGAGCGACCGGACTTAACGCCACTTAGTCAGCTCTCCCGAAGCCGCTAGTCGGCGGGCTAAAGTGTTTGCGAGACATACATAAACGGCCAGTGCTTGGTGAGACGAAGGAGACGGACTGAGTGGCCGAATGCGCCCTTCCTTCCTCCATCCTTCATGTCTGAGTACAATGTTCTCTGGATCATCGCTCCGGTTGAGTTCGGCACGCTCGTCAGCGCCATCCTTCTAGGATGCACCGTCTTGCAGACTTACTTCTACCACTGCAACTTCGGTGACGACACAACCAAGAAGAAGGCGCTGGTGAGTCTTGACCCTGTGGTTAAGTTCCTGCCGTCGATTCTGATTACATGTCGATAGGTCACGGCCGCTCTGTGAGCCCCACTTGCGTATCCCGTATTAAGCATAGCTCATCCATACTCTTCGTTCCTAGTCTACTGAACTTCTTCCACTTCCTTACGATCGCGGCGATCCTATGGAAACTCACGATAAGCTACTTTGGCCAGGAGGTCGCATCCATACCTAACCCAGAGCTTTGCATGCTCGGTCTTTGCACGGAGATCATGAACATCCTTATGCAGGTGAGTTCTTCGAACTCGTTTGCCCACCAACGAAGTATAACTTACCATCCTCAAAAGGGGTTTTACGCCTTTCGGCTGCAGAGGCTATCCAAACGACGCTACCTCCCCCTATTTGTGGCACTGGCGACGACGGTTTGCCTGAGCGTGACGTTGTATTGCTCAATCGGGACCCTCATGTTTTCTGGATCGACGTCCCAGTGGTTCGCGTTGCATGGCTGGACGGTCATCGCCGGGACCGCTTTCGAGGTCGCAGGCTCACTCGCCATCACGGGCGGTACGACTTGGTACCTTTTCAAGTCGAAAAACTGGGCTCTGCGTGACACGATGCGCCAGATCGATCAGCTCATTCTGTGGACGATAGGTAAGACTTCGTTTCGTGATGAATTATGCACCACTCGTTGCTGACAAACGTATAGAGATTGGCTTGGGGCCATGGTAAGAATGTCGAATTAACTGCATCTTCCAGGCCAACCTGCTGATTCGATTTCCACTGTGCAGTATCTGTCGTATTGCGTTGATGATTTGCGTACGTTTTAACTGAATATTCTTAGCTTATTTGAGAGACTAACTCAAGAATAGCTTCTCCGCTGGCGTGATACTCGTGAGCATCTCTGCTTCATCGCTCGAACCTTCCCATCCACATGCGGTTTTAGTGTATTGGATAGGGCCATACATTATGACAACGGGAGGTGAGGGCTACACAAGATGGGATATGCTTCTTGAATCTGACATCGCCCATAGTCCAAGCAAACTGTTTACTAGCAGCGTGAGCGACTCTGTTTATTCTAGTCCGATGAGCCGAAGCTCGAACCTAACTATGGATTTTCCAGGCTGAACAGCCGTATGTTGTTCCGAAGAAACAGTTCAATCATCTTTTGCACGAGTGGTACTCCTACATCAGCGGGCGCAGGGGGCAGGTCTGATCCCATGGTGGTAAGTAGGCCTTTGACGTGGTGGCGATCATAGATTGAAACAGAAGGGCTACTTGCACAGGTGTTCGCGAGTCACACAATTAGAAGCAATGCTACTGATGACGATAAAACGCCGCTCCCGGAGACGATCTCCCTAGGAGATGGCGCGTCTTGATGAAAGGAAGCTTTGTGGAGTCATCTGGAGCTGTACGATATGCTCCATCACGCAGGATAGGTATAGAGCACCGCTTTCTCCATCTGCCGCCTTTCGGTTGCCTTTCTTCGTCTGTCTTCCTCGTTCTGATGCGGTATGATGTTGTATTTTTGTTTTGTTTTGGCTGGTTGACTGTTGATTCTCTGCCAATGTTTATGTTGTTGCTCTTCCAACAAGCAGAGTTTCATTGTTGCTTCATTGTCGAGTACGGCTCATGACGTCGACGCTGCCCACGTGCGCGATACGGCTACGATCACGGAGGAAGTCTTTCGCGATGTCGAGTTCCCTCTCAGTTGAAGGTCCGACATGTGCAGCTGACTGACTTTCAAATAACATCAGAGGCCCACTAAGTTCGTAGCACGCCGTCCACATGGCTGACGAAGACTTCACTGAACATGATCCGAACACTAAGACTCTTCTTGTTTTGTAAGGCTATTCCTTTCAGAATGCGGTTCATAATGTTCAAACGTTCACGTTCAATGCCCATCGTCGCGGAGATCAACCTGGATCTCACACGTCAACAGACGTCAACGCAACTTCACGGCCTATTAATTTTGTGTCAATTCTCCTGTCATCTCCTGTCAAACCCCACGTCGCAATTTGATGGGCTGCTGTGCCCTGTCGTTCCATCCATGATCCCACCAGATCGCACCCTATCGCGCCACCTCAATGCTCTCTGGTACTCACGTCGCCGCGCCGCTTGGCGCTGGTCTAATCATATGTAAGTTCCTATTCGTATGGACGGACGCGTGGTTGAATAAGTTTGAGCTCTCGCACTGCTCTGGCATGTTCTGGCCTTGATGATCGGAGGCAAACATAGTTCCCATCCCCGAGCTGTTTCCGATAATTGGCTTAAGTTGTCCTTTTGATTTAGGGCCCGCAAGGGCCGCTTGCCTTCGCTCTCTGCCAGAAATCAGAGCCCATCTTTTCTTCCCTATCCCTCATCTGCTGGGCGATCGCGACCTGGCCCATGTCCGCTGAGGTTTCGCTGGTCATTGGCCCTCTGGAGGTCGGAACGTTGGGGAGTGCCGTCCTGCTAGGATGCTCGCTCCTCCAAGGTTACTTTTATCACTGTAATTTTGGGAGTGACCCACTGAGGAGGAAGGCTTTTGTACGTTTATGATTGTCTCGCTCTCCCTGCCATGCGCCCCGTACTAACGCTGGAGATGGATGAAGGTGGCATGGACGATGTGAGTACCTTGACCTTTGCGGCCGTTCTGAAGCTGACATTCTCGCTACTTGAGATTCGTCAATGCCTTTCACTTCTTCTGCTGCGCAGCGATGCTATGGAGCCTGACGATTTCGTTCTTCGGAGACGTCAAACGGGTAGAAGCGCTCCCTCAGCCCCAGTTCAGCGCGATGGCCACCTCAACAGCCGTGATGAACATCCTCATGTCGGTTCGTACTACATCCTCACTGGCTCCGTTTCGCTTACCTGGTGGTTCTGAAGGGGTTTTACGGATACCGCTTGTGGAGGCTATCAAACAGTATCATCTTGCCCGGTTTTGTCGCCATATCCACGACCATATCCACCGTCGTAACGCTCTACTGCGCCATTGCAGCATTGTTGTACGACGGCTCCACGGCCGAGTGGTTCGCGTTGCACTCGTGGGTCATAATCTTTTCCGTGTCGTGCGAGATCGCAGGCTCGCTCGTTATCACTGGCGGGACGACCTGGTTCTTGCGCAAGTCAAAGTCTTGGGCACTTCGCAAGACGGTAAGACAGATTGATCGGCTCATCGTTTGGACAGTTGGTAAATGTTCTCAGCTTATGATCTTGCGCTTCCTTCTCTGAATCCCGCGATAGAAATTGGCCTGCCGCCAACGTAACACATTCTTCTTGTTCTTCATCCTATCTGAAAATGCTCATTTTGGCTTAGTCTGTGTCGTATTGCGATGCTCATACTCGTAAGCCCTCGAACTTGTCGCAACGCGAATCGACTGACGTGTCTTTAGCTCGTGCAATACAACCATACAGGTCAGCACAACTACTCTGAATCGGTTGTTTCTTTATCTTACGCTGCGCTATGAAAAGACCTATTCCTCGGCCCGTATTCGCTTATCGCTGGAGGTAAGCTTGAGAGTATTCATTCCCGACAAGTCACTTATACCTCTCCATCTAGTGCAAGCCAACTGCCTTCTCGCTGCGTAAGAGCCAAGTTCTTGACTATGGTCGTATGGAACGATTGAACTAACCCTCTCTTGCGCCATCTCAGGATCAACACCACTATCGTGTGGAGAAAGAAGGAGTCCCACGTTCACATCTTCCCGACGAACATCGGTACTGAACTTGCCGGAGTCGAGGTAATGTGCTCGCTCGTTCCAGTACCAGCATCTTTCTCACTAATTCATAGATCCACGTCGCGGAGTCGGTCCGATATGATGATCAGCGGAATCAGTTTGGTAGCCAGAAAACCTCGCACACGTCTTTTGCTTAAGGACTAGATGCTATAGCTAGGTAGCGAGACACCTTTCTTATTGTAAGTCTATACTATTATTTGTCTGTAACTTATTCTTCTTGTATGCATACATGTATGTACGCACCGCCCATCGACTACAATATCATGATGCTTCAAATTGCTTTGAACGAAACTGAATGGGTCAGAGATCCAGTGCATCGTGATCTAGATTAATGCTGTCTCCATCCACAAAAAGAGGTATTCTACGTAGATCAACAGGTATATCCTGACTATAACACTGCACACAAACACAGGGGGTGATAACAAATAATACAATAAATAGCGGGCGCCCCATCGTTTCCGCATGTCTCCTCACCATCACACAGTCAAATTGTCTACGCTCGGCCGCGCATCGCGTGCCTTGAGCCGGTAGTGCATGATGAGCTCGCCCATCTGCCGCCAGTAATACTGGCGCACGGTCGCGAGCGTCATGTCCAGCGGGAGGACGATGTCGTTGCACAGGATCTCGTACATCTCCTCCGCCCTGTGGCGGTTCTGCCGTGCGCTAGTCGTCGCATTCACGCTGATCATACTCGGTGTTGGCGACATCGGTGGTATTGAGTCGGGGGTGGTAGCGGAGGTAGGTGTACCGCTGCTGCCTGATAGCTTATCGAGCTTATCTTGCACCTAAGGGAATGTCGTGAGAAACCAGCTCCAGGAGACAAGGGGCCACAGACTCACATGATGTGTCAGCTTGCGAACGCGCAGAAGTCTGCTCGCGGTCAACTTCGATTGAGCACTGTTCGAGAACCGTCAACACTGAGAGACTCTTTGTAGAATACAACACTACGCACCTATTCAGCAACTCCGGGAGTGCCTTCTCTCCCGACTCGCCGCTCGCCCAAGGCAGGAGCACAAAGCTAAGTTTGACCGCCGGCTGCGTGTGTATGCGATTGTGCAACAAATACTCGAGCACCCAGAGAGGCAGCGTCTCTTCCAGCGTAGACACGTCCGCCCATGTACCAGAAACAGCACCGCGGTAAACGGTTTGCCATCCGCAGTAAACTTCGTCCGAGATGAGCACTGAGAGCCCTTGCGGAAGCTGGAGAGTCGGCACCTCACTCGACGAGGGCGGGGAGAACGAAGAAGAGAGCAGGGTCTGAAGGGGAGACTTGACTTCGGGCGCGTCCTGAGTGATAAAGCGTTGCCATGGGTCAGCATCCACGCATCAAACCAAACATCAGACTGAAATATGCACCTCTCCTTCCTTCTCCCTCTCCTTTCCAACCACGGGCGACCCTGGCGCCGTCGCACCCGTCCCGTTACCCACACCAGCCCCAGAGCCAGACGGAAGCGGAACATCCGCAGCCTTCTTGCCCGTCTTCGTAAAATTCTTCAGCAGACCCCTAAGCCCCGCACTGGGCGTAGTAGGCGTTTGCGGCGGCTGCCCGCCCCCGGACGCCGACGGCGACCCCGGTCCGCCCCATGCAGAAAAGTCATCTGCGCTCACGTTCGCAGTCGGATTCGTGCCAGGCGCGCTGGTGCTGGAGGAGTTGCCACCAGATCCCCCTGTCGTGTTCGTCGTCAGCGGCGGAAGCCCATTCGACGCCGTGCTCGGTCTTCTCGTGCGCGTCGAAAAATAGTCCGTCGTCACGGGCTGCGCCCCCGCCGGTCCCGGAGTCGCGTTCGTTGTCACCGCGTTCGCACCGGTCGTGATCGCGGCTCCAGGCGTTCCGGGACCTCCACCAGCCGTGGGCGTAGTCATAGGTGGTATAGCGATTCCCATAGGCGTCGGCGTCGGCTCGCCCGGCGACGGACTCTGGGGGATCGTTGTCAGCCCCATCCCTGGACCTGCGCCCTTCAGGGCGGCGATAGGGATCATGGGCGTGAGCAGCGGTCCCGCCATGCGGTTCGACTGACGTGGAATGGCTGGGGGTATGGGCGCTCTTGCATTCGGCGATGTTGTCACAGTCCCGCTGAGAGTGCCCGATCCGCTCGGGCCGGACCGTGCGTGCGCCTGGTGTGCTGGCATGAACGTAGGCGTTGCTGCACCTGATACGTAGCCAGGGGTAGGAGACTGGAGATGAGATTGCATAGACGCATCCGAAGATACACGTCGGGGGCCAAGTTGACCTGGTGGGATTTGCAAGCTGAGCGAAGAAGCCGCAGGGCTCGCTGGACCGGCGCTGCGCGGGGCGTCGTGTTCACGGTGTTTTCGGCGGGAACGCTGTTCTTCGCGAATAAAACCAAGAAAGAGGTTGCGGAGGACCCATTTCCCGATGTTGTCTGAAATAAGGTTGTTAATATTTTTATGAAGAATGCAAGCGAACCACACGAAGAATGGGTAGAAGATGTGAATATGAATAGAAGCCGTAGCGAGAAAGAGAAAGATAGAACACAAGAATCAAATACTCACATCGCACCTCCTCCCCCTTCGCCCCACTATACCCCGCCTCGTCCGCATACACCTCCGCATCAAAACATCGTCCGCCATCCTCAAGATGCACATTCAACGCGCCCGTCTTGGTATCAATCTTCCCCCACACAGGCACACTCGCCTCCCCCTCAATCCGCTCCCTCACAACCTCCAGCGCATCCCGCGGACTCGTCTCCAGCTCCACGCCCATCCCAATCGCAATCGTCGACTCGCTCGCGATATGCGTCATATCGCCGTTCTGACCGCCGCCACCCTGGTGCTGCTGCTTCGCGGCCCATGCGGCCCGCACATCCGCGACCGCCCACCGGCCGACGCACGTCCCGCGCACAACGTCCCAGCACGCAACCTCGCCGCCCGTGTCCACCGTCAACGCATGCATGCGGTTGTTCAGCAACACAGCGCGGACGAGCCCTGCGCTACCCCCTATCGTCAGATCCGGCTGCGCGGCATACGGCTGCGCGGCGCTCGCCAGCGCTGCCATCCCGCCTCCGCCGTTGATGCCTCCGCCGAGGAGATCGAACGCGCCGGATTGAGAGGCAAACAGGGAAGGCGAGAACGAGTGTCGTGGCGAGCGCGAGTTGAGCTCGTTCACGGGCGGAAGGCCCGAGGATACGGGCGGCGTGTGCGCGGTGTACATGTGGCCGTGTCCGAAGCCGAGGGAGCGCTGGACGCCTGTACCGGGGACGCTGACGACGCTTGCGGCGCTGTAGAGCGTCGCGACGTCGCTGTCGCGCCCGAAACGCGACGCAGCGTGGGTGTGGTGCAGGAAGGCAGAGGATGATGTGGCCATGGGCGAGGCGAGCTGGATTTGGTGTGTGAGGGGGACGTGTGCGTAGGGCTGAGTGGGCAGTGGTTGTGAGGATAGCGCGAACGGTTGTGGGGAGGGCGAGCGGTGGCGACTGCCTGGGAGTTCTTACGTGTTAGCAAGGCTGAAGGCTGATATGGGATTGAAGAGAGCCCACCTCCCAAAATGTTCCTCGGATCCCAATCATCCTCTCCATACCCCATCCCCTGCACAACACCTCCACTCCCGCTCCTCTTCCTCCCACTCAACCCAGCCGACCCGCTCGTAACAGTCCTCTCCCTTTCATGACTCATCGCCCTCGCCGACACCCCACCCGCCCCGCCCTCGGATTCAGGCTCATCAGGTACAGGCACCCTCCACCTTTTCACACTGCTCGACCCGCCCGACGCCGTCCACAACAGCCCATCATCGAGCATCAGCAGCGCATTGATCCCCGTGCTCTCCTGCACCTGCACCTGTATCTGCACACCCCCTCCTCCACTCAGCAAACTCTGCCCTCCGCTCGGTGATACCGCTCTTGCTCCACCCTCGCTCCCAAGGGGCGGACACCCGCCCGCATCGATGCACACGACGCACGCTGTGCCCTCGGCCATGTCGCTCTGCGCGGCGCGCACGTCCACGAGACACACAATGCCCGATCTGTCGCCTGAGACGAAGCGCTCGAGCGCGGGGTGCGTGCTGTGCAGTGCCCAGACGGAGTCGGCGTGGTGCGCGAAGGTGTGCAGGCACCGTTGAGATGCGAGGGACCAGAGTTTGATCGATGCTGAGATAGAACGGCGTATTTCAGTTACATTTATACTTTTTTGCGTGGTCGTGAAAGCGAGAGCTTACCGTCCGCTGAACCAGTGAGCAACTACCGCCATCCATATCCCAAGAATTAATTGATTAATTAATGATACGGCAAAATAAATGATTCGTAAACTCACGTAGCGCCCGTCCTCGCTAACCACCACCGCCCTAATATTATCCGTATGCCCAACTAGCTTGCCCGTTCGCTTGCCGCTCCGGGGGTCCCATAGTCTCACAACGCGCTCCGGCGAGCCGGACGCGATAACGTGCCCGTACGGGTCGCAGCCAAGCGCATACACGCTGCTTTTGGGTGACGACGCATCCGGCGGGTTGAGCGTGAGCAGCGGGGTTGGTGTGGACGTGGACGTGGATGTTGACGTTGACGTCGCATAAGCGTGGCGGGGGGAAGAGGATGCGGATGGAGATGTCGGAGACTGAGCCGAGTGCGAAGGCGCGGATCGCGTGAGGTCCCAGAGTTTGATGGTGCGGTCGAAGGACCCTGAGGCTACCCAGTTTTGTTCACGGCTGGTAGGTTAGGATGTATGCGTCAGCATCCAATGACAAGAGGAAAAAGGGTGAAAGATGAGCGCACCAGACTGCGAGACAGCGTGCATAATCAGCGTGGGCGCCAAGTGTGACAGGGTCCTGGGGTGTTGATGAGTGTGGGTTCCAAGCTTTGACGGTGCCGTCTGATGAAGCGGAGACGACTATATGCGGTTTAGCAAGTCAGAAAACCATGAAAGGCTGAGGGGGAGAGGTACGGTGGGATGAAATACTTACCAGTCTGGTTGTAGTTGCATAATACGATATCGTTCACCCAGTCTGTATGTGTCTGAGCGCTCATTCGGAACCTGCTGGGCTAGTGATCGCCATCCACAGTCCACGAACAATATCATAGCATGAATATATTCCAGTCAGCCTTCAGAGAAACATATTTGGCCGCAATCATGGCTAACAACACGAGCACTCACAGTTCCATCTTGCAGCTGTCCCCCATCCAGCTCCCACCTCGCCTCCCAAGGGACGTCCTCCTCCCATTGACCCTCCTCCCCTGCACGCTCTAGTTCGCCCCCATTCATACTGAGATCGCCCATCGTCTTCGCCCTCCTCCGCCCGTGCGTCCCGTCGGCACCCCTCCCACGCCAGCGCCAGCTCTCCTTGACATCCCCGAGCACATCCCCACTCTGATACCTCGCATGCCCGTCCTCCTCCTCCGACCCATCATCAACACCGTCCCCCTCCTCCGCCATACCCGTGAGCACCTCCCACCTGTCCTTTCTCCGTCTCTTCGCCCCATGCTCGCTCGCACCGGCGTGCGCGTGGGTAGTAGCAGACCGGATCGGCGACGCCGGCTGCGCGTCTAGCGTCCACGGTGCCGCCGAGAGCTGTGAACGCTTGCGGAGGGGCAGTCCGAGATCCCACGCGACAACCATCCCATCTCGTCCGCCTGTGTAGAGAATGCCCTCGGGTCCATCGGATCCCTCGAGTGCCGTAGTCGTGTCGAGCGCGAGCGCCATCACACCGAGGCGGTGACGCGGGTGCTGCACGTCCGCCTGGTCGTCTCCGCCCGCTCCCCGCGTTCCCGTCGCTCCTTGGCTGGCATCTTCGAGGGATGGCAGGTGGTTGTGGCTGTTGTGATGGTGGTGGTGGTGGTGACTGTGGTGGCCGTGGTGGTGAGCGTGTTCGTGCTCGTGGGGCGAGTGGCCATTGGCTTGTCGGCGCGACGATGAGGATGCTGGGATGAGAAGGGGCTGCGAGGAGCCGGCGTGGTGTGTGCCTGGTGGAGGGAGTCGGAGGAGCGGGACAGGGTCGGTTGGTGGTGGGATGATGTACGAGATGCGACGGCGAGGGGCCATGGCAAGACTGTCCAGCAGCAAATCTGAAGACCGCGCTCCAGGGTATTACGGGTTGATTTCGAGGTATGATGGTGGTACAGTCACAACCCTTGTGGATCAGCAGATTGGTGACTTGGAGAGTTGCGGGTAATGGCTGGGGCTGAGTGAGAACCTGAACGCGTTCTCCGACCAGCGCGGGTGCCCTATTCCGCAGTCGCGTCAGTAGCAAGCGTGAAGCACTGCGACCAAAGAAAATGCCAGAGCTGATGCTGCAACTTGGACTTGGACGTTGTTTCGAGGAGACAACGGGGCGATTGATCCTCACTCTCCCGCGTGTCCTCATACTCAGGCACATCTCGTCCCATTATGGGTAAACGCCCCTGATTATACACGTCACGGACCACCGGGCCGCTCATCAGCCTCGAAACAAAACGTTCGAGCTGCGTACAAGTAAGTGTTCATATGACCCTCCACATCTCCTTAATATCTGAATCGTTTCCCCTACTTCGGCGCGAGTGATGCGCTCAGCTACAAATGGTCGCATTGGCTCACGATGCCTGCAGAAGCTCTGCAGTCTTTCTCGGCTCGGAGAACGCTTGGTCTTCACATCAGCAAATTAGCACGGGTGATTGCCGAGTTTTGCCATTAAAAATAGACTTTGCGGGCCTTTTTATGGCTCTCGTGCGTTGCCAGCGATCCGGCAAACACCTACTTAGTCCGTAACTGTCAAAGCAAATGAAAAAGTACCATAAAGCGCGATGACGCTGAAGACTCCGGCAAACGACCCAGACTTCGATCAAAGCCATGAAAAGTCAACAAATTTATTACTATAAACTACAACAGTTCGAAAGCGTGGTGATCAATATAACGATTGAGGTAGAAGGCGTCGAATGTATCATAAGATTCATAGTGCGAGAGTCCTTCCGAAACGAAGTCTTTCCCATATACTGGGACTAGATGAGCTGCTCGAACCATGGTATCAACGTGAATGACGGCGAGATGACGGGCCTTGCTGGGCGTATACATGGGCCGAACAATGAACATACCAGTATCCTCGTCCCGCTCGTCACTGTAGTATTCGTACCAATGAACAACCGCGCACTCAAACTCCTTCTTATCCACCACGAAGCTGAAGAACCCCAAGACGCGGGCGACTTCCATTGAAAGCGTCCCAGGTCGGGATTCGTCCACGATGGTGAGCACGCAATCGTGCCGTGGTGCTTCACTACGCCAAAGGGGGGTGGAGCGGATCCGCTCGCGTTTGAGACCGCCGGAGCCGCACTGATCGCTGGGGGCTCGGAACGTAGATATGGCCGAGTTAACGACTTTGATCTTCCTCGGTGCAGGCGGGCACTCTGCTATAGGGATGGGGATGTTGAATTTGAGGCGGTAATCAGTGGGGTTGAGGTATTCGAATAGGAAGCGGCGAGTTAAGGCGACAAGGTTGGGGGTGGAGAGTTCGGCGGCGAGGGCGGGAAGGGTTCTTGCCCGCTTTCGGGCTAAAGGGACAATTAGAATGAGTAAAAAAAGATGAATCGTCCGAGCTCACCTCGCGTTGTCGCTAGTTTCACCTCCGCAAGTAACTCCTTTCCATTGACTCTCGCGACCGCTCTCACCAAGCTCCCAGCAGCTTCCGCACAGTCTTTATCCTCGAGTGTGCGTGTGCGACCCTCACAAATGAGGAGGTGGTCGGAGGGAGAGCTGGCCTCTTCGAATGAGTTCTGCAATAGTCGTTTGGCACCTGCGAGAAGAGGATTAGTGTCAGGGTGGTAGTAGACAGTGGTAATCAAGCTACGCACGACGTGCAAGGGCGTCGCGAAGTGCTACTGATGCGAGGTCGTCCTCGAGCATGCCACGAGCATCGAAGTCGACGCGACAAGCGACGAGCTTATCAAGACGCTGGTTCGTTTCTAGCATCTGACCGAGCGCGTTGAAATGACTCGATCGGCGCCATGGCTCTTTGACTGCTTGGATATGTTTAGACTCGGTAATTGACGAGCAGAGCCCATTGGGAGCGCCGAACTGCCGAATCATGTAGATGTAGTGTGGGAGCGCATGTTGGCGGGGGAGCGATGCTGGATTACCAATGCCGTTGTCCACAAAAACGGTGCGATAGTGATGAAATCGACTTAGAGCGTCTTCGAGTTGTGTTAGGTCGTCCTCAGTTATGACATCGCGGCGGACAGTATAACAAAACTCCAAGAATGCCCGAAAGGTCCGGACAATCTCGGTGGGGACATGCCCTTCGATGGTGGCAATGTAGACCTGCTCGCGACGATGAGCTGACGGAGAGGGAGGAATGAGGAGAGGGGAGTACCTTCATCAACGCTTTGGAGTCGTCGCCCGTCCATTGTTTGAATCCGCGACCTTGCGGAAAGCGCCGGAGCCCTGCAAATGGCGCAATTGCGGCAATGCTAATGATGATCGCTTAGTTACCATCAACAGCAGTGTGAAAACCGGAGAGCTCACCGCCGGTCTATATCATCCAGAATATCTGCAGCGTCGCCAGCTGGATGCTCGGCCTTGATGTATTCGACAACCCAGTCCACGAGATGGTCTTTGAAAACGCCCTTGATGAGTTGGTGAAGGATGTCCGGAGCAATGAGCTCATGGATATCGGCTCGGGGAAAGTCGTTGGTAAAAGGCTGAAAGCGGTTAGTCTCGGACGGGAACCGAAATGATACTGCGGACTTACCACAACATCCGCAATGATACCGAAGTCGTCCCAACAGGTGGTTGGGCGGAACGCCCGAACGTACGTTTCTGTGAGAGCCTGGGTTCGCAAAAGCGGATCTCCTCCGTCGAGATCATCCGGGAAGGCAAAACACCTGTAAACCTTCATGAGCGAGAGACCAGCAGTGCAGAGAGCAACCCACTTTGGACACCAGCCCTGTACAATACCAGAAAGGAGTACTTGCTCTGGGTAATCTGCGATGTATGGCCCCAGTCCGTATATGACACGTCGGTAGTGGCCATCACCGAATCGCACGATTTCAGGCATCGTCATGCCGTCCTTGAGGGGTTGGAGTATGGCTGACAGAGATGCGTGATATAGTTGCCGACGAAAGTGTCGAAACTTGGCGTCACCCGAGAAAGCCTTGTTAGCTATAGGAAAGGTTAGTTTGGGTTGACAAGGAATAATTGCAACGTACTTTTGGGTATGGAAAGAAAGCCAATGAGGACAACTGCGTTTCGGCGAGCACGGCGGGTACCATTATGCACGTTCCCGATGGATGCATAGAGAGGGTAGTACTCCGTATTGCCGGTGGCAACAGATACCGTAGTCTTGTCGCTCCCGAGGATGACCGGGACGAAGGTTGAACCGTGGGTATTCGGGTCTTTCGAAATCTTTGTCTGTGTCACACGTCAGCCAAGGGATTCTGTGGAGGAGAAGCGAACACGTACCGCTTGTTTCCAAGCCCAGTCCCCAGAGAAGAGGTTCTCATAGCGCCGATTGTCCTTTTTGTCGTAGTCACGATACGGCGTGAGGTCTAGCTCGTTTTGAAAATCGGGGCGTCCAAGCATGTTCTCGACAACCTTACGAGGGTCACGAAACCAGACGTCATAGCCTGCTTCCATCCAGGGTGGCACGTTCGAGGCCGGCCGCGGGCCCTGATAGGTGACAGAGAACGACTGCCAGGGGATGTCGCCGAGCTTTGAGGAGTCAATGGTCTTGTATAGCATCTCGTGAGACTGGAACGGTGGGTCAGCGCCGTATTGAGCAAGTGAGCACGCCCATAATTCGCATAGGAAGTCGATGTTGCCTGCGGACATTTGGACGCGTCGATATAGGAAGTCGGCTGTTTCGAATGCTACCCTCGACGTGAAGGGCAACCAGTCGGTAGGGGGAGGCGGTAACGGAAGGGAAGGGGGCGTGCCTGGTGGAAGGAACGTGCCGTCTTGCGAACATTTGCGAGCTGAAAAGGTGTTGAGTGTTGTCAAAACACGAAGAGATTTTAGTATTCCACTCACCAGTTAGGTACTTGTGAAAAATGCGCCGAACAGGCCCCATTTCCACCTGCTCGCCTATGGCATAACCCTCTTCACCCTCTTCTTCATTTCCAGTTGTCTCATCGTTGACACGAGGGCTTTCAGGTGGAGGAGACGAAGGCGGGAGTCCGGGAGAGTCAAAGGTGTGCTGAGGAGACCGTGAGGCCTCATCGTATTGGGCAGCATAGGGTGACAGGGGACGCGTGAAAATTTCAGGCCTTGGCTCTTCAGGTTCGGGGGAAGGTTCGGGTGGGGCAGGTTCATGGTAACGCAGTTGCTGGATGTCGTGCCGATGCTTGCTGTTGACGTGGAGTACAACACCGCGAAGATTCTTGAGCCTTCGTTTGCAGGCTGGATGGTACGGGCACGGTACAGTGGCAGACATGGGCTCGTCGGGAGCAGAAGTCAGTATTCTGTGGCAGTGAAGGAACAAAGGGAACTTAGATACGCTGACCCTAGGGACACGCGGACATGGTTCTGTATTTGTGAATTCGGTAGCCAAATACCTAGACCGTAATATCGCTGAGGTGGAAATGAGTTACGTTGTTTTTTTTTCCTATCCGTTCCGGGCTTTGGCCACGTACCTTCAACTGCTCATCGCTTTTTTTTCCCCTTCCTGCCTATCCCGAACCACCTCCTTCTTTGCAATGGCAGAGACCCGCATCACACGTTCTCGAACTGCTCCAGTCCCTCCTCCTCCTCCTCCCGCTCCTTTGAAGCCACCAAAGAAGTCCAAGGCCGTTGTTCAGGCCGAGAAGGCTGCTCGTGAAGCTGCAGATGAACAGTCCATCAACGACGTTGCGGTAATGGAACTAGCAGCAGCCAAGAAGCAGGCGGCAGCCAAGAAGCCAGCACCAGCACCACCACCACCTGTCAAACTGAAGGCTAGACAGAAGGCTCAGCCGGATGTCGACACTGCCACCAACGCTACCGCCAACAGCACCAGCACCGTCAACACCACTGCGAACGCCGCCGACAAACGCGGCAAGAAGTCCAACACCTCTGCCTCCACTGTCACGAAAGCCTCTGCTCCCTCGTCGAAGAAGACAGTGTCTGCCCCTACCTCGAAAGCAATGGGCACCGTTGGTGCCGGCATCAAGAAGCCGCCAAAGAGCACTGAGAAGAATCCGCGTAAGTCAGCAACTTCATAGCCCACAACGTCGTACTCACTTTGATGAAGAGTTAGCCATAGAGAGCGAGACAAAGAAGAGAGAGATGAGGGCGTTAACACGCAAGAAGATCGAGGTACAGCGCCATCAGCTGGCCGAACACGAGGTGCCTGCCTCGAAAGGGAACCCTAGAAGCGGCGATAATGGGTAAGCTTCTCACTTCAACACTGCCGCCATGTTTCTGCAGCTGAACGCGCTCACCCTCCACTACCGCGACCTTGCCATCGAATACGTCACCGGCAGTCCAAACAAGTTCAGCCTCATCCGAAGCTGGAGTGCCAACGTACCTTCGGACACGAACATTCCCACCCCTTCCCCCCCGGTCTCAACAACTGGTTCAAAGGCTCTCAATGCCGCACGCCGAAAGCCCGCACCTCTCCAGAAGACCAAGCCCACTGTAGCTGATGACGAAGATGACGGCGGGCCAGGCGGGCTGCAAGAGGACGACATTGAAGATATCGAGAAAGAGAGGGCAGCTCTTGCCTTGGAAGATACCCCCCACCTGGTATGTCTGCGTTTTTTCGAGCTGCAGAGTGTCGCATATTAACAACAGTAAGGTCGCGCCGGCGGCGATCCTTTCCGTACCTTACACCCAGGCCTCTGCTGACACCCGTGAACCTGCCGCCTCCTCCAAACTCAAGCGCAAGCGCAGCGGGTCTTTCATCGATGAGGACGAGGACGAGGACGAGAACGAGAACGAGAACGAGAACGAGAATGAGAGCGAGGGCGAAGGCGAGGGCGAGGGCGACCCAGATGCAGAAGGCGAGGACCAGGACCAGGAGCACGACGACAATGAGGTAAGCCAAGTCGTCTCGATTGCTCTAACTGTTCTGACTGTTCTAGCCCGTCGAGCATGCTGCAACTCCGGCTATGGAACAAGATCACGTCCTCGAGGACATCGGCGTCGAAGCCCCTGATGATGTCAGGGCCCTTGAGGTCATCAAAGTTGCCGAGGACGAGCCCACCACGGAGGAAGACGACGACATAGAAATCATCAACACCACGGATGACCAGGGTGAGCAGGACGTCCACATGGCCAGCCCTGGGGATGCAGACGCCGCCATCAACATTGAGGACAACAACGCCGAGGTCATCCATGTGCCCACACCCGCCAGGCTCGGCACGTCGGAGACTACCACGAAGGCCGTCGTGCAGGCCCTGAAGGTATCCGACACGAGTGAGGCCCCGTGTCGCACCACCACACAGGGGAGTTTCAACATTGCCATTATACCTTCCACTCGCTAACTTCTCTCATAGACCACGGCCAAAGTCTCTCGACCCGTCCCCCGGCCCACCAAGAAGATCAAGGTCGAACCTTCAGTTCTCAATGTCACCGTCATCGACGACGACGCGCGCTCGGCAAGCATCAAGTCACGGGCAACGTCTGCCTCCGGCAGGAAGGTCTGGAAGAACGGGGATCTTCCGCCCGGTGCTCTCGTCAACAGACTCTGGGGCGACAAGTTTATCCCCACCATCATATGGTATCTCGGCCTTGGTCCGGAGGCCTGGAGCTTCAATGAGAACCACCTTGATGCCATTGCGAATGTCTGGCGTGCAGTATACAAGCAGGAGCTTCCGGCTGACGAGTATACAGTTTCGGGAGCCGTCTTCAATCTGGTAACCTCCTTCCTGTTCTTCTTTCAGACTCGATGTTATTACTGATGCAGCGACAACCTTTAGACAAAGAAGAAGGTCACCGAATGGCGCGGTGGCTTTGGCGCGACAGCTGTCGCCGCCCTCATCAATGTATTCGCGAAGCACCAGCTGACTGCTGCCGAGGACCAGGTCGAATATGTGAAGGAGTTGCTCCGGGAGCAGAACTTCCTCAGCGAGTACATTGACGAGGAGGGCGTCGGTCAGGGTTTCCTCAAGGGTTCGTACTTCCATCTCATCGTGTCTCACCATCACTTTTCCACCGGTGGACGAGTCCACGTTCCGGAGTATGCGGATCATGAAAAGGTCAAGCCCCACTACATCCCCTTCGCCGCCCTCCTCCTTGCGGCAGCCGCGGTACGTTGTCCTTGATCCCCCATATATTCTACTGATCTCAAGCTTTGCATTGGCAGTGCGAGCGCGCTCTCAAGCTCGCCAGGGACGGGCGGCTCGGCGACATCGCGGCTTACCTCAAGCGTGTCCCCTCCTTGGACGAGGACTCCCTCGCGAACGCTAACAAGACTACAAAGGTCATCAGAGCTGTCAAGCGCAGCAACAAGCCGTCAAAGAAGGACGACAAAGGAAAGGTCAAGGCCAAGAAGGACGCTGCTGGAGACGCTCCTGAAGAACCGGAAGAAGATCCGGATTTCGATCAGGTTGACGCGTTCTCCAGGGACAGCTGTGAGAAGTCGACGTACAACTTCTCGTATCGTATTGGCCGCTGCCCGGAGACACGACAGGCCGAAGCGTTCGCGATGGCCGCTAGGTACTCAACGGTCCAGCGGAAGGGCGTTGAGATTGAAGACGAAGAGCAAACGGCGCCTGCCTACGAAATCGAGCTCGACGAGCGGGCATTTGGCCCAGTCAACCGCGAGTTATATTTATTTAGTCCTATCCTATTAAGCTAACCCTTTGTTCCACTTCAGTCTGATGGTGTGCCTTCTGCGTCTATTTCTCCCTCGGCGGCTTCTCTCGCGACGTCCTCTGCATCCCCGTCTGCTCCCTCGATACAATGTCGCTCCTCGCTTTTGATGCTTTCGTCATGCTTTCATCGTCTATTTTTGCTTTAATCACCTATTAACTAATGCGCACTATGTCTTTATTGGACTTTTCATACGTTTTTGGTACTTTTTGAGTCGGTTCTACCATATCATACACGAATACAAATATGGTTTCAGAGCACAAAAACCGTGTGAACGTAACAAAAAGTCAGCAAACTCGAGAAAAGAACCCGCGCATTCACCCGGTTTACTAATCACGTCGGGCACCCGCAAATGTATTTCGTCGTTCGCAAAGTCACTTACGCATTTGTCAAAGACGAATTGTGCTTTGCTACGGGGGGACTATAGTTTCTCAAAGCACATCGGTGCTTTTCCACTCTGGTGCTTTGACGCGACTTTGAGCCTGGGAAAATGTCAGCAAATGCACGTGCTGGTTTCCTGATGCAGCTGACCGCCGCAGTAATATTGGTCGTACTAGAACTAGAACTGATCATATAGTCCGTAACAAGATGCGTAATTTTGTAAAGCGGATTTATCGCTTATGATACGCATCCGCAGCCTAGCCTTATGTATTGAACTTAGCATCGTCATCTCGCGCGATCTATCTGTGGCCGCGTCCCGCTGGAAAAGGACCGATCCTCCGAGCTTCAAGGCACGCGCAGCTTGTGTCTTCAGACAAAGCATCCCGCAGATGTGTATCCTCCGCAACACAAGAAAGCGGCTCAGAACGCCTTGATAAGGTTGAGTCACCAGGAATCAAAGCGAACAAACTGAGAGATGAAAGAACGAAGCCGACGTAGGCAAGTAGTACAAACTTGAAAATGACGTTCTTTTACAGGCAGCACTTCCGGAGCTCGCTGTGGGGCTCCGACCGTCTGCTGTGCGATCCAACGCCTTGGATATAACAGTTTCTGGCAAAGGGAACTTCCGTAGACTTTTTTCACTATGAAGCGCACCGAGTTCTACTGGAGCTGTGGCGTGATGATCAGGCGCTCTGCTCCTCCACTTCATTCCGTTACATATCTTACGTATAGGTCACGTATTCTATGAACCATTTCCACAGCAGCGCAACACCGTGCTGGGTTTAAATACCCATCCTCACCCGGAAGATATAAATAAGGGCATACGTGAAGAACCGACTGCGATCGCGTGCCTTTCTCGCGCCTTCTCCTCTCCATCCAACATCCCACATCCCATACAACACCGAAATCGACATGTCAGCGGAAACATACGATGTCATCATTGTTGGCGCCGGCTTCTCTGGGATGTACTCGCTCTTCAAGCTCACAAAGGCCTCATTCCGCTGTAAGCTGATCGAGGCGGGCTCCGATTTCGGCGGGACGTGGTACTGGAACACGTACCCCGGTGCACGGGTAGACACGCCCATACCAGGATACGAGTTCTCTCTCGAGGATCTGTGGAAGGAGTGGACGTGGCCGGAGATGTATCCGAATGGCGAAGATCTGCGAACGTGTGTAGCTTATCGTTCTGATGCGGCCATGGGAATGTTGATGTCGAGAACTCCGCTGATAGGTACTTCAACTACGTGGACCGGAAGCTTGGTCTGCGTGAGCACTGCCTGTTCAATAGCACAGTCAAAAGCGCGCATTGGGATGATGACCTTCACATGTGGGATGTAAAGTCTGAAGGCGTTGCTGGAGTGTACGAGGCCAGAAGTCGGCATGTTATATTTGCTTTGGTAAGTGTCCAAGTGTCCTTGTTTGCCTGTCTGTAGCATTTACAGCTTACCGGGATGCACCTAGGGCACCTCCTGCGAGCCCTACATCCCAAACATCAAAGGTCTGAACCAGTTCTCCGGAAAACCAATGCACACAGCCCGCTGGCCCAAAGAAGGGCTGGACACCCAAGGCAAAAGGGTCGGCCTAATTGGCACTGGCGCGAGTGGCGTGCAGATTGTCCAGGAGGTCGGCCCCAAGGTGAGCTATTCGAAACGACTCAGAAACCCGTTCAGGTCCTCAACGAAAGGTAGGCTGACAAACTCACCGTCTTTCATCGCACCCCGAACCTCGCAGTGCCCATGCGACAGCGGTTGTTGCAAGCGCAAGACCAGACGCTCGCAAAGTCCACGTATCTCGATTTCCACCAGAGGCTTCGCGAGACGTTTGCGGGGTACTCTTACGACAGGAACGGGCGCAAGACTCGAGAGGACACAGACGAGCAGCGGGAAGCGTTTTACGAGGAGCAGTGGTCTCTCGGTGGCTTTCGTCTTCTCGGTAAGCAGCGTACTATCAAATGAATGACAGAGCACTTACGGCGTGTAGTTGGCGGGTACACCGATATCCTCTCGTCAAAGGACGCCAACGACCTGCTATACCAGTTCTGGCGACGCAAAGTCTCCGAGCGTATCGGCGACGAGAAGAAACGCGCCATCCTCGCACCCGAGATCCCGCCCCACCCAATCGGTGCAAAGCGGATCTCGCTCGAGCAGAACTACTGGGAGGTTATGTCCAGGGATAACGTCGACCTTGTGGATGTCAACGAGGAGCCTATTGTCGAGGTCACGAAGAACGGCATCAGGACGACGAAGCGAAAGTATGAGTTGGACGTCTTGGTGTTGGCTACAGGTATGTCTCACCTCGTTGGCACTCGGTTGAGAGGGACCTCAACATTGGTATATGCGTAGGATTCGACGCCTTCACTGGTAGTTTCTTCCGGATCGACATTCGAGGAGAAGAGGGCAGGGCAATTCAGGAACACTGGAAAGACGGTGTTCAAAGTCAGTGAGTTCGAACAAACCAAATCTTGTGAACAATAGAACACCTGACAAACCATGAAAAGATTTGGACTGGCCATCGACAAGTTCCCGAACCTTTGGTTCATGTACGGCCCGCACACTCCAGGAGCATTCGCGACCATGCCAGTCGTCGCAGAAATTCAAGGAGACTGGTTCTTGAACACCTTCGAATACCTCAGAAGAGAGGAGATCACAAAGTTCGTCGCGAAAACCGCGGCAGCAGAGGCGTACAGCAAGCATGTGACGGACTTGGCACCTCCGCTGCTGCTGCAGGCCGACAGCTGGTACGTTGGCGCGAACGTTCCTGGGAAGAGGAGGCAGGTGTATCATTATATGGGAGGTATGGCTGCGTACATTGGTGAGCTGGAAGAAGAGGCGAGGCAAGCGTACCCAAGTTTCGAGAAAAGTAGCCTTAGAACAACGCGAGGTGTCTGATTCAACTGTTTCAACACTGGATAGATGTCACGAGTGCCCGCCCTATATGTAAATTCAAAGTCAGCATTTCGGCGACGAACTTTCTTGTATTACCTCGAACTCAATATTTGATAACGTCACACCCGAAGGGATGAAGATATCGACAGTGATGAGTGCCGTGGAGAAAGACGCTGTAAACCAATTGTAAACAAATTGCAAATCCGCGTAATTCCCACGCTCACTTCTGCACTACTATTGCTTATTGCAAGTATAGAGTTCAGAATAGAACATTAAGTGATCGACAATGCTTTGGTGAAACCATTAGATTCTCAATCCAAGGACATAACTACAATGAACTAGATACTCTACGTCGACACTAGGACTCACTCGCCAACGGAAGGCTGCACCTTTACACCCCCCTGATTCTGGACCTGACTCACCACACCGTCATGCCACCTCTTGTACCTATCTCCGTCCTTGTGATAGAGCATAATCAATTCGGTAATCTTCTCCATCACCACATCCCGGCCCTTCAAAGCGCCGGTCAGGCCAGACCCGACAAATGTCTGGATCTCGGCATGAATCTCCTGCTTCAACTCGGACTTCTGGTACTCCTCGACAACCTTGAGCGCTGTAGTGGGATGTAATCGCTCGACGCCATCTTCGACTGAAGACTGGATCTCAAACAGAGTCTCCATAATCAGGACAAGCGCAACGATAGATGCCATCATGCATCGGACGATGCCATTCCTGTTGGCGTTGGTAAGTCGGGTTTGACTGTTGATCGCTCGTATAGTTGCGAGCCTATACGTACGATTGCTGATAAACACCCCAGAGCCACGTCGCGATCACGACGGCAGCAGTTACACCACCTACGACAAGCCCGGCAGGATGTATAACAACGCTCACTGCTGCCACCGCCGCCCCCACCTTTTTTGCATTGCTTTGGCTATGGTACGTCAAAGATCAGGAACTGATATCTCTTGAGTGAGATATTGCACTCACATATCGCCGTTCATTGCCGCATTTTTCGTCTCTAGATTCTCGCGGGGACTGATGTCGTCAACGATATGTGAAACTGTGTTGATGAACTCATCGCCAAGCATGTACTGAGCCACATATTACCAGTCAGAAGAATCGAACCGTGAGGAAGAACGACGTACAGTCTCAAGTGCATGGTTGAAATTCCACACAACCACTATGTCTTCATGGATAGTGCGGAAACAGTCCTTGAGCGGACGACCTTTGAAAAAGGCGCTTGAGAGAAGGTTTTTCCAATACTCTTCGTCTGGTCTCAGCCACGCGCATCAAGAACACGAAGATATCATACTCACTTCGCTTGCCTACGCTGTTTATTCTGATCAGCTGCAACTCAAATGCTCGATGCGGTACAGATGCTCACTCGATTGACGCCCTGACCTTCATCGGCGGATTGATCCGCTGCGCAGTCGCCAAGAGAACCTGGTTGTTGGTCTGACCGTGCTCCTGAGTCCGGTCCAGGACTTCCGTATGATCAGATGCTGCGTGTTCTGACCTTCCGTGGAAGGGATTGCGGAAGAACGATCTCTTCTGGCTCTTGGAGCCAGATTGAGAGGGTGCATGGGGCTCCAACTGATCCATGGTTACGTTGGTGAGCTCTTTTAGCGTATCCTCAAATCCTGTTCTCGCTAAGTCGCATGTGTGAGAAACATCATGACGCGTTAGGGAGATGGACCCACTTGACACACAAACGAACGGTCTCGAGCACTTCTGTTTGCTGTACATCTCCTCCACTTGATCTTTGGCTTTCTTTATAGCGGGTTCGAGCTCTAAGCGGTCATTACGTCGAATAGACATCGTAATGTCGTCAAGCATTGTGAAAACAACGATGAGAGGGACTGAGAAGGTTTCCTTAATACCCAACTGATAACGTTGGATAGAACAGATTTACGTACTTTTACTGATTTTGTTCAACATGCTCAGCAGTTTCTCGTCTCCCGTTTCGAATACACGGCCCCCGTGATAGGGAATAGAAATACACAGCCTGCCGACTTGGTCAGCCCTCTCATCTAATATGCATGTATGCACCAGATATTGTGCGTACCAAATCGCGTGCAGTCTGTCCGACTCAGGGCCTTGGATCTTCTGTTCCACGAACCTCTTAACCTTGTCAAAATTCTCGATTTCGCCTGCTTCGTAGCCCATGGAATCATGCAACACAAACCGACGGTTGGCATCGCTTTCAAAGGCGTTTTCTATCGTCGCATCACCACGGGTATACTTTGACTCCACCTGATATGTCGCCACAAGTGAGGATAGCATGCGTAGGTAAGGTAAAGATGAGATGCTCACCGCCAACTTCGTCCCGAAAATCCCGTTGATCAGAGACGACTTTCCGCCTCCAGTCTTTCGAGGGCACGCCATTCACTTCAGAACGGACTGCAGCAGTTTGGGCTAGCTCGCACCTTTCCGGCCACAAGGATGCGGAATCTATCCAATAAATTATTGACGAAAGGCTCAGAAAAGTATGGCCGTAGCATACCTTGAGCATTCGTTGAAAATCGCCTCCGTTGTAGGGACTAGATCGTTTGCAGGAGTTTGTACTGACACGGCAGGAGCGTTGGCTGGGATAGCTCGAGTTGTCGCAGTCGCAGTTGTTACTGCGCCTTCAGTGTCAGCCATAGTGCTAGGAGAAATTGACCGTCGCTGTTCCTGTGAGACAGGTGGTGGGAGGAAGATGGGGTCATCAGGACCTGAGGTGTCCCGAATAGCATCTGAGCGCCTACTTGAAGCGCGGAGATTAGGGTGAGAGGAACACGCGTTCAAAACGTTTTCAATTGTTACGACTGAGAGAGCGCTGGGCTCACAATTGTGGGAACGCCGTTGAACCAGTTCAACTGACTCGTTGCCACGTGTGCCAGTAATTGAGTTGAATGTGACGGCTTGTTAAATCGTGCGTAAATGGTCCAAGGAGCTGGTTCCAAAGCGAAATTGGAAGGTGTCAGTGAATGAATGGGGTTTCCAAATTGAAGTACTGTACTTTTTCGACCTTAGGTTCGGTCCCCTGTCCCCCCCTCCCCACGAACCGAACCTAACATGGGGGGACAGTCCACCCCATAATTGAGGCCACGAACTTAACAGGGGGGACATACCGTAAAATAGGCATAAATATAATTAAATTACTAGAAAATATTAAAGAAATCCTATTCAAAGTATTCTGATAGCCTATACTACCATTGCTGCATGTTAAACACCCCAGCTCGTTAAGTTCTCAGGGGATTCCTTCTATCCAGGTACTCGCAAACAATTGGAGACCACATCAGGCTCATTGTCCATGGCAGGGGCCATGCGGAGCCCAGAGCCACCAGAACTCAATCAGCGAGACTGTGGGAACTCGACCATGTCGAGTACTTTATAAACCAGCAAGGCACCAACAAGTGCAAAGTGTTTGATACATAGCGGGATCGGAGGGGTGAGCACAACATCTTGAGCACCTGTGCCAATGACCAGCTCGAGGTTGGTTTGGTTTGTGTCGATGTCGGGAACATTATTGAGAGCACCACCAGGA
>NW_006913063.1:679649-681776 GCF_000271625.1 Coniophora puteana RWD-64-598 SS2
TACTGTGCGCTTACACCCGTTACTAAGCGGACCTGAAGAGTCTATATAAGACGAAACTGGTGGCCTTGGAGTCTCTCCAAGCCAGTTGTCCGCCCTTCGTCGACAACCTCTTCTTTGAGATTTACTCACTGTGTTTTACACTCCTCCCTAACCAAGGCTCACCCTAAGGGGCCACCTTTTGGGCAGTAAGATACCGTAAAATAGGCATAAATATAATTAAATTACTAGAAAATATAAAAGAAATCCTATTCAAAGTATTCTGATAGCCTATACTACCATTGCTGCATGTTAAACACCCCAGCTCGTTAAGTTCTCAGGGGATTCCTTCTATCCAGGTACTCGCAAACAATTGGAGACCACATCAGGCTCATTGTCCATGGCAGGGGCCATGCGGAGCCCAGAGCCACCAGAACTCAATCAGCGAGACTGTGGGAACTCGACCATGTCGAGTACTTTATAAACCAGCAAGGCACCAACAAGTGCAAAGTGTTTGATACATAGCGGGATCGGAGGGGTGAGCACAACATCTTGAGCACCTGTGCCAATGACCAGCTCGAGGTTGGTTTGGTTTGTGTCGATGTCGGGAACATTATTGAGAGCACCACCAGGACCTTATTCAAAGTGTATACCACACCTATATTTTACATTATGATCATTTTTGTTGTCGGTGCCTGCTGAGCGAGCACGAACTAACTGTCCACCCTCGGTTTGGCCCGCCGAACTTATAGGGGGGGACAGACGGTTATGGAAGGTGCGTTAAATCTCCGACTTCCCACGCCACCGCGAACCTAAGGTCGAAAAACTACAGTATGCCGTAAAGCTGGCCTGTTCTCAGCAAACTTCAACGGGGAAACTTGCTGAACGTTAGAAGCTCAAGACTACTGGGACCTGACAAGTCCGCATAATCCTGTCTACGCGAGTAGCTTACTGGACAAATGGAAGTTAATGTGATGCATCTAAGCTAGTTATGATATGAAGTACACCAAGCACTATCAATCATCACTGTATCTGAGGAGCCAGCGGAGTAGCAGTAACCTGAAGTGGATCTGCAAGTTCGTAAGAGTACATACCATCGAATCTGACTTCGGTATCATTCTTCAAGCTTCATGGGCACCGACCATGGATCCACCAGATCCTACTGCTACATGAGGCATTACCCAATGAACACGGCTCGATGGCCGTCCGCCGCAGCAGGTCGTGTTCTTATCATCATTCAAATTTCAAATGGGATAACGTGGAAGCCCGCCTGAGCGGGAAACACTGAGATCGAACCAAACAGAATAGGACGGTGGTGTGATTCGCAAGAGATAGAAAAGAGTACAGGAGCGGGAGCGGGGTGGCTTAAGCTGTCGAATCGTATCGTACGAGTCCGTGTATAAAAGGAAAAGAAGGGACTATTCCAAGGGGGCTGTATCGAGTAGAAAGGAAACCATGGGCGAAGTATCAGAAGCAGAGTGAAATGTCGATCGAAGCATTTATGGAATATGAAATGGTGATCGAGGTGGAGCGATCGAGGTCGAGTCCGAGAACGCCGCGGTTGTGGCGTCGTGAGCCGGCGGTTGGAGCGACGGGCTTACATAACGAAGAAGAATAGTGGAGTTCGATTCTGATGCCACCCTATGATAAATCGTGTTTAAATTAAAAGTTTACATGAGTCTAATCATGGTCGGGAAGTCGCAGCACTCACGTGCGCCGATATGAGCGTTCCGACTAGGAACGCGCGCGCGAGGTTCGTGCTCCACGAACTTCGCCAGCGTACTACCAGTACGCGCACAAGGACAGCTCTGCGAGCTTCCTTAGCGGGTCGGGTCTCAACCCTCGACCTGCGCACAGGGGGCAGTTTCACGTAGTTGAAACTGTCCCCTAGCGTTCATTCCGAACGCGCCAGCCAAGGCTAGCAGTTCAGACTGAGGCCAAAACCTCAACGCGTCATCACGGCGTGAGGCCCCTCGGGTTTCAGCAAACTCTATAAGAGGTGAGGCAAGGCGCGCAGAGTTTCGATATCTGCTCATCCTCGCGCCTTGCCTCGGTAAGTCTCTCGTCTCTATTCTTTACTACCTGAGCATTTGCTCATCTTCGCGCCTTGGCATGTACAGTTCGCCTATCCACGCTGTGCCTAAACCCGGA
>NW_006913063.1:683925-716127 GCF_000271625.1 Coniophora puteana RWD-64-598 SS2
GGTTTCAGCAAACTCTATAAGAGGTGAGGCAAGGCGCGCAGAGTTTCGATATCTGCTCATCCTCGCGCCTTGCCTCGGTAAGTCTCTCGTCTCTATTCTTTACTACCTGAGCATTTGCTCATCTTCGCGCCTTGCTAGTTAGCATCTTCATTTTTTGCTACCCACCCTCCTTCCCCCGAGCCTCGCCTCACAGCTACGTCACACATCCCTTGCATTCTCCATGAACATTTCTATTGCCTTACTGTACCTGGTTTACCCATAGTCCTACGATACGATAGCCTATGCATTCAATATACTCGGGCCCCCGGATTGACCGGTGGGCCGCGTTGGCTCTACACGTTTCGGACACCCCAGGACCGTAGACTCCGACCTGATTAGATTGGTCGTAAGCTGCGCGGATGCCCGCATACAGTAGTGAGTACTACAATTCTCAATCATTTCCAGGGCTTTGTATCGACGTTCCACAGTGCCCTCGCCGTGCATGCAGTTTAAACGAATCGCTTGATCGGATAGCGCACCATACTCTGAAATTGCTCTGAAAGCTCCACGATGGTAAGTCCGTCTTGCGAGGCCGTTGTTTCCTCGCCGATACGATGCAGCTCACATGTTGTCTCGTTTGACGCTCAAGAAGCGCCCACATCCAGAACTGAAGCCTCGTGTAGTGCCGAAACGAGCATAGGGACTCCGCAGAAGTAATCGCCCTGTGGCTCCGTGACAGGGTGGGAAGAACGATATTCATCAGAATCCCAAAGCAACTGAAGTACTAGGCCTGTAAGGGCGTTCCACTGTAAGTGGACCTCTCAAAATCACCTTATGTGGAGTGCAGGGCTGATCCAGTTGCCACGCTCTAGTTTTCAACCGAGTTAGTATGGCCGCTCATCTCATTGATATGGCGGTACATCGCTTTTCTCGAACATTGAGCTCTCGACCATCTCCGAACCCTCGAACGAAGAGACTCAAGTACATCCGAGCTTCCCTCTTACGCCGCGCACATCATTTCGATCTTATTTGCAAACTACACGCGCACGCTCCTAACAATACTTGGATCGTGACTTTATTTATGAGCGTCAATTGGAAGAGAAGCTCAGGTCAGCAGGACCAGGTCAAAGGGTGCTATAATATTAATCAGCTGAGCACTGCGCCGATCAACACATGTAATACCGCATACTCAGCGCTTTCCCTGCTTCGATTCTCGTATCACAGGGGAACTCATCAGCAAGTAATTGGACACCAGGGAATCGGCTAGAGGTGTCTTCTTCAATGTAGTTGGTGTCAATACCACGAGCGTTCAAACGGACTAGTTCAGCTCACAAACACGCCCTGTTTGCGTCTGGCGTGTCCATTGACCAATAAAACATGTTTGCTATAATTATACCGGCAGACCTGGCCTCAACCAGTCAAAACATTGTGAGAATTGATGAGAAATTTAGATGCTCTGATCAGGGGTTAGGCTCGATTCTTCGCCAAAAGGAAGTGCGAGAAGAAGCGGGCCATGGAGCGCAAAGGGTTCAAGTGGATAACCTTCTTCATCAGGGCACATGAAGATAGACCCGGCCAAGATCAACATGGACCACATTGTTTCATGGTAGATGCAAATGAAAGGAGTTTTATGACGAGCAAAAATGACCCGCACACCGTAACAGCGAGAGACGTCTCCATGAGCGAATCACGATACAATCGTTCCAAATATTGTCAACGATATAATTAACACTATAGAACTTCTCGCTTCCGGCGGACTGGCCCTGCTTATTAAGTACTGCGAGCCCTGAATGAGGTTTTCAAACAGAACGAAAACTAAACGTGCGCTTAATCTAAAACGCTCGAGAAACATCACTGGGTTCGAAATTGCGACATATTATGGCAATGAGCTAGATAATTCATACCACTACATACAGAGTATTTGACAATTGTTCCCTAAGATAGACTAATGTTTGCAGCTAAACCGCACTGAATCATGCTAGGGCTGTAACATAGGACTCACTCACCACCAGAAGGCTGCACCTGTCCATCCCCCTGACTGTCGACCTGGTTCACCACGTCGCCATGCCACCTCTCGTACCTGTCTCCACCCTTATGGAATTGCAAGATCAGATCTGTAATCGTGTTCATCACCATATCCCGGCCTTTAAATGCGCCACTCATGCCAGATTCAACAAACCTTTGGACCTCGGCGTGGACTTTCTTCTTCAGCTCTGACTTCTGGTAATCCTCCACGACCTTTAGGGCGACAGTTGGGTGAAGTCGTTCAAACCCGTCCTCGATTGAGGACTGGATCTCGAACAGAGTCTCCATAATGAGCACAAGCGCGACAATAGACGCCATCAAGCATCGGACGATACTCTTCCTGTCAACATTGGTAAGTCGTGTTTATCAGCAGATCCGCCACGCAGCTGCGAGGAGAGACATACGATTGCTGATACACGCCATAAAGCCATGTCGCAATCATAACAGCCGCAGTTACACCGTATATGACAAGACTGGCGGGAGGTACCAAAGCGCCGATTGTCGCTGCTGCCGCCCCCACCCTTTGCGCATTGTTTTGACTGTATTGAGTCAGCGATAAGAACATGTTGTCTGGTTAGACTATAATGGTACTTACATCTCGGGATCAAGAGCCGCATTCTGCGTTTCGAGATTATCTTCAGGGTTGATGCCATCAACGATGTGTGACATCGTGTTGATAAACTCATCGCCAAGCATGTACTGAGCCACACATTACCAGGACAAGTCAGAAGAATCAAACCGCGAGAAAGAACGACTTCCAGTCTCGAGTGCGTGGTTGATGTTCCAAACAACCACTATGTCTTGATGGATAGTACGGAAACAGTCCTTGAGCGGACGACCTTTGAAAAAGGCGCTTGATAGAAGGTTTCGCCAGTACTCTTTGTCTGATCTCAGCGGCGTGCATCAATAATACGAAGATGTGATACGTACTTCGTTTGCCTAACGCTGATTAGTCTAGTCAGCTGCAGCTCAAAACGCTCGATGCGGTACAGATACTCACTCAATCGACGCCTTAACTTTCATCGGCGGATTGATCCGCTGTGCAGTCGCCAAAAGAACCTGATTATTAGTCTGACCATGATCCTGGCCCTGATCCTGGCTTTCCGTATGGCTAGGTAATGCGCTCTTTGACCTTCCGTGGAAGGGATTGCGGAAGAACGATCTCTTCGGGCTCTTGGAGCCAGATTGAGAGGGCGCATGGGGCTCCAACTGATCCATGGTTACATTTGTAAGCTCCTTCAGTGTATCCTCATATTCTCGTCTCGCTAAATCGCATGTGTTAGGAAGTTCATGACGCGTTTGGGAGTTTGACTTACTCGACACACAGACGAACGGTCTCGGGCAATTCTGCTTGCTGTACATCTCCTCCACAATCTCTCTGGCGTTCTTTACAGCGGGCTCTGGCTTCAAGCCTTCATTCCGTTGAATAGTCATCATGATGCCGTTGAGCATCGTAAAAACGACGATAAGAGGGACTACAGGGTTTATCTTAGTATCTGACTGCGGGTGATGAATATAATAGATCTGCGTACTTTTACTGATTTTGTTCAACATGCTCAGCAGTTTCTCGTCTCCCGTTTCGAATACACGGCCCCTGTGATAGGAAATAGAAATGCACAGCCTACCGACTTGGTCAGCTCTCCGCTCTAATACGCATGTATGCACCAGATAATGTACGTACCAAATCGCGTGCAGTCTGTCCGACTCAGGGCCCTGGCTCTTCTGTTCCACGAACCTCTTAACCTTGTCAAAATTATCGGTTTTGCCTGCTTCGTAGCCCATGGAATCATGCAACACAAACCGACGGTTGGCATCGCTTTCAAAGGCATTTTCTATCGTCGCTTCGCCGCGCGTATACTCTGACTCCGCCTGATATGTCGCCATAGGTGAGGATAGCATACGTAGGTAAGGCAAAAATGAGATGCTCACCGCCAACTTCGTCCCGAAAATCCCGTTGATCAGAGACGACTTTCCGCCTCCAGTCTTTCGAGGGCACGCCATTCACTTCAGAACGGATTGCAGCAGTTTGGGCTAGCTCGCACCTTTCCGGCCACAAGGATGCGGAATCTATCCAATAAATTATTAACGTATAGCTCAGAAAAGTATGGCCGTAGCATACCTTGAGCATTCGTTGAAAATCGCCTCCGTTGTAGGGACTAGATCGTTTGCAGGAGTTTGTACTGACACGGCAGGAGCGTTGGTTGGGATAGCTCGAGTTGTCGCAGTGCTAGGAGAAAGTGACTGTTGCCGTTCCCGTAAGACAAGCGGTCGGAGGAAGATGGGGTCATCAGGACCTGAGGTGGCCCGAAGAGCATCTGAGCGCCTACTTGAAATGTGGGATGAACATGCGTGCAGAACATTTTCAATTGTTACGACTGAGAGAGCGCTGGGCTCACAATTGTGGGAACGCCGCTGAACCAGTTCAACTGACTCGTTGCCACGTGTGCCAGTAATTGAGTCGGATGTGACGGCTTGTCAAATCGTGCGTAAACAGTCCAAGGAGCTGGTTCTAAGGCGAGATCGGAAGGAGTCAGTGAACAGATAGGGTTTCCAAAGGGAGGTATATCCTCAAGCTTGCCTGTTCTCAGCAAACTTCAACAGCGAGACTTGTTGAGCGTCAGAAGCTCAAGACTACTGGAGACCTGACAAGCTCGCATACTTTGGTCTACACGAGTAGCTTTACCGGACAAATGGAAGTTAATGTGACGTATCTAAGCTAGTTAGAATATGAACTACACCAAGTACCATCAATCGTCATTGTATCTGAGGAGCCGGCGGAGTAGCTGTAACTTGAAGTGGGTCTGCAAGCTCATAAGGTTAGTCGCAACATTGGTGCGCCTGCGGATCCGTGATGGCATTAACAGTTGTCGGTGGTAATGGATGATGCCACCATAGAGACTGCAGCTAGCGCCGGATATGATCTCTCGAGCTCGCTTTCGGGCGCAGGCGGGAACGCGAACACGCCGAGTGTGCGTGCGAGTGCGACTAGTCACCACGCCCCTAACGCACATACGCACTGTGGGGATCGACCGCGCCTCCTGCCAGGATGTCCGCTTGCGGCCTGTACGAGCATTGTGAAGCCATTGGCCAGCTCTGGCATAATACCGAGGTAAAGTCACGCACCCGAATACAGTCTCAAGCATGGCACTCAGCGCCTACCCCTTCTCGTCTCTCGGCCGACTCGCCTCGCGCCGGTCCGTCTAAAGCTGTTCAAACAAGTTTCTACGTCGCTTCAACGCAAGTCCGTCCTTAGCCTTGATTGTTTTTTGTACGCAGGTGATCGTCCGTCGCTTAGACCGCAGCGGTGATCACAATGTTAGCCTTCAGCCGCATATGCTGGCGAGCGCGACCGAGCTGGTGAACAGCATGAGGGAATCTGTTGCGAGGCCAATGTCATCGCGACTGTAGGTGACGTTGGCGGGGAAGGTTGTGGTGGTCTATTGCGATTTCATTTCCAGTACTTCAGGGGTTCGAGTAGAGGTGGAAGGGCGATGGTATGGGTAGTGGCGGCATGAGAAGGAGATCCAATGATGGGAGACCGTTCCGCACGCGGATACTAGTGTGGAAGAGGGCGACGGCGGTATACAAATGATCATTCCATTGTGAACAGCTATCGTGGGTGGTTGAACACGAGCATGAACCGACAAGAAGACTAGATGGAAGATAATGACAAAGGGACAAACACGGAAAGACGAAGACGGACGAGAGAGATGGATACTGAGCTGCGTATGATGATGGAAACAATACTAACTTGACCGCCTGCAAGTGAGCAGCGTCTGCTTGATGTACGGGCGGATGTACAAGACAAGCGTAGTTTCTGTGCACGCGCACGTCACCATTTTGTATGTGTAGATGAACATGTGCGCGCCGATGCAATCTACTAAGCTGCCCGATGTATTGTGGCCATCTGAATATTTGCGACGGGAGCGTACGGCGAGTGCGGGAGCGCCGTATTGAGGGTGCATGATGAAGATTGCAGTGAAGCAAACGGTAGGTGCGAGATATGCAAGGAGATGAGGCGGGCAGGTACAACACAAGACACGGGATACAAAGTTCACGGTAAGCGCCTGCCCATAAGTACTGAGGAGCCACGGACCATTGCGAATATGCTCGACAAGTACAAGCTACGAGAGCATCTGCTCTCAGTCATCCCATTGACATGCTGCTCCAGTTCTCCTCCCTCTCCCCTCGCTCTTTTTCTTCATCCCGATACACCACCAACGACGGATGAGTGGCTGGCACTCAGAGAGCTGGGACACGAGTCACACGACGCTGAGGGGGTGAGGATGCGATGATGCTTTACTCTAAGAGATCAGTTAGCGCTAGAGGTTCATGGTAGAGCTGAAGAGCACATCAAGGGCCACGCCTGCCAAAGCATACATTTTGAGTCTCCGCATCGGGACTCAGCGTGAGCTCAGTTGAGTCAGTGAGTCGACGCATCCGACCCCCGAGCTCGAGGACACTTCCCACCGTTCTCAAACCACGCTGACACTTCTCATTCATCTTCGTCGTCTCTGTTCATCGCCGGCACTGACTCTTTCCCTTGGATGCTCTGAGTCGCCTATGGAAGAACCCCCCTGATCGCAAAGACCAGTTTACCCTCTCAATGGCAAGAACCTCGCGTCAGCACGGAGAGTAAGTACTGAAACTTCAACGGACAGTTCTCATATGGTGTTAGTATGCGATGACAAAACCTATGGAATGTATCGAAGGTAGGTCGTATGTATGCATATCTTATGACCGAGCTCAGAGCTATGATTTCTGTCTTCCTCAGTCCCGCTCCGAGCTCGGCCCGCCAGACCTCGATTCGTGCAAGGAGAAGGTAGAAGCTCATTCGCTTCTGTGCTCTATCATATCCGCCTGGTCGGTTTGATCACTTGTAACTCACAAGTGAGGGAAGCGAAGAATACGCTGCGAAATTTACGTCGTGACGTTGCAAGAGTGCAGAAAAGGCCCCTTGGATGACGTGAGTCTCAGCCATGATGGCAAGCTGAGCTGATTGAGGCCCATGTACCCCACCAATAGAGTCGAAGGCTTGTTTAGCCAATTGCGGTGCTTCGCATTGGTCTACGAAGGATATGGCAGTTGCGAGCTCTTGAGCGAGACGCGTCCGAGTCCGTGCGTAACCAAGGTCAGATAAGTCCTGAACCAGTCGTCGACCCGCGGTGAACTAGCCACGGCTGCCCTTATCTCGCTTCCGTGCTCTGACGCCTTATGACATCCTTTTGGATGTCCACAGCCCCCAACCTGAACGTGCTCTTTTCATTGGTACATATACATTCCTATAACTAATTGGGTATCACCCATGCATCGATCGTGATTTACGCAGGCCATACTGATGCACGAAGCGTCTATCGTCTGCCACGGCGGATCAGGATCTTATCACAATTCAAACAAGATAGCGAGGAAGGCTGGGGGCTTGATTCTGATGCCACCCTAAAATAAAACCAGTCGTCTGCTCTGTGGAAGCTCGCATACAGTAGTGAGTACCATGGCTCTTCAGTTCTGGGGCTCTATGTAGACGGCCTGTACTACCCTGGTGATGCAAGCACCTTGGAAAACCGATGGATCGACTAGCGCTGCATATGAACACCCCACAACTCTATCTGGCGATGCCGTTTCCTCCTCACGTTCGCAATGCTGTTCACATGCTGTCCCCAGACGCTCAAAATGCACATGCATCAAGGAGTCGAGCCTTGTGGGTTGCTTGTGAGTTATGAAACAGGCATAGAGCTCGCAGAAATGAGCGCTCCATGACTCCGTGACAGGGTGGGAGTGCAATATTTGACAATAGGCGCCCCAAAGCGACCGACGTAGGCCTGCAAGGGCGTTCCGTTGTGAGTGGACCTCTCCCCTTCACCTTATGCGGGATGCTGGGCCAATTTAGCTGTTATGCTCTTCTTTAGTTTCTGATCGAGTTCGCATGGTCTCCCATCTTACTGATATGGCGGGTATGTAGCCTTCCCTGAACATTCAGCTCTCGACTATCTCCGGTCCCTCTATTGGGAAACATGAACACATCCGGGCTTCCTGCCTGCCCCGTCCGCAACGTTCCAACCTACTTTGTAAAGCGCGCGCACCCTTCGAGCAGTACCTTGGGGCAGTGGCTGACTTTGCGAGCGCCCATTAGAAAATAATTTGTCAGCAGATCAGTGGAGAATAGAATCATTCGAGCGTTCCATCGACACATATATACCGTATAATCGTCTCTACTTTGCTACTTCAGCCCTGACTGAAAGAGCGATATTCGTTGACGCCCAATATTATTACCGCTCGCTACATGTTCCCTGCTCCCGTATCACAAGGGGTCTCATCACCGAGTAAGCGGACACCAAAATTTGGCCAGTACAGGCGTCTTCATCACACGTCAATGTCATGAGTATTCTGATGTATCAATTTAGCTAATACTTGCGCCCTGCTTGCGTCTGGGAGGCGTTCATCTATCAATAGAATCCTTTCGATTTACCCGCAAATTGAGCCTCAGTGAGCCAAACCACTGTGCGAAATGATAAGCAAGATAGACGCTCTCGATGGGGGCTCGGCTCTTCTCCGCGAGGCTCCAAACTCTGCGCCGCATTGTCGTCTCACTTGTATAGGTGGGCTCCAGCATACCCCTCTCCCTCCAAAGCAGAAACCGCTCCTCGTTACGCTTCAAAATGTCCGATGCAACTCAGACTATCAACATGAACGAAGTTCGCGAGACCTGTCCCGTTTTCCGCGTTCTTATCATCGGAAGAGTGAACGCGGGAAAGACAACGATCCTACAGAAGGTGTGCAACGTCAGCAAAGACAACAAGCCTATAGTTTACGACGCAGATGGGAACAAGGTAAGCTTTTTATCCACTAAGCTGCCGGCGTCGTGGATCTAATACAAAACTGCATTGATCAAGGTAAAGGTAGTTGCTTATCTGGTCAATATCTCACATTTCGTCTGGCGTCTACGGCGAGTGTAGCCGGGGCATGGCTCAAAGTTTTCGAGCTTGAGGAACCGCCTTCGCCCCTCATCGTGGGTGCGAAAGGTATGTGTTCGTATGATTTAAGCGAGGGATCGCCTCCTCACTTCGGTTCGTAGAGACGTGCGGCTCAGCCCTCGGGTAGCGAGTCGGACTCTGACAGGAACGACACAGACATTCTTCGATCGTCCACCCAAGTACAGTATAAATGCTCTGACTCGGGTTTTGCTGTCTCACTGTTGGCGGCAGCGTGGACGCCATGACATCACAAATCAGATCACATACCCAGGAAGCCGCTTTATATTTCACGATTCAAGGGGGATTGAGGCTGGCTCCGTGGACGAGTTTCAAATCATACACAACTTTGTGCGCGAGCGGGCGTCCAAGCAGTCGCTTTCCGAGCATTTGCATGCCATCTGGTGATATAAATGATTGACTGCACTCTCTCGAACATGCTGACGATGGCATATTAACAGGTTTTGTGTCTCGACGGACAACACACGTCCATTGGTTGAGGCAGAGCTCGCCTTTTTTAACGAGGATACTGCAGATGGTATGAACCAGCATTAGCATGTTCGAAACAGGCTTCATTAACATGACACTCTGCAGTACCGGTGGTAGTTGTGTTCACCAAATATGATGCACTGCTGGATCGAGTAGCCAATGACCTTGGTATTATTGACATGACAGAACAGAGCCAGGCCAATGTCGACACTGAGGCAGAGGCCAGATATCGAGAGCGCTATCACCGCCCCATCATGGAGACTGCCAATCCACCAAAAGCAGTCGTGAGACTTCAAGGTGAGTAACTATCCTATGTTGATCACGACATCCACTGAGATGGGGCAGGAATGAACAAAGTCGAGGCACAGTGCCCAGAACTGTCTGAGCAGACAGCTGTGGCAATAGACGATCTGTCTCTGCGCCAGCTGTTCATCTCTGTACAGCAGAATAACTTACATCTGTGCATGCAAGAGGCGGCAAGGCAAGTTCATGTTTTGAACCATATCTGGTATCTTGCTTGTGAATAGTGATTCAGAGTATCGACACAATCAAATTGTCATGACCCCAAAACGATCACGGCTATTTGGTCCATCTATCCACACAACTGGGTATGTTTACTGTGATACTTTGATTGGATGCAAAATTAACTAGTGTTTTTGTGCAGGATGATAACCAGGCATGGAATCTGCCTGGATTAAAAACCTACTTAAATGACCTGTTGTTTTTTCTGTGCCAGGTTATGGTAAGTATATGTGATACTAAATACCAGGTTTGTGCTAAGGTGTATCATGGATATTAGCCAGAAAAAGTAAGTGATTGTATAAGGTAACTGCACAAAATGACTTTATTTCCAATAGTGGGTGAAGCAAGGGGTGGAGGATGCAGAAAAAGTAAAAAAGGTATAAGCTGATATTACACTCTTCACAGACTTTGAACTGACAGGCTTTGTTGCTTTAAATGACAAGGGAGTGAGTTCTGGTGACACTTTACATATGATTCATGTTCATTTAACCACTCTCATCTTCCAGTCAGTAAGTGCTAATGACATATCTTGCAGCTGATGCTCATCTGACCACTTTCATCTGCCAGTGGGTGAGTCCTGGTGTTGTATCCTGCATTTGGCTGATGTGCATCTGACCACTTTCATCTGCCAGCAGGTGAGTCCTGGTGTTATATCATGCATTTGGCTGATGCACATCTGACCACTTTCATCTGCCAGTGGGTGAGTCCTGGTGTTATATCATGCATGTAGCTAATGCTCATCTGACCACTTTCATCTGCCAGGTAGTGAGTCCTGGTGTTATATCATGCATGTGGCTGACGCACATCACTTTCATCTGCCAGGTTGTGAGTCCTGGTGTTGTATCCTGCATGTGGCTGATGCACATCTCACCACTTTCATCTGCCAGCGGGTGAGTCCTGGTGTTGTATCGTGCATGTGGCTGATGCTCATCTCACCACTTTCATCTGCCAGCGGGTGAGTCCTGGTGTTGTATCGTGCATGTGGCTGATGCTCATCTGGCCACTTTCATCTGTCAGGCGGTGAGTCTGCATTTTATATTGTATGATTGATCATGGTATATAGTCCTTAAATCTTATTTGAAAGGATGTAAGCCTTAAAGCCCTGTTATCTATCTTCATCATATTCATTCAGCTATTCTCATCTCTATAGACAGTGAGGTTTATTTACATCATTCCTTACATTATGCTGATGCTTTTGTCTTACTAGGAGGTATGGTCCTCTATTTCTAGATATCTTCCTAATCATACTACTCACACATTATGATAAAATCAGGAGGTGAGCATACTCTGACCTATACTTCTTGTTATATCTACTTAATTCCTGTTACTTTAGGTGAGGTTATCCTTGTATGCAATGTAGCTCCTGATCATGAGCTGAAACTGTGCAGCTTGTTAAAGTGACATTTTTTTCCTATCTTTTTTGGTTTTGCTAATCTGGGTAATATAGCTGGTATGCAAATGTTTATTACAAGCAATGTGCTGACACCTGATGTCACTTGTGCTGGTGGGCCATGTCTATCAACCCATGACACTAGTATCAGGAGTCTAGGGTAAGTGAACCAGTGATGCTATGAGGTTTAACCAGCTGATCCTTTCCTGTTAGGGAAGAGAAATAGTGGGGCAAGAGATCGGAGCTGGTATCCATTTTCACCTCTTTGACACTTGTTGAGACTAATTTTCATTATTCGAAGCCGCTATCATGATAGGTGCAGATTCTTTCCCCATGTGGAAAGTAGAACGGCTCCCGTGGAAGCGGTCTTTCGAACGCTTCAAGAGGTCACCTCAAGTGAAGAAATACATTCAAGACATGGTTCATCAACAGTTTGATGAAAATGTAGACACAGAGGAACAGGCTCAAACTATCCTTCGGATTGCCCTTTCTGCCATGGTATGTGTCTTCTCTTGTCTGATTTTGTAGCTTCTGATTTCTGGCTAGGAGGAATTGAAGAAAGCGTGTGACGAAGCACCCGCTCCGGAGGGAGAGGCGAGCACCAGCAGGATTTAGAGTCTCATTTACGAGTGAAAGAGCGAAGGCGAAATTCGAACGGGGTGAAATGTTACGGTGTACGAATAGTCATGTGAATGGTTGATATAACGCGCATTGGATTCGAAGACATCGTGGGCTACAGAGAAACATAGACGGTACAAAAACAGCACTGAGAACACAATACAAGCGAAAGAACATCCCTTCACTCCACGCTCGGAGCCTTCACGAGCTCCTCCTCGCCCTTCTCATTCTACACAAATATCCACCACCTAGGCATAGGCATCACCGTATCCCTCCTGCCAGACCCCGACGGCGCCTTGTCCCTGCCTGACAAGGCCGCACTGCACACATCGCCAGCAACGGTGAGCGTCGGGAACACCTCCCCGTTGTCATCCAGCATCACGTCTACCTCGGCCGTGCCCGGCGGAACCTGGGCAGTGTCGACATGCGGGTACAGCACACCGTCGAGCGTGAGGTACAGCTGACCGATGAAAGGGTCGCCTTCCGGGCGCGGAACGAAGTGTTTCGTGGTGAACACCTCACCGCTGAGCTCTACGTAGTTCTTGTCCACCGATAATGAGTCGGTGGGAGGGAGGTTCCGCAACCGCGGGCCCTGCCACCGCCCTTCGGCGGTGAACACGCCGAACGCGGTGACTCATCCCATGAGATACGTCGGCCCGTTCCCGTCGCTATGCTTGTGCACGACCTTCCCCCAGAAATCGACGTTCTCGGTCCCGTGCAGATCGTCAAACGCTTGCACAAAGGACTTGATAACGGGTTTGAGGGAGTGGAATCACGCCATCGCCTCCGCGCCGTACTCCTTCAGCTTCTCAATCCTCTGCAGTATCGCGGCCCAGTCGCCGTGGGAGCCGTCAAGCGTGACGCTATCGCACAGGAGGAAGAACAAAAAGTCGAGGTACGTCTTAGTCATCGCCGTCAGCGCCTCGTGTTAAACGTCAGCGTCGCCCACTCGTACAGCTCCGGATCACTCACGTTCTTCTCAGGCTCGCTCGCCATCTGCTTCGCCATGCTTCCAAAGTTGTCGCTGTAGCGCGACCCCACAGCTCTCACGCTCATGTGCTTCTTGCCCTTGTGCGCAGCGAAAGAAGAGCGCAGCTCCTCAGAGTAGGTGTCGACGAAGAGCGAGAACTGCGCGAGAATCGCAAGCCAGACGTCGTCCGGGCGGAAGTCGAACGCGCGATGGCGGCTGTACGCCTCGAGGGGAATGTGCACGAACCCGTTGCGCTACGGGATGGGTGCCTGCGCTAACATTGCTGAGGTTGAGACCATTGGGAATGGAGGACTGCAGGAGCTCGACACATTTCTTGTACGTCAAGGGGCAGGCGTTACGGAGGAGGGTTTCTGCGGCCGACTCGAACGGCGATGAGGAGTCGTCTATGAGCTGCGCGGCGAAGGACGGGTCGAAGGTTCGGCGGGGTGGGAGACTGGTTTGGAGGTTACGGATGTGGGTGCGATGAAGACATTCTATATCTAAGAGCAGCATGTAAGGCTACATGGAGGAGGGAGGGAGATACAGCAAGATATCAAGAACGACTGTCTTCTGATATAGGGTCTGCCTAGGGGAGACTACAAGAGAACGAGAACGCACCAAGGGACCGACTTCGATTAATCACGTTTTAGATAACCAGACGTGTCGTTGATCTTGCTGGAGTGGCTGCCCGACGAGCCGCGATGAAGTTAACTCTAAACGCTATCAATCAAGGTGACCACCAGAGCACTCACCCGCCGGAGAAGACAACAACCTCAGCAGCATCGCCCGAGCCATTGACACCGTCGCTTCGACGCGAGCACTGTGTTCCTGGGACCTCAACTCCGTTCAAGCCACTAAACAGCTTGGACACTGTGGTCGGCGGGTGCAGCATGGGTTAATTGACCCCTTATACATCGTACGTCGCACGACAGCCTAGTGGGTAGAGGTAGCGAAGAGTTCAACATGCTCAGGTAGGCTGAACACGATTGTGATCATAGAGCAGGGCAAAAAAGAGGTTCGGGCTGTGGACAAGTCGCGACTTGCGAGACGGCTCTGACCAAGTCCGACTCAGGGGTTGAATTGAACGCCGCCGACATGTGGACACATCATAAAACTCATAATCCTTGCTTTACACATTCGCATGTTAGGGACCTCGCTGACATAGGGTCATTGAACGCCAAACAAGAAAGATCAGAATTTGGAACCCCGGATGCACGCCAAATCATGATTGACACCAAGTTCCTAAGAATGTATGCGCTACACAACTATCAACAGCGAACAAATTAAAGCCGTTCTGGCGAGATGATAAATCATAGAAGAAAAAAACGAAGAAACGAAGAGAGTTGAATGAACGGAGCATGTTTATGCGAGGAAGGAGAGCGAAGAGAAATCACAAGATGGGAGTAAGTACAGCCCCAACGTCCGATACTACCTTTGCAACCACAATAATATATGCCAAGTGCTCTACAAACGAGGCCGAGCCTCTATTTTGGACCGAAAGAACGCATAGACGCGCATGACCATGACACTGCAAACGCACGCCGAAGTTGCCCACGTTCTGCTTCTGTTCGGTGCTAAAGGACGATGCGTTCAGGGATTTGATGACACCGTTGTGAGGAGGGAGAAGAGGAGGAAGAAGCAAAGAGGGATGATTAGCATATATACGGCTAATCGGTGGAGGTATGATAGATGACGCAAGACGACGCAAGACGACGGCGCGAGGAGGAACGGACGAGAAGGGGAGGGGAGGAGCGAGAGGCCCAGGAAGGACTCACTGCTGCGTCAAATCGAGGTAGTCGCTGCGAAAGTACTGTTTGCTTTTCCTGGAGAAGGCTTTATCGGAGACGTTGAATCCTGTCAATGACCCTGGAAAATGACAGATCAGCTGGAGTTACACCCGAGGGCGGAGAGGAGAATCAAAGAGGTACGGAAGCGATGATACCATTGCAGCACCGAGACGGGCTCGGCGCCTTCGAGCGTAACAGCTCAGCCGGCACATTGGCAAAACAGGGAACAAAGGGATATGACTCACGAGTTCTTAGTGGACCCGATAGCTTCAGAGATTGCGCGCCTGGCGTGCATGACATTAACGATGCCTATGAACAGGGCAGTTATCCGTGGTCGTTGCGGGACCTACGCAGGTGAAACCATGAACACAAGCGTGAAGACGGAGTAAGCTCAGTTAAGAATGAGATCACGACGAGGAAAGCGATAAGCGCGAGTATAGCTAAATGGCTAGGCATGCGGAGCAAGGAGGTCAAGGCTTGGTGCGAACATAGGCATGGATGAACAAGGAGTATGGGGAAAGGACAAAGGCAAAGGGGTGGGAAAAGGCGAAGACAAAGGAGAGATGGCTGCGAAGCTGCATATGATAGTGGACACGAGACTAACCTGGCTACGTGCAAGTGAACAGTGTCTACCAATATATGACTAGATGTGCGAGGCGAGCGTGGTGCCTGTGCACGTTCACGTCACCCATTCGTATGCCTGGATGCATTTGCGCATGTCGATACTATCTTCTAGGATGCGATTGATGTGTTGTAGCCGCTGGAGGTGCGCCGGGCGGGTATGGCGAGCGCGAGAAGGCCATAGCCGGAGGTGCATGACGAGGAGTGCGAAATGAAGCGAATGGGTTCGTAGATACAAGATATGCCAGGAGACGTGGTGGGCAGAGACAACGTGAGATCAAAGCCGTGGAGTTCATCGTAAGCCGCCTGCAACAAAGAAGCGGAGAATCTCGACGTACCATTGCGAATACGCTCAACAAGCGTAGACTGCGAGAACCTCTGTCACCCCTCTTCCTCCTCTCGATGCACTACCGACAACGGAGGTGCCCGCATCACCGCTCAAGTCTATAGCGGCTCTTAGCGAGCTGTGACGCGACGCTGAGGGCGCAAGGAGGGCGCTGAATGTTTATGTGTCGCTCGGCACTGGGGGTGAACGGAGGGGTTGAAGAGCACTGTGAGGGCGAGCATAGTACCATGGAAGGTTATGGTTGGCATACGGCATCCACAGGGCCGTGATTTGATTGAGCCGCAGTGGGTGTTGGAGGGAGGTGAGCCTACGCTGCCGTTTGAAGAGGTTGAAGAGGTAAAGGATGGCAAGGGTCTGGAAAGTGAGCAAGGTTCTAGTGCGCCACACAAGGTCCGCTTTGGCACTTACAGTAAGTAGAGACTCGTATGAGCCGATAAGACGACTCCTATAGATATCTGTCGCCTTAGTTTCGATGACTCTCGAACTGGAGAGAGCTGGGCAACAGCCGCGGTTGGTCGACTCGGCCATACTTGGTTCATGACCGAGCTGCGCTGAGCCGCGGCACGCCAACATGTTGGAACTTCTTCGGCTCGGCTCCGGCGGCCCGGCCCTGCTGACTGCGAGCCCTGGATAAGGTGTTCGAACAGGTTCGAACAGAACGTAAATCAGACGTATGCGTAATGTAAAAGTTCGGGAAACACCACTTCAATCGCAGCTGGGGCAGATTATGGCAATGAACTAGATAATACAGCTCGTCTGGTATTGCGTAAGTAGAAGTAGAAAATATAGATCGCAAGGTGATCGGTCTAGCACAGGGGCGTCCCAATTATTGGTATGCTGGAGGCGCCTCTGTGCGATTATTAGTGATGCTCGCGACAGTAGTCGGTCGGGGAAGTGCTCGTCTACGGGAGTCAGACGCCGATATCTGGGAAGTCTCCACGCCTTGAGACGACGTCACGGGCGTATCGTGCGTAAACGAGCTTGGGTTCGCTCCGGATGTTGCTACCGTTGACGGAGCAACAGCTGCGCTGGCCGGTATGTATGGTCCATGACCACTATGGACTGAATCTGTTCGGAAAAAAGGGCCCCTGCGGCTGTCTGGGCCTTGTGTTGCCATAGTCGAGAGGCTGTGAAAGTTTCTGAGCCTCCTGTTGGATCTAAGTAGCCAGAGAGCGGAGAGGATAGCGATGGCGGCAAGCGTGCAGGCCACAACCAGGCCACCGATTAGTCCCTTTTGAGTCCTTTAAAGATTCAGTCACTGAATTAACGACTCCAGTCAACGACATTATCTGAACTCACGTGGAAGTCGACGAAGATGATCGGGAGGAGCAAGCCTCGTTTGTTGAACTAGCAAGTCATAGAATTTAGACAACAGCAGTACCCGTTGGTAAGCTGGACGTACGAAAATATCTCCGCATAATCTATTGCGAGGGTGCTTTGTGGTCCTGACGGTAGATTGTAAAGTGTGAGTTCGTGCGGGCCGTCACCGATATCATTAGCATGATACAGCATTACTTGGGTAAAAGTATCCCATGATGTGCCGCTGAACGACTGGGGATTGATGACCATGACTCCGTCCAGTTGAACCTGGTAAGGGCCGTTATTAGGGCCTACGGAGCCATACAACGACACGGCAACACCTGAACAACGTTATTATAACTATCTTTCTAGATCATACCGACCAAAATCCCACCCTGAAACCTGAAGTTAACATAGGGCTATATCAGAAAAACAATAGATGCTCACCGTGAACGATAGATTAAAGGTTGCACTTGCTGACGTAGTAACACTGACTTATCTTTAAACTATGATTCGAAAGAGAGCTACCGAGGTACTCACTGGCCACTTCCGTTACTAAAAAACGATACACTAGCAGGAGAGGTATCCCAGCCAGATGACCACTTGAAGCGATCATCCGTATCTTGGATGATGCTCGCGACGAGTTGATCGGTGCCTTCAATGTTCGACTGGAACGTCACCTAAGAACACAAGTAAGAATAAATCAAGACACCGATTATGAGGGAAATGAGCTCGCCATGTCCACATCAAGGGCGTTCGTGGTGCCAGTGCCGAGGTTGGTGAGACTGACCGTGTGGGTGCCCTGAGGAAGTGTACTTTCGACTAGAGGTTGCTGGAAAACTGGACTGGGGGTGGTTCCGCTGAGTGTCGTTGGTGATCCGTTGTCCACTTGGACGGAATAGTCTCCGTGATTGTACGACATGACACCCCAGATTGTGAATCCAGATCCGTTGAAAGCCCATTCCATGGAGGCGCCGTTAGTAGCGGTCACCGTGTATGTTCCGAGGTAATACCTAGAGGAAATACCTCAACGAGCAGTAGAAAAGGCTTGGGGCGGTTTGAGACTGAACGAGGAAGTCGGCACGCACCATGCTGAGAGATTGTCATTTCCCGGTAACGAAAGAAAGTCAGAATCATAACGGAGGAGGGGAGATTTGTCGTCCAGTAAGAAGTTAGCTACCACCATGGTGGGCGAGCGAAGGAGGGGACGTTCGGTGGAGCCATTTCCGCTGAGCGCTGAGGCTCACAGCAATGAACCGTGTTAGTAATTCGCCCTAAAAGACAGGCGGGGTGGTGTGATATGGTGACGACTATCCGGTCAACAGAGAAATACCCGCTGGTACGACAGCGTGAGGATGACGCGACATACTGTACATGTAGGTTTTTGAGGGCCATTCCTATTCTCAGTGACAAGTTGGTAACAATGAAGGAGGCTCCGAAACCCGACCCATAACTACTCACCCTCCAGAAGCCCTGCGAAAGGATGTTTGCCGTTTAACGGGAAGTGGCTATGTACGGGTGTGTCTGCTACCGATGTGATTCGGTGTCAAACGTTCAACGATGGATTTGATGGGTGATTGGAACAGAGTCAGAAGATCGGATTGAACTAGCACTACTTATTGCAATGATTCCCAGCCATGCCGTCCGCAGCGGTGTCACTAGCTAATAATAACAAAGGTGGCGCTCGGATCTTAGCGTGCCGAAGACCCCCGTTATCAGGTACGCGCGGCCTCGAGCATCTCAAGTATGTTAAACCGAGATAGCACCTGGCGTCACGTCGCTATCGACTATCCAAAGATACATACACCGACTGCTGCGTAGAGAAGCAGTGGCGGCCCGTTAGTCCCAACGAGATAGAGCGGCGGGTGTTCATCGCCGCCAAAGGTCGCCCTAGCTGCCACGATAGGCGACACTAACGAGTGAAAGGACTTAAGGGCTCGAGGTACGAAATCATACATTCTCCGCTTAATGAAAATACAGAGATTCGCTGGCAACCTATTAAGCTTTCGCACGATGAACATCAAAGGTAAAGCCGATGACTTTAGGAAAGACGCACCATAAAACTACATCCAAACACGCAATCAATGGTACAAAGGAGGCGCATCCGCAAGAGCCACATTGAAACCTGGCGTGGTGGATGGCACAGGCAAAGGCCGCCGTCGTGCATCAGACGGCGACAGCGGAGGCGTGTTTCCGGTATGATTCAAGGACATTTCTGCATCGTACGGACCCGAGCTACTTGGGTGCTCCATTCCTGAGCCCGTTGCTACCGATGGTACGACGGCTGCGCTGGCGGGTATGTATGCCCCCGGCGCGCTAGAGACAGAATCGCTCCTGAAGAAGGGGCCCATATGGTTTCCGTGCTCCTGCGTTGCCAAAGTTGTGAGTTTCTGGAACTGCTTGAGCTTTCGGTTTGCGCGGAGAAGGTAGAGCGCAGATATGATTCCGAGGAGGGCGGTGATAGTGGTCACCACCAAGCCAGCAATAAGACCTTTTTGAGAGCTTGAGCCTTTTTTAGCGAGGGACTCAACTCTCACAACAAACGTGCTTACGTTGACGAACTCGAAGGTAGCGCTCCAGCAGCGCAGACAGCCGAATCGTTAGTAGAACTGCAATCGTGGGTTATCATCCTCGGTTGAAGGGTTACAGGACAACAGAAAGTTACCTGATGTACGAAAGAACCTCTGCAAAGTCTACTGCCAAAGTGTTCTGATCCCCTTCCGGCGCATTATACACTGTGATTTCGTGCTGACTGTCGCCAATGTCATTGGCTTGGTACAGCATGACTTGAGTAAAAGTGTCCCACGACGTGCCATTGAACAGTTGAGGACTTGCACCGTCTAGCTGTACTTGGTATTGACCATTGTTCGGCCCGACAGAGCCGTACAGGGAGACTGCGACGCCTATATGCCAATCAGAATGACGAAAATCGCGAGGAACCCGATATAACTTTCCCTAACGTCCATCGACTGTAAGTACGAAGCTTCATTCAGAATAGATTTGGACGACTTACTGTGAACGAAAGGCTAACATGTTCGTTTCCCGTTGTAACACTATACCATCCTAGTCAACTACCAGAGCAGGATAAGAAAACAGACCACGCACTGCCCCGAAGCATTATTAAACAAAGAAACGTTCATGGGGTTAGTATCCCAACCAGAACTATACTGAAACCGCGAGTCCCAGTCCTGTATAACGCTGCTAACAAGCTGCTCATCGCCACCGATATCAGACTGAAAGGTGATCTGAAAAGGCCCATCAGCCCCACGCACTACCACACACGAGAACTTGATTGAACATGCGCACACACCATATCCACATCCAGATACGACGCATTCCCCGTGCCCAGATTCGTAAGCTCGACCGTGTGTGTGCCCTGCTGCAATCCAGAAATCTGCACGAGCGGTTGTTGGAACAGCAGGTCCGTCGTGTCGCCCGTCATCGCCTGCGGGGCGCCGCCGTCTATGCTGTAGGCGTACGCGCCGTGGTTCGCAGAGCGGACGCCGTAGATCGCGAACGCGGTCCCGTTGAAGCTCCATGTCAGGGAGGTCCCGTTGACGTCGGTCACTGTGTACGTGCCGAGGTAGTACCTACGGTAATACCAGACTTAAATCAGCACAGAGAACGCAAGGGATGACAGAATTGTGTTAGGCTTACGAAGCAGCGAGATAGTCGTTCCCCGGCGAGGTCAAGAACTGCTCTCCGTACAGAATGAGGGGAGACTTGTCGTCCAGCAGAAAATTGGCGGCCACCATGGTGTTGGTTGATGGAAGAGAGTGGACGGTGGGATGTCGAAGGCTTGCTTCAAGTTCACATAGCGTCGTGGAAGAAGCTCATCTGTCGTGAACAATTTGAGCCAGAAATAAAGAGAAGTACACATATAAAGGGAAATGCAAAACCATAAGCTTTTTGGGCAATGAAAAGGCGCTCAACGAGCCGCCGGCATAAAGTGATCGACAACAGGACTCGCGGCGATCCTATGATCAACGAGTGATGTGCCCAATGACAATTATCTTGTATATGATCGAGCCGTTGGCTATCAGCGCACAGACGATGATAAGCAGAAGAGGAAACGATAAACATGGAACAAGCGGTACGCCCTCAGTTGCGACATACACTGCATCTCGAAAAGCAAGAGCGTGAGGGGTGTTCAGCTTGAAGGCGCATCATGATACCCTAGATTAGTGTCTCAGACTCTTTTCGCACAGACACGGTGAACTTCTGATTTTCTCCACGGCGTGATCTGAAGTCCATGAACGCTTGACAAACGCAGACCCGTATACTAAACGGCGCTGGGCAGAGGCAATGATGATATGATGGTGATTCCCGACGCTTGAGCGTACTTCCATGAATATGTATAATTCTCTCCGATGCAAATGACAGGAAACCGCCAAGCTGGATCGAAAGGCAAGTTAAAAATACAAGTCTAACACAGGTGTGCATTTGAAAACTCTCGCCATCATCTCAACACCACATCACATTACTTCTTCACTGCTTGCTCCCATAATAATCCCGAGCCGTTGGTGGCGGTGCCGCATCGAGCCCAAGCCCAGCGGCCTTGGGTTTCGGACGGTGCGTGTCCACGGCGTTGATTGGCACTTTATACCTGCAGGTCGAGGACACGGTTCGGGATGATGAGAAAACGGTAGAATGAAATGGGAAAAGGACGGACCGCTCCTCGTCACAACCGTACGCTTTCGGCGTGAGCTTGATCACCGTGTGCAACGGGATCTTGATGTACGGCAGGTCAGCCTGCGGGAGATTATGGAAGTAGGCGTATCTGTGCATACGTCAGCGTCCATGCTCACTCAGACCAAGGAAATGGGGACACATACAGACAACGAAGAATAGCCTGATGCCCGATGATCAGGATGTTCTCCTGCCGCTCCAGCTCCATAATAACGGGCTCCAGCCGAACAACCACGTCCCGGTACGACTCGCCGCCGCGATAGCGGTAGTTGAACTTGTCTTCGTCGCGGTTCGCGAAATCCTCCGGGTATGCTTGCTGCACATCGTCGGTGAGTCCCGTCAACACAGGTACGCCACGGTACAAGCCAGGATAAAGAGCGACAAACCTCGATCTCCTCGTACGTCATGCCATCGCACACGCCCGCGTCCAGCTCGTCCAGCGACTTCCAGGTCAGCTGGGTGTAGTTGAGCCCACCTGCTGTCTGGATCGTGCGCTGGAGCGTCGAGGTCCACACCTACAAGGCGCATGGTGAGCCACAGCCTCTCACCAGGCCAACGACAAAGCACATACAGTCAACGGCGCATCGCCAATATTGTCCCTTACAAGATCAGGCAGCGCCTTCGCATACTGCTCGCCCCGCGGCGACAACGGCGAATCCCCTCCTATCCTTCCGAGCACATTATACTGGCTCTCACCATGCCGCGAAAAAAAGATGCTCCGCGGCTTCACGTGCAGGTTCATCAGATAAAACGCGATGCGGCTCTGCAGGTACCCGTTGATGTGCGAGAGCGTGACCTCGTTCCCGACGTCCGTGATGCGCAGGTACGAGAGGTGCGGCTCCGTGATCGTCTCGTACACGGACTCGTACTGCCGGATGCGCGTCAGGAAGTCGCGCTTCGCTTCTTCGCGCGGCAGACCCGAGTAGTCGGGGTCGCCGGAGGAGACTTTGAGCGCGACGTTGGCGGCGATCACGGCTGGGTCGTTGCACACGGACTCGAGGAAGATGACTTCGATGCCGCGTTCTTGGGCGACGCGGGCGGAGATCTTGGATCTGGGGAGTGTTAGGAGGCGGTGGGATGGTGAACGTGGAGACGTACCTCCGGTTGATGGTGCTGTTTGTCGCATCTTCAACATAGTTAGTGGGTGTATATGTGCGTCGTGGAGGGTACATACCATGTATGCCAACGTTTCCTCCCTTCCTAAGCCACTGTATCAGCATTTCCAAACTGTCCGTCGCAAGTTGATCCCGGATCTTGGTGGCCTCGGCGTTCTCGTGGCTGAAGTAGGTTGCGGTATGGTCTTCCTTGATACCACTCCTACTGGAATTGAGACGCATATATTGAACAAAAGAGAGGTGACTTACTGCTGAGCCTTCTGACGAGCCCTCGCGCGCCGCAGCTGCCCGACATTGAAGACCTCGACGTCGTACTCCAGCCACTGTGGACATGTCAGATAAGGGCTCGTGGGTCAAGGGTAGACAGTGCACCTTGAGATATCGCATCAGCTTATTGCTGAGAAACGACTTTCCTCTGGCGGGAAGGCCGACCTAGGACTAGCGAATTGACATTTGGGAGAATCCATAGGTTCAACATAGCTTACCATGGCCACGACGATCTTGGCTTCCGAGTAGTCCGGCTTCGCAACTAGATGTAACGCATAAGTGGGCTAGCACAATGTGGAAGCTACAAGGTGTAAACCTTTGTTGCCAATGCCTACGACTGAACGAGGGGGTGTCGGTGCCTGCGAGCCCTTGCGACTCGACTGCGTCGATTCATCGAACATCTTCAACCTTGCAGAGCCGCGCTCGCGTCATACGCGGACATCGGAGGTTGTTGCCACTCACATAGGACCCCCAGCGCCGAACACGACGGGTGGATTCGCGCGATCTGCGGCAATGGAGCTATCGAGAACGCCATCGACGTTGTCCTGCATGTCGTCGAGAACGCCGAGGATCTTGGATACGTCTGCTCTGAGATCTCGTGTAGACTGTTGGTCCATATTGATAGATACTAGGTTCGGAGCTTGTAGAAGGATTGGAGAACAGATGGATTTGGACACGGCAGGCGTGCGGCAGAACAGTGCTAGTGAGCACTGGTGGGGTGCAGGTTGCGGGGAAGCAGTACCAGTACTCACAATCACATGATGGGCCGGAACACCGCTTTGGCTGAGCACTAACCGTTCATTCAATGTTTGTGTCAATGCGTCTTGTGGTCAAGTAAAAGGGGTTTGGCTTATCGTTGCATGCAAGCGATTGGAAAGGAGACAAGGTCGTCATCGCAAAGACAAGCCGTTGATCACATGTTAATTTGCTCACATGGCCCGCACTTTCACGCCCCCTCATCTGCGCGTTGACGCGAACCATCACCACCTTCCCCACGCGCCCCTGTACATTCACACTCACCACCTTCCGCCACCGCTAACCAAGCAAAAATGGGAGGAAAACAAAGCAAGGTCTACTCTGACTCGTCCAAGATCCTCTCTGTCGCCCTCGATCCCACCTCGGGGTTCCACACCACCCTCTCGACCCGGCTACTCCTGAACCAAACCGCCTACGCTGACGCGTGCGCCCTTCACGTCCTCCACAAGTTTCCACCAAACGTCATTGTCGACTCCAACGAGCTGAAGGACCGCGGGTTTGTGTTCGAGCTGCAGGGCCCCGCCGACCTTGAGCTGCCCGTTGTGGCCGTGGAACAGACGGACGTGTGGTTGCTACTCAACCTCAACGCAAGCTCGACGTTCAAGGAGATCAAGGAGGTTGGTGAGGATGACGGTGGAGGGGCACGGGAGATCACCGTGAACGTCCCTCTGCACATGCGGTACAGCGAACCCACCATGGGCGGTCCCTCGCACGAACAAGTCCCCATCGAACCTCCGCGCGCATTCTGGGCATGCCCTGCCGATCCATCTCGTACGCACCATTCCCTCTTTCGCAGCGACATACCCGCTAATCCCACCCCCAGTATCCCATCTCCCCGAATCCCTACCTGACGTCCCCGCCGAGCTACACACCGCCTTCGCACTCGCATCACCGCGGTTCAACCTCATCCCTCCCGCCGACGGCGTCGAGCTGCGGCCGATGACCATGCGCGTGCCAGCTGGCGACCTCACGCACCTCCCCCTCGTGCAGATCGGCACAGCGGCCGTCGTGTTTCTGGCTGCGGGCTGGCTCACAAGGCGCATATACGTGGCCTCGCAGGCACTTCGCGCCGCGCACGAGAAAAAGGAGGAGTAGAGCGCTGGGTGTCCTTGTGCTCTGCTCATTCGAATCGTGTTTTGCATCTGATCTCTGCGACGGATATACCCCATACTCATGTGCTTGATGATTTACTTTGTTGATATGTCTATGCCAAGCGAACATTAGATCGTGTTGGCTTTATGTTTACCAACTCTTTTTTACGATGGACAATCGTTGTCATACTAAGCCATTTACAATGCAATCTCGTGCTTCTTGCTCTACACCGCTAGAGTCTGGTCAGCGATACTTACTCAACACTAAAGCGGTTCGCACGAAGGGAGACTGCATTGTTGCGCGTTCGAGCTTCATTATAAGCAGAGACTCAAATCTAGTCGCTTATCGAACGTCACACCGGGGTTGAAGGAGACATAAACGCATATCATATTGGATTCGATCGTAGAGTCAAAGTAAAGTAAAGGAAAAAGTTATAAAGGAAAAAGCCGTAAAAGAAAAAGAACGCGTAAGTAGAGAATCAAAGAGTCAACTCTGTCGTCCCGGTCAAGTGTCCCTATCCTCCGCTATGTCGTTGTGGTTATAGGTGGATAGAGTGAGTAACTGTAAGTCGTGAATGCGTCAGCGACCAGAGAGAGGTATGATGAATGGCGCACTCACGGTGTATGTGAGTCTCCGTCGCGGTGCAGATGGTAGTAGCTGGCAGAATTGCGAGGCGCTGTTCGTTGATCGTGGGGGCGATGATAGCGGGAATCTGTATCGTCGTCCATGAGTCAGCAGGGTGAAAGCCGGAGCCTCGGAAGGCTGTCCGAAAGGGCAACGTACTCTATTCGCGGAGAACGCGAAGGAGAGCGGAGCAAGGGCGAGCTCCGCGATACGATGATGGTAAGGTTTGAATGCGGTGGTAGAATTGGTGGTGAGGATGCGCCCCGCAAACGAAACGAGGTAAGAGGGATAGGTGACGCTGCGAAGCACAAGTGTCAGGTAAATGTCGCGTCGCGGACAGATTAGACATACCTGTACAGGGCGCTTCCAAGAGGTGACAAGTCGACGCGGCTCCGATGTGGGAGGCAGAAAAGGCGGGCGGGTGCGAGGCGAGAGCAGTGCTGTCTTCTAAACGTCATCAGAAAAAGCACAAGCGTCTCAGGAGCGGAACACTGCGAACATGTTGACCGCTACGGCGGCGCGAGTCAGTTCCGGACCGAGTGGGCGGTAGACTTGAAAGTGAGCTTGAAGTGGCGTGGCGTGATACTTCAGCGCTGATCGTAGAGTGCGAAGAAGTAGAAGTGGCATAGAGGAGCATAGACGTAGCGGTCGAGCGATACGAAGAGTGACGGCTGAAGCGAGCGCGTCAGTGAAGGCGTCGCGGCGAAGGGCAGATATACTTACAGTAAAGCTCGTGAGACGGCGGCGGACGAAGCGCGAGATGCGGGCGATGGTGCGAAGGATGGCGGACGCAGGACCATAGAGACGGCGAGAAGACGCGAGAGAGTTTAGGAGAGGGAGAAAGTCGAAAACAGGATGAAGAAAAAGAGAAAAGGAAATAGATATGAATAATGATAACAGTTCAGGGTAATCCGAAATCGGACGAAGGAAAGGAAGAGAGAGAGAAAGAGTAAGTGAAGAGAGAGGAATCATCAAGAAGTATAAGATGCGGAGATGCTGAAGCGACGAGGGCGTCAACCGAGTAATCGCTGCGGAGGGCGAGTGATAAACGTACCAGTATGAACGTTGACAACGTTGAGCGAGGAGAGCTGACGGTAGATGCGCGTGTAGCTAGCGGCGAGGAATAGATCTGGACAAGGGTTAAAATCGGAGTCGTACACGCGACTCTAAAATGTACTTGAAGAGTATTGGAACGATCGCCGCCGACGGCGAACGCGGGTGCCTTTGCGAGATGCGATGAATAGCGCCTTTGCGACGAGAATAGAGCGCGGGTGAGAAGGCGTTGCAGCGGTGAAGGCAGGCACGCGTTCGCTAACGTCCGTTGGCGGGTGGTGGGTGCGCTGAAGGATAGCGCGGAGGGCGGGGATACTGGCGATCGTGGTAAGCGTCCCGAAACCCGCTCAGAGCGTCGCATCGCTCACCATGATCCCCTGTCTGCATCGTAATGTGCCGGATTTGGAGCCTGCGGAGCACTCGAGGGAAGAGGTGGTTCCCATCGATGCACCTCGATGCCCGCAGGACTCGGAAGTGATCTATAGACGACGGCCGTTAGATGGTTGAGAAGACACGAGAAAGGGATTAGACTTACTTTGCTAGAAAAGGTCAGCGGATTTTCACGAATTCTGGCAAGGCGAGCGAATGTGCGTGAGTACGCGGGAAAGGAAACGACAAGGAGGACCACGTACTGTACGGCCTTTCGCGGCGATCTCGGTTCCCAATTGGCGGGAAAGCAAGCTCGAGGTACGAAGCTCTCTTGACGAGCCTCTTTAGAACGTGAACACTCACCTGCAGCTCTCGAGAGGGCTTATGCCGGCCCTTCTTCACAAGCTGTGTGGTCCAAAGAAGCGGGAACATATGCGTCTGCCCTTCATCCCTTCTTGCGTCTGCAAAAGAGGCGGGGATGGTCAGCGTCAGCATGATGAAAAGGGCTCGCGCTCCGACGCACCTTGAGCTGCAGTGACGCCCGCCGGAGGTCCTCATGCCTGCCCCTCAGCTCAGAGGGGGTATCCGAGCTAAAAGGCGTACCAGGGCTTTTGCCAAGGTGACAGCCTGTCGTATACCCTCCCTTCATCGCCGGGGCTCGGCCCCCTCCACGTCCGGAAATTTTTGGGTCCATTCTGCGGAAGAGATTCGAGTTAACACGGAGCAGTGTACGAAGGTGAGCGAGAGCTTACTTTATTTTATTTTATTTCCTTTTTGGAAATATTTTGGGTCCATTCTGGGACGAAGAAGCGACGAGTTAATAAGGACCAGTGCACGAAGACGAGAGTGCTTACTTTATTTTAATTTATCTTTCTCCTGAACTGATGTCGTACAGTCCTGATATGATACGCGTTAGCGGTAAAGACAATACCAAAGAAAAGAACTTCTTACCTCGTATGTGTGCATTTCGAGGTCGTCCCTTGGGTCTTCTAAACCGTCAACGTGGTCAGTTATCAGCGACAAAACGAGGCGAAAGACGAACGATGGATGGCCTAGTAGCCGCCCAAGGACCCCCAGTGGCAGAAGTATCTGAGTCTTTCGACCCTTCGGCATATGCAGACATTTTGTCCGCGCCGATCAGAGAGAGTCGCCGCTCGGGAGCCACAGAGCACAGGGCGACTGCTACGCATGCCGTGAAGGCACGCGTGCAGCCTGTATGACCACTGTACCGCCGCACACACCGTGGGGTTGTGGAGTCTCCCCCCTCTTGAAGGTGCGCCGAGGTAGGCCAGCGTTTACTGCAAACAAAGGGCATCACGCCGCTGTTACCTTCCTTCTCTCCGCAGATCACTAGCAAAACGCCTGGGGGGTCCTTTCGGTTGTCGAAGAGGGTCCTTGATGCCACACGGAATCACCGCCTATTTCCTCATTTGAAGTCTGGGCGAGTGTCGTCAGCGCGCGGCAAAGAGGGGGGGGAAGAAGGGAGCGCGTACCACACAGGTTTATATGTCTTGATCCTTCGGGGGTTACTAAGCGCGATAGACGGTCTAAGGTCAGGACGCGCAGAAGTAATGAAACTACCAGACATACCTTGGTACGCAGACATGAACGACGTTGACGTCGATGAGTTCTGTGCGCCGTGTCGAGGTACATCAGTGGCGTCCGGTGACCAGCGTGCGGGAGCTTACCATGGTGGCCAAGTAGTACGCTCCAGGTGTGGGATACTGTGGGAGCGCCCAACCACGTAGAGCCTAGGAGAAGATACGCGGTCAGCGTCGAGGAAGGAGTGGAGATGAGATGGCGGGCGACTTACCCTGCCGCTAGCGCGACCCCCGATGCCGGAGTGGCATGGCGTCCAAGCGTGAGCGAGTGAAGACACCAGGCCGATATGTCGAAGCGGCCGGTGTCGACGAAGGACGTTGAGTGGCACACGGCCGAGAGTGGTGATGAAGGGTAGCGACGTCAATGCGACGAAGCGTTGGAGGAGACCATGAGGGTCAAGGAGAGTTGGGTGGGTAGGAGAGAAAAAGGCGGGAGGGAAGAGAGCGCTCTGAGGAACGAAAGGCAGAAACGCAACGTCTTTTATACATGCCCAGTCGAGCGGAGTTTCGTCTCACCTTGCCAAAGTCCGAATTAAAACGTCTATGCGACCCGTCTGAACATCAACCGATGACGACCCTCAATATTTGATCATTGCCCAAGCGTTCCGGTTTCTGTTTCTGACTGGAGGCGAGGGCGTAACCGAGCAGAAGCCTGGACGCGCAGGGAAGAATGGGGTGGGATAATAGTTTATCGACTACCCATCGCGGAAAATGCTGTGTTATCAAGAATAATCATGGACCTACAAATCAGCGTCTGACCTCGCTTGTCGGAGTTGGCCAAGGCGTTGTGGCAGCCGCTTTTCTCGAAATTGTTGTCTCGGCGCCTTTCGCACAAGAACGTTCCATTATTTGTACTTGTGTGGCGGTAGGATTTCCCAGTTGAAACGCAACGAGGCGTGTCCAATGTGGCTGACCGGAGTTCTCCCGCTGGACATGCCGCGTTTGGTTGACAGTTTTGGCATAGAAGAGGCTGGTACGGAATCTCCAGGGACGAACCTGGCATCAATCGCACACGTAATGAAGCGGGCGCGTGCTCAGCCTCCAGACTTCTGACACCGCCGTCGGCCCAAAACAGTGGAGTTTCCGCTCTTCTTATTGTCTTCACGGGCGAAGGTCTTGCTCGGAGCTTCGATAATGAAAAGGAAATTCTTGACATGAATTTACAGTGCGCACAGTGTATCCAGCCACAGTGGAATAAATGCCTGCGACGGTAAGCCCCAGACAACAAGAGAAAGCAATTACACGTATAGATAGGTATCAGTAGTAGTCAGGAGAATGTCCAACGCTATGGTCGTCTCTGGTCAATGCAGTTCCTGGTCTGTCTGCTCCGCTCTGAGCCTCTCGCTTCTGGCGAACGGCACCCGCGGACACCTACGGATGGCCCGCGCGGGCAGCGACATGGCGTCGTGACGCGGACGGTGGGCGGTGCGTATGCACGCGTGCTCTCTATACGACGACACACCGATGCTTTTTCACCATGTGGCCCCACTTCCCGCGCATGCCCTCGCGCAGGGCGAGGTTGAACACGTCCTGGACGCCCGTCCCGGTCTTGGCCGAGCACTCGACGTACTTTGCGCCAATCTCTTTGGCGACGGCTGCGCCCTGGTCTGACGAAACCGGTGTCTGTCCCTGCGCGCTCAGCATCCGCCGTGTCTGGTCATCCATTCGAAGGTCTATCTTCGTGCCGACAAGGATGAGAGGCGTGCCTTCGCAGAAGTGGGCGACTTCAGGATACCACTGCAAACGGAAGGTGGCGTCAACATGACATTTCGGGACGTGAATGTCAAGCCCATGCGTTTCGAAGGCTCACAAGGAGGGTGTTGGAGATAGCGGGGTAAAGCCCTCACCTTGTCCTGGACGTTGCCTAAACTGACTGGGAAATCGATTGAGAACACGATCAAGATCACGTCACTTTCTGGGTAGCTCAGCGGGCGCAGACGGTCATACTCTTCCTGGCCCGCTGTGTCCCAGAGGGCGAGCTCGACTAGCTTGCCTTCAAACCGAATTTGTGTGACATAATTCTCAAAGACAGTTGGAATGTATGCCTGAGGCCGGACCGTGCGGAGGTTGTCGTGATTATCATGTCGAGTCACGTCGAGTCATGGGCCAAATAAGGTTCGTGAGGTGTGTGAACGAAATGTCGAAGGAGTCGCGCATATATTGTTAGCCTGGATGACTAGGCAGAGGCGCGCATATGCGCCTAGAACATGGACACACCTCTGGGAACCGATTCTCGGCGTAGACAATCAGCAAACATGTTTTCCCGCATCCCCCTGCAACGTTGCATCCATCAGACGGTCCCAATCAGCGGCGTTCAGTGACAATAGACCAAGGTTCATTCCGTGCCGAGGTCGAATATGCGGGGTGAGGTGTCGCCGGAGACAATAGGACATTGGACGCATGCGATGAGCATAGAGTCTGAGCATGAGTCACAGTCCTGAGAATGACGGTATGGTCTCACCATCACCAACGACCACCAACTTCTTCTTGAGGTCCGGTCTCTGGCCAGGCTTAGGCGTTTCCTGTTGGTAGTCCATTGAGGTCGGCATGAGGCAGGGATTAGGGTAGGGGCTGTACACGGGAGGGAACGCTGGTGGGCGACGCTGGGCTATAGACGAGGAGTGAGTGGGAGGGTTGTTCGCTGGGAGAAAGGCAGAGAGGACGATAAGTGGGTGCTGTCACAGCTGTTGGCGCGGAGGACGCGACGACCGAGCCTCGCCCGCCGGTGTCAGACACACTCCGCGCACTTGCCACGTGCTCGTGTGCAGATGTCTGATTATAAGTGTACCTAATCAGCACTATTTATCAGCCGGGATAGCTCAGCTGGGAGAGCAACAGACTGAAGTGCCACGGCATTCTGGAGGTCCCGTGTTCAATCCACGGTCCTGGCATTTGTTTTTCCTCTCAATCCACACCCTCTTACGTCTCACCGTTACTTTACCGCCGATCTTTTTGCGGAGATAAAGGCTCGTTCATGGGTTCTTGGTGCGTTAGTACACGTCCGCCGGTACTACTGCGGAGGTTTCAGATTAATATGTAAATGTCTATCAAACTACAACTATGGCACTAACGCTGGCGGATGACTTGCCAGTGCCGAAACACGAATGAACACGGGGTCATCTTACCAAGTTCTAGTGACTATTTCACAATCTCTCATTCATGGCTCTCAGTAAGCGGTACTTGTCGCTCATTGAAGCTGAGTGCATGGCCAAGTGCATTGCTTTAATCAATCTAGGCAACATGGGTGGCGCCGAAACCGTTTCGAAACCAGTACTAACGCAACGCAACTCGAAGGAGGTTCTATGTTAAGGTCCTGCGCTAATCCAATCCTATGTATCTCCCAAGCATTCTCTTCACCAAGCATTGACCCCTGCTACGGCGCGTATTTTAGCGCCCGCTCTCGAATGTTCCTCTTTCGAATTACTCGGCATGCACAAAGCCCTTCGGGTACCAGTTCAAATGGCCCGTAGAAATCATATGATGATCAGGAACCCGACATCTTTGTATCCCGATTGCGTTGCGAGGCGTCAATACTCAGCTAACGATGAGTCTTTGCCCTATGTCGGACGATTCGTCCTAGTAACAGCATGTCTGCGTTTCGGGGGGGGGGGGGGGGGGGGGC